>NW_027175843.1:6570339-6985339 GCF_023055335.1 Clinocottus analis
GAGTCCTCCTGCTCATTTTGTGCTGCTATGTAGTCCTGATATGGCGTGCGGGGAACAGAAAGAAAAAATGCAGTCCATAATAGTCTCTCCTTTAAACTATTTTACTCTCATCTTTTTTCCTCACAGTTTGCATGTTGATGAAGTCACAGTTAGTGTTTTAGAGGGAACTTTTCAAATTGTTAATTAGTTCTTGGATTGTTGCAATGCGGGTGGTGTGTGCTTATGTATATGTCATTATAGCATAGTATCACAATCTTTAGTTTGGCGATATTGAGTCGGTGCACGAACGCCAAGTATCAATCTTTATTATATGGACTATTAAATCGCAATTAGGAATGTCAGGGATTAACTGATTTGCCCTCAACTGTGATTGTGATAATATTTTATCGTGACTTAGGTATTGTGATACCGTACCGTAACATAGGTATCGTGATAATATCGTAGTGTGGAGCCTCAAGTATTTCCCACCACTATTATTTAGTCACATCTTTCGTTAAAAAACAAATATGGATTCCACCACTTATTTGTAGTCCTATGGTGAACTTTATGTTTTAGGATATATTCATGTACCTTGCGCTTTTCCTCGCTGTCACCTGTAGATGCTATTGGGGTTTCCATGGTCACTTCAGCCGGGAGGCAGAGCATCTGTTCCAGGCACTGGAGTCCACCTATCAGAAGGCCCTCCAGTCTCACCTGAAGGGTGACAGTATTGTGTCTCTACCCCAGTCGGACCGCTCGTCGTCGTCCTCCCAGGAGAGTCTCAAGTAAGGCCCCTCACACTTCACCACCAGAGATTTCACCTCCTCACATCCCTCTCTGTCCTCCCGTTTGCACATCTATTAGCTGTAATTGATTGCTAATCGGTCTTATGGAATATGATATTAAAAGCTTTGGTAATTATGAGCGAATAATCGGATACCAAAGCTGCATGCACACACTCTATTGCATTGATTGCCATTGTTTATCCAGTGTATAGTTCCCTAGGCAGCGTGTTGACTAATGACCTTATACTTAAGTGTGTACTCAAGTGAGTGTGTGTATGTTTGGATGGACATGTTTTTTCCCATCTTGTGGGACATATCTGATTACACAGTCACATTTTAGGGACTATTGCCCGTCTCTAGGGTAAAGACTTAGTTTAAGGTGGGTATGGGTTGAGAGTGGGCTGATAGCTGTGTGTGCGCGTGTGTGCGTGTGCGTGTGCGTGTGCGTGTGCGTG
The DNA here is from genome assembly GCF_023055335.1 of Clinocottus analis. Taxonomy (NCBI): domain Eukaryota; kingdom Metazoa; phylum Chordata; class Actinopteri; order Perciformes; family Cottidae; genus Clinocottus; species Clinocottus analis. Next base: position 6,571,559 of record NW_027175843.1, read on the forward strand.
TGTGTGTGTGTGTGTGTGTGTGTGTGTGAGCTACTTGTTTTCTGTCTCACAGGAAGCAAAGGTTTCCAATATATTTCCCATAGTTGATTGTATTTTAATAACTGTATAGTGTTGACAGATGCTCATTGTGTTGGAATATGATGTAATAAAGTCTAAAATGTGTCTTGTGTTTTTCAGCCGTCCATTGTCTGTGAAGAGTGTCATTGGAGGGAGTATAACAAGGAGTAAGTATAGGATTAACTATCCATCACTTGGTGTGGGTCCCTGGATCATGGCCTGGTGTCCAAACTGTTCCCGACAGCACTAATCTGTAGCTCACTGGTTAAGATGACATAAGAAAAGACTTTGCTGGGAAATTCAAATGTCACAGCAATAAAAGAAACAGTCTAAAGGGCTGGGAACAGAAGAACTACTTACAATAATAATGACAAAATAGGAAATCTGAGTAAATTCATTCACAAGATATACGTGCAACATTCATTATAATAATTATAATAAATAATAATAGTAGACGCACAAGTTGTGCGTCTACTATATACGTGCATTTGTCCGTAGCCGTGCAAATGTACAGGCTTCACAGCTTTAATGTTTGGACAAAAACTCTGTTCTGCTCTTTGATGGCGGTAAAAAGTGAAGAGGTAGATGTAAGTGATGCACGAGGCACCTCTGTGACCGTATACTCGCCATTTCTGTGCCGTTGCAGGTAAGCTGGTGAGCACCAGGATGTCGACCACATCTCTCCAGCGGTCCCGCAGTGACATCGATGTAAACGCTGCCTCCAGCGCCAAGTCCCGCCTGACCACCGTTCCTGCCTCCTCACCGTTCAGCTCTGCGGCTGCCCTCCCCCCAGGGTCCTACGCCTCATTAGGTAATCAGTCATCTCCTGCTAACCTTCTGAAAGCAGAAAAACAAAGCAGTGTACGGCAGTTTCATGAAGAAAGAACTCTTTGTGTCGTTCAGCAGAAACTGCACATACTGAATTGTAAATAAACATTGTGTTCAGAGAATCCATGCAAGTAATTTGAGGGCAAGGCTTGCTTGGTCCAAGCAAGCCTTGTCCATGCAACTGGAGGCTAAAATAATCAAATCAGCTACAGTTTTGCTAACTTTTTTTTTTTTCTGGCAAAAGACAAAATGTTTTGAAAAATACTCTGCAGTGTTGCATCTGTAAAGATTCACTCCACAATGAGACACTATCTGCAGTCATTTAGCTGAGCTTAGTTGAGGTCTTTCTTTAGATGCCCAGTCAAGCAGTTATTGTCAAAGTCTCCCATCATCATGAAGTATTAAAGCATTTACTCCCTGACTGGGGTTATTAATGACTACTGAGGTTGTCATTAGACTGTTCTGTCAGCAGGAACTGTTCAAATCCTTCGTTGACACTTTTGACAAATCGATGTAATGAGGCTGGGTAGTCTAATGGAAACCCCAGATGCATTTTAAGAAAGTTTTCACAACATGTTAAGCTAATAGGAAATGGTTAAGCCCCATTCCCCATCAAAACATGTGCAATGTACTGTAATCCTTCTGGCCATATTTTCCTCTCTCCCTTGTTCTTCTTCAATGAGTCCCCGTGGTCCGATAATGGCCGTTATTGATGATGATGAGGCCCCTTGCTCACCCACTCACGCCTGTTCCTGCTTCAATTGCTACTAATGTCTTCCTCTATACCTCTTCCTCCACTCGCTGCTGCACCGCCTTTCTTAAATGCCCAAAAGATGGCACTCCTGGTAAAAGTGATGGTAAGACTTGTGTCTCTTGGTGTGTGTGTGTGTGTGTGTGCGCGTGTGTGTATACGTGTGTATACGTGTGAGTGTCTGTGCAATTTGCACAGAACACAAGAAAGTGAAGTGGTCTGAGTGTGTCATTTTGTCAGCTATCGCGGGCTACACGTTCACATCATCTGTTTTCCTCTCTTTCCCCCCCAGTGGTCTCCAGTTATGTGGAACTGCATGGACTGTCTGCATGGATTTTCTCTTCTTACTGTAACCCTAACAACTGTGTCCATCAACTCCGTTCCTTCCACTGTCATCAAGTCAAATGTTACCGGTTAATACCGGTCAGGTTGTGTTGAAGTTGGATTTCTGTCTTCACAGAAATTGATGTGCCACTGTCACGGACGGCCCACTGTTTCATGAACTAAATGCTGGCCACATATGACATCCTACTCAAGCTTCTAACGGTCCCTTGTTCTGTGAAATATCCACAAGATTACTGAAGCTCTAGAACCGAACCACTTTTTATTTTTAATAGAATGTAAGGCTTCGTACTACAGATCTTTTTTCTCTTCTTGTCAGTTACCCACAAGTCAAAAGCCTTCAGGTGTAGATACAAGTCAGTAAGAGTGGGAATAAAGTTAATATAAAGTTTTGTTTTCCGGTGTGAACTATATTAAACGGAAATCAAATGTCTCTCATTACAAATTGCCTTTATTTTTTGTTAAAAATTGCTGTTGACACTTCAAAACCTAAAGAACACTAAGGCTACAATTGAAATATTATATTATATTTCTTACTTAAGTTTTCTTTGGGTTTTAATATTAAGATGCTTAACAAATGTCACAATGACTGCATAATAAATAGAGATTGACCATAACATGCTACATTTTGACGTTACATCTTCTAGTCGCTCACTTTGGGAGAAGGGTTTCTGTCAATTTGATGTTGCGACCTGAAAAGCGTAAAGCTAGCCTTTTAGCTTGCAGCTAACAGCACCTCTCTCTTGGTTTGGTTGGCATTTCAAGCTAATCTTCCAATACAAAATGTTTTCCTACTCATATTCAGAAATCATACTGTCAGAATATTCCTCATGTTTGCAGGTTTTTCAAACATAGCTGCAAAAGATATTCAGTATTTGTACGTCTTTCTCCAGACCTGGGTCAGAAAGTTTGCCGATAATCTTTCAGGTTTGTTTCATGACATTACATGTCATTTAGCAGACGCTTTTATCCAAAGCGACTTACAATAAGTGCATTCAACCGTAAGTACGAACTAGAAACAACAAGAATCAAGACAGAACAATTTCTCAACAATTTCAGGACATAAAGACACACCCCAAACGTTAAAGGTCGCATTTTTTGCGTTGCTCACGTCTTAGCTAGCACTGAGAATTATTTGCAAACTAATAGACCCAGGTTTGTCTGTTTCCCTGCTGTGTGATTTCAGGGGGCCTCCATTTTCTCACCCAGGTGTCCTTCATTCTGTCTCCCCAGACTTTGTCTTCTCCAGCGTCTCTGTCCAGGGTCGGGGTCAAACACGTTTCAGTAATTCAAGCGGAATAAAACTCCAACTGCTTCTCGTCTTTCTTCCTCCCTTTGTCGTCCAGGTCGTGTTCGTACCAGGAGACAGAGCTCGGGCAGTGTGGGTGGAGCCAATACCTCGGTGGTGGACAGCAGGGGGCGCAGCCGAGCCAAAGTAGTCTCTCAGTCCCAGCGTATGTATATGCACCACACACACACGTCATGAGTTGAATTGAAATCACACACATTCTGTACCAAGCCGCCACTCATGTGCCGGTATGATCTTTGTCTGCTTCGGCTTTGAGATCATACCAGACGGTCTGCTGTTTCTCGTTTGTGTGTGTGATGTTTCTCATTTGCTACAGCAGCCCAATACACACTCCCAGTCACTCACCACACGTTGTGTGTGCACATTTGTGAGCCTACATGCATGCACAGTTTGTTGGTATCTATACGTCCTTGAGATTCGTCTGGAATCGGTACACAACCAACACGTTCCCAGCCGGTCAGAGGGCATGCTGGGTAAATGCAATAAACATAACCCCTTCTGTCTCATTTTGACCGTTCTCCACCCTGTCCTGCCTATTGCTTCCATCACCCAGGATCCAGATCAGCCAATCCCATCAATGGTAAGGCCTCAGCTTCATCCAATCACAAGCCCAGATGCCTCATCACTCCTTAGCACGCGACCCATTTTTTTGGCCTTTTACCTTTTTGTTTCACCACGTACAGTAGCAGCATGCTCCGTTCATCACGTCACATCTTTCCCACAGTTTGTTTGGAATCAGAAATGTGTGTCGTCAAGTCTTTGTGGCCTTTGTTTTCACCGTTAAAGTGTTGATCGTACAGTTGGATGACTGCTTAGTAAATGTTTCCACACAGCTGAGTTAGTTAGAACGTTGGTCCATCCTGTAGGTGTCTGTAACAAATTCCTGTGAAGTTCTGTTTGCCTCCAAATTCTGTGTTGTGAAAATAGTATTTATTCACCTTCAAACACTATAACTACATCCATGACATAGTTGAGAAGTTTACAGTCTACACTGAGATGAATAAATGTAGAAAAAGACATTACACAATGTTACATTGCTGCACTGTCCCCACAGCATTGGGCCTATTGACACAGACCTTGTGTTTAGAGACTCGACCATGTTACTAAAGGTTGGACCAATGCGAATACAGTCTAATCACAGGACATGTTTTTGTTTTTTCTCCTTTCTCCCGGCAGCCGGAAGCCGCTCCAGTTCCCCAGGCAAGCTGCTCGGCCACGGCAGCTACGGCCGGATCCCTCGAGCCCCGGTGTCGGCCTCCACCACACCGGCTGACAAGCGCACCAGGATCCCCCGCAGCCAGGGCTGCAGCCGAGAGACCAGCCCCAGCCGAATGGGTCTCGGTAAGGCCAGAAGTCTGGGAGAGTGAATTACTGGGACTCTAACAAATATGTGCCATACAATTATATATAATTCTTATTTTTGACGCACAGAATTACAATCAGTCTTTTTTTTGGGATCAACTTTCATACATACATGTATACACACACACATACATACACACATACATACAAATATAGATTGTATATATGTACATACATGCATACATACATATACACGTGCACGTATTAATTACCCACCTCTAGCGACACCCTCACCCCTCAAGAGAATGTATTATGTTATAATATTATAATTATATTCAGTCCTGATCATAAGGACCAAATATTCATTCTTTTTAGAAAAATCTTAACCCTTTCAATGGTTTGTTTACACAATGTCACTGTTTGTGCCACAAACACATTATTTTTAAATTGTTTCTGTTCTGAATACTAAATGCTTTCAGGAATTTTCTTTCACAGTCTGGGATGTGTCAATAATTAGTAACTATTTGATATTGATTGATATTTTTTGTGCAGGAAACCCTACAAAATGCTATTATTTGCCTGAAAGTGGATGAAGCTCGTTGAGAATAGTAAAAACTACAGTTGTGCGCTGGGGCTGTAGATTAAACCTGATGCAACTATGGTTTTCAATGGAAGCACTATTCTGTGACAAGACTCTGCCACGAGTTGAACACTCTCCGTTCACACGCTCCTCCTCACGAAACCACACAGGTGGTGAACAACGTGAAACTTGGAGCGTCCTTTCTGAACGTCCCGACTCTTTGAAACGCCGCACAGATTGCCCAAAACAAAGACACCAGTGTCTGTTCAGCTACTTCTCTTTTCATCGTGAGATAAACGTACACACATAGTTTCGGTCTTCAGCTGGCCTCACAGATCTGTTCTGATGTATGATTGGTTGAGAGTTGTTATGTGAGTTGTAGTGGTTGATGCCCGACGGCAACACATTTAGTACCTTTGGACAACCACAGGGGGGTGACTTTTCCCTTTAATGGACTGGCTGCTCTTTGTTTTGTTTTGTTTCAACAAGAGGAAATGTTGAATGTTTCTGATTGATTACAGATCCTTCTTTTTTGCTTTGTTTTCAATATAAGGAGGATACTGTTCCTCTGTTACTTCTAATGTTATCACATTTTGAAGTGTCTTAATATATCAATGTTCAGACTGTCTAACCTTTACTAGCAGTATGCTGTTTGACCAACTCACTCACCCAGCACCCTACTACCGCTTCTCTCTCTGTTCTACTTTCAATTTCTCTTAATCGTCTTCCCTCCCTCCAGTCCTTGTGTCTCTCCTTATATGTTGTGTCAGTAGCGTCAGGTACCCCTGGATGACGATGTCAGTTTACTGAATTTTTTCATTTGTTTAGAGAAACATTATCCACAAGTGATGGTCATCAAATTTATTGAGCACATTCTTGCACCCCAAATAATTTTCATTTTGGGCAATTCCTAAAATCACATGTTGAACAAATTGCCATCAGATTTGCTCTGCACACAAATGTGTTAAGACGATGGTTCTCAAAAGCCTTTTGATGTTGATGACCATCTAGCCTATGCTAAGCTAATTTTAATTATAAGAATAGTCACCAGTTTGTTGTTTCAACCAATCTCTTCTCTCCCTCACTCCTGACTCTCTGCCTCTCATCCCGTCATGAATGCACACTGACATTCCCACCTAACTTATTGTCCTGACAGCCAGCCTGTGTGGTAAAGCTCTTCTTCCTGCTGCTCTTCCCTACCGCACGCTAGCCCGGAGCCGCATCCCCCGTCCCAGCATGAGTCAGGGTTGCAGTCGCGACACCAGTCGCGAGAGCAGCCGTGACACCAGCCCCGCTCGGGGCTTCACTCCTCTGGGTGAGTAACCGCTGAGCTAACAGCTAACAGCTGTCGGGACCACCTCCTCAGTGAGTGTCCCAACCGGAGAATCTTTACCGGATGCTAACACGAGCCTCCCTCCCGTGGTTGATGTTCTTCATAGTGTCGTTCTGCTTGTCTTTCTCTGCGCTTGCACTGGTAGTGTCTCTCTGGGTCGAAGGACGATTGCTGTTTCGTGTCCAGTGTTTCTTCTGAATCCTGTTCTATTTCACTCTGTACTGTGACACGGTTTTGCCCCCTCTTCTTTGTTTCTGGATTAATTATTTGTTGTGAGGCTCGAAGTGTGGAATGAAATTTGGTTAGAGGTCATACAAAATGGGCCAACCCCTGCTATACTGTATATCCAAATGTAATGCATCGAGACGTGACCTTTTTCACACTTCAGTGCGCACTTAAATCTCAGCTGATCTTGATTGTAAAGTGAGCAATGTATTTCCAATCTACCAAGTCTATTTCATTTAATTTCTTCAGCCTCCATAGTATATATATATATATATATATATATATATATATATATATATATATATATATATATATATATATATATATATAATTTTCTTTTCTGTATTTAGGATTTAAGAACAGGTTCCTCTCAGGGCTTCTTTGGAAACCCCACTAATTCCAAGACAAGCCAGAGTCTACTATTATATTCATTTTTCCAATTAAAGAAAAGAACATGACAAAATCCAGCCAGGTGTATCTAATGGTCAGTGCAGCAGTGTTAAAATATCCCCTGAGTCTTAACTTACAGGTGGGTGTTAAGCTTGTAGTGTGTGTGAGTGTGTGTCACTAACCCCATGGTCTGGATGTTGCCCACTTCTCCTGTCCCATGCAGCCTCTCGACGTCACTCCCGTTCAACCAGCGCTCTCTCCACAGCCGACCCCCACAGCCAGTCAGGTGACTTGCATGCCCAGATGGCCCAACCTCCCAGTCCCCCTCGGCCCGCCCCCCCTCGCCGAAGTCCTTATTTTATAGGAAGCAGCATGCATCTGTGTTTGTGATGTGACAGCAGGTAGCATCCATCGTTCCTTTACTTTATGTTCTCTCCAGATATTTTTTTTTTAGCTTTTCATTCAGTATTTTAGCAAACAGGAAAGTTAAGAATGGACAGGTTGTATTTGTTCAGCATGCATAGGGAGCCGTTGGTTTCATCTGCTTGTCCCTTAATCACCACACTTTTTTCATTTTAGCTGTGATCTCTGTGGAATTGTGATCTACAGTCTTTTGTGAGCTGACACAACCTATCTTCACTTGTGGATTTGCCACATGTTATTATTTGTACTGTGTGAATTGTGTCTCTGTTGTTTTCTTTTTCCCTTTTAAGCTCATTACTGTGGTTTCCTGTCTTTAGTTCATTGTTGGTGCTTTACATCCTCCATCTCCCAGGGAAACGGCATAGCTGCAATGTTTTTTCTTGCTCGAGGGCATGGTCATCCTCTTTTCATGTTTTTACTTTCGGTAGCTGGTGACTTGAGATTATTTCCCTGTGGTGATCTTTTCAGCTCATTCATTTACGGGATATGGCTTTGTATGCACATGTGTTCAAATAAAACCGTAACTGTGGTTACAAAAGTAAAAAAGGAGCATCAGTTGCTTTTTTTACATTCAGGTAAGTTACAGTGGCCATCTTCACTCACCTCCCGCCTTTTCCTTTTTTTTTTCTTTTCCCTTTTCCAGATCGATATGGATTAATTCACCAAGCAAGGATCTCGGCGTCAGTCAATGCCATGAGGGTCCTAAACACTGGCACAGAGGTGGAGGCAGCAGTTGCTGATGCTCTGGTAAGCTGCCGTGAAATGTTTTCTTCCCGAAAGAAATATTTTCATTAGTTTGTTGTTAATGAGTAGGGGTGGTTAATAATATAAGCACTAGACAATATGTTAAGGCAAACATTTTATATAGAACTATAAAGGTGCACTCAGTAGAGAGCAGATCTCCACCAGGTGTGTCCGCAACAACCACTGATGTATTGTGTGATTAAATTAATACAGCCAGTGTTGTCAAACGTCAAAAATAGACTTCAAACTCAGAAACAAGCAGCAATGTAGCGTCATCCAAGGAATGGTCTCAGACTTGTTGTGCTATACGCTTCATACAATCGTACCAAAACAGGACATTAAACTCACCAAGCTGTCTGTCGACTTAGCAGCCAGTAGCTAATTGTCAGCAAGGTGCAGCCGTCTTTGCACTGATATTTCTGTTAGCTGTTAACACTCGTCCTAGAAAACACAAGTGATCCGTAGAGCAGAGGCAGAGAGGTACTCAGCAGCGTACGTGCTGGTAGTTTTGTTAGCTGTTAGCCAAACTCACCATGTAAAACAAGAACAGTGAGCAAATAGTGTCCACCCCCTGTGTCTCTGGGCACAGAGCAATTGTCGGCAATGTACTCAGCTGTGTAATAACTGACGGAGATAATTACTTGGCTGGATCACAGAGTTGGGCGGCAATACAGAATGCACTAAACAACAGAGACGGCTATCTGCAGATCTTGAAAAGTTTTAAAAGACATTGAATATAGTTCCCTCATAAAAGGCCTGAGGTTATCTTGGATACATTATTTGATTAATCACGATTACATATATTCTGTGAAACTGCTGTTATATAATGACATATGGTCTTTGATGAGAATATATCAATCATTTTCAAATATCAGTTGAAATGTCTAGTTTTGTTCACGCAGAAGGACTGTACTGTACTCATCTTTCCCTCTTGGTTGTTTGTTACTATTTCAGCTATTAGGAGACTCCAGGAATAAGGTAGTCCATTCATTTTTTGATTGAATTATATATCAGTGAATGTCCAACCCATCCCAGTAGTGTGCATCTACTAGCCTGCATTTTCTTTTACATTATTGTATTGGAACTTATTGTTTTGGTACATTTTTCATATGTGTTTATTAAACGATCAATGAGATTACATAAACTCTACAGTTTGAAGTTTCCTGGCTGCATTGCATTTCTAGTCAAGATTTGTTTTAATCAGTTTTGGCATTATTATTGCACACTGCATGTATTTGGCAATTTTGTGTTCCCGAAACAGAGACTCTGACCCTTAAGTACAAAAGTGTCCCCTTTGAAACGATTAAAGATACAGTTTGTGATTCCAAGGTGCTTACAGCATAAAGATAATGCATTTCATTATATTAGGATTTCAATCCAGAGCCATGTTACGTTCCACCAGACTGAGCCAAATACTCATGGAAAAGAAATCCCACTAGCACTTAGTATACAGAAAATACAGATTTATTTTTCCATAAAAAAGCAACAGTGCAATTATGTAAACAAAAACATTTTAAATGAGTGACTATTTGGTAGTTATGATCAGGACTGAGGTGTGTATGAAGTTAACATTGTTAAAGTGGAAACATAATCTTAATATATAGTGGGGCATCAAATTAAATGTTCCTTTTTTTGTCATATTTTGATCCAACAAAGAGATCAGACCAACTGAATAACAAAACAACAAAACAAATGTGTAATAACTGAGGGAACTAAAATACCACAACTATGTAACAAACTGAAAAGTAACAGCCACAGAACAAAACATGACATGTATACAAAACTGCATGATGCGACTGCCGACGTGTATTCAATATCTTTTATTTCATGACTGAATTTTTTTTTTGCCTAAGCGCTTTTTCTGCAGAGCCTGGTTAACATGTAGGTGTCATACCGTTTCCTTCCTTCACGTTCTCTTCCCTCCCACAGAGGAAGCCGTTGAGGCGGAGGTACGAGTCCCCTGGCATGTACTCTGACGACGATGCCAACAGCGACGCGTCCAGTGCCTGCTCTGAGCGCTCCTACGGCTCAAGGAACGGAGGCATCCCACATTACCTGCGGCAGACAGAGGATGTGGCAGAGGTCCTGAACCACTGCGCCAGCTCCAACTGGTCAGAGAGGAAGGAGGGCCTGCTGGGCCTGCAGAATCTCTTCAAGAGCCAAAGAATACTGAGGTGGGATTGGGCTGTATTTGAACAGTGGCATGAAATCCACTCCGACCCTACGAGCATATGACGCGTTAGAATTCTCTGGCTTCAGCTGAATGATGTCTTGCGACAAGAAGCTGATGAAGCCTTTTGGCAAACCTTCCCTACTTCACTGTTCTCCTGGTGTCTTTTGTTCTCTGCAGCCGAGTCGAGCTGAAGAGACTTTGTGAGATCTTCACAAGGATGTTTGCAGATCCACATAGCAAGGTAAAGAAGATGACTTGTACGAACTAAAGCATGATGATTAATTATGACTTAAGTGTAAAGGCATGGTCTCTGAAATACAGCAATACTTGATCGAGCTGTGACCTACTTGAAACTAATGAAGTGTCTCATGTTGCATGGCCTGTCTTGCTGTGGATCTAACAACAGAGAGTAAGTGTGTATCTTTATCCATATTATGACAGGAATTAACATTTATCTGTCTGAACAAGCCGTTATAATTAGACCAAATCAAATCAAGCAGTGTTGTGTGATTAATGTTCAAAGCTGTCCGCAGGTGTTTAGCATGTTCCTGGAGACACTTGTGGACTTCATCACTGTACACAGGGAAGACCTGCAGGACTGGCTTTTTGTCCTGCTCACTCAGCTGCTCAAAAAGATGGGGGCAGATCTGCTGGGCTCAGTCCAGGCCAAAGTCCAGAAGGCTCTGGATGTCACAAGGTCTGAAACGCACGCCACACATGACTGTCCAGGTCACAGGGGGGTTCACCAGCATACATCTTTACAACCATGTAGTAATTCTTGTATTTCTATACAAATTATAACTATGACAGTTTGTGTTGTGACTAGCGGAAACCCGGAGAGAGATCTGTTTCGAAAGAGAGCATGTCACTGTCTGATAGCAGAGGGAAAGTTAACTCCTCATCTCCATCTCTTCCTCAGGGAGTCCTTCCCATTTGATCAACAGTTCAACATTCTGATGAGGTTTATCGTGGATCAGACTCAGACGCCTAATCTGAAGGTAAAGTGAAATTAGAAAGATGGATTCTGTTCATAGGCGGGGTGTTTTTTTGGGGATTGGTTAGTGTGATTGATGCAGCTATTTGTAACATGTGTGACTGAATGTTTGTCGTCTCTCTAGGTTAAGGTGGCCATCCTGAAGTACATAGAGTCCCTGGCTCGGCAGATGGACCCGACGGACTTTGTCAACTCCAGCGAGACGCGCCTGGCTGTGTCTCGTATCATCACCTGGACCACTGAACCCAAAAGTTCTGATGTCAGGAAGGTAGGCCATGATTGGTTTGTCTTGTCATGCAGCACTGACGATTGAAATCGCTTCGCTCAGAAAGAATGACCTTTTCCTCAAGAATAATGCTTGGCTCTTTTCTTTAGTCCCTTTTTTGTTCATTCATTTATTGTTGTTATTTTAAGTATGATGCATACGTTAATGTTTTTAACCTCGCCTTTTTAGACTTTATCATCACAGTTCTAAACCGAAAACCAAGAACTCTTTTACAAGTTGTTGTATTTCATGTCTCAACACCAAGAAGTATGAATATAATCTACAGAAGATGTTACGCCATACTAAACTATTATAATAAAGTTACGAATGAGTGATGAAGCCGAATGCAAAATCAATTGCTTGGAGACTTGTTTAGTCTGAAGTTAAACGAGACAGTGTGAAATAAGACTTGATATGCAGAGTTGATCCATCATCCAAAAGGATGCATTTTTCCCTCGACAGATAGTCAAAGGATGCGCTCGACAGCCAGTTGCATCTTGTGTCTGTTTAGCGACAGTTGTTCACTTTAATGATGCGCAGAGTCCATCGGATGGTCTTTGGTCATTATCGGCCCCCTGTCTCCCTCCGTGTCCCCTTCTGTTTGTCTTTCCACTGCTGTTCTTCCAAATGAAATCCTGTCCGAGCTTTGAATCAGAGCCTGACCTCCAAGCACCATGAATGCAAGATGGAGAGAATAGTTGTCTGTCTTGTCACTGTAGTTTTCCTGAGTTCATTATCTAAGAAGTTTGATCTACACTATTGTGGCTTCAGAAGCCACAAGGCAAGTGGCGATCCATTTTCTGTCTTTATGACTTAACAGCAGGTGTGGCAAAATGTTTGACCAGGATCCTTATTCAGTTACTTTTTGTCCAAATCGTTTGTTCATTGTTTTGTTATAATACTCATTTGGTCCACAAGAGGCCGCACTGCACATTGCATTTATGCTTTGTCTTGTCTCGCCTTTCGTGGTTGCATTAGCTTCGTGCTAGGGTAGGTAATTGTGAAAGATTGGTTCAGTGTTGCATCCGTATGTGATGGTGGAGGACCTGTGCCATGCTGTAATGCCCGTTTTGCCTTGCCACTGTGCCCCAGACCCTTCATAACTGGGTGAGCGAGGAGCTAGCTGGCAGGTCCAGCACTGCGGCCTCATTGTCCGCTGAGGGCAACCAGGAAGAAAGGTGTAAGCAGGTAGAGCCCTCTCCAACAGCCAATCACAACACCACACGATAAGCACGCAATGCCCCGCCTGCCCGGTGCCTAACCAACACCTCCGAGACAGTGAGACTGGAGTGTGGCATCTGTCACTCACCCCTACCATTTACGCTCCTGCTGTTTTTGCTGTAACAACCTCAAAACCACTTTGTGCCTTGCAGATTGATCACTCACCAAGTAGATTTAGCTTGTTGTGCAACCACAAAAGACCTTGAGATCATGACCGTGGTATTTTTTCAAAGCGACAGGAAACGCTTGGTGCTTTGTCTGAATGGACGTTTAAGCTAACTTTATTGCTCAACATTGATAGGAATGCTGTTTTGTTACTACTGTGTGCCTAACACATTTTGTTTGTCTGACTCACCCTAACAAACTCTCATACACCTGCATGTTAACATTTTATTCTTGTACATCTGAAGTTGAAACAAGTTCAGCTCAGTCCTATTATAATGTTATATTATATCTGCTTGTATAGTGCCAAGAAAGACTTTTGAAAAGTCATGATTACATTAAATGGTGTTGTGCTCACTTGTCCAGATATATTCAAACTTAAAAATGTGAAGTGCATTCCTACGACAGCGTATGTAGGCCATTGGAGATATGAAAAATAGGGGGCTAATATTTCAAGGAAAGAACAAATAATTTCTGAGATCAGAGAAAAAACATATATTAAGATTAAAGTGGCAAATTTTCTTTAATCTTGGTGCTTTTTCTCTGAATACAACGCCTGTAATTATTATTTGTTAACCAATACAGCTTGAATAAGCCGTCATATATCCCTCTCAAACGAAGACTGAAATACATGTGCTGACGGTTTAGCCTTGCCATAAATGCAAAGAACCACTTTACAAGAAGTTATGAAATATATATTTATATATATTATATATATATATATATATGTGTGTGTGTATAGACAGTGTATAGGGTCACAGGGTTCATCCTACTTGAGTTTGCTAATCTGAAGTTGAAATCAGATTGTTAGTCCATCAATCTCTGCATTCATTCTGTCATGCTGAGGTGTTAAGATATTAAGATCTCAGATCTTTCCTCATAATCATCACATTTAGATTGTTTGATTTAGCATCAAAGTAAATCATTGTACTTGTTGTCCGTACAGTTATGCTGACAGCAACCAGGACCTGCTGGTAGCTGATGAAGCATGACTTTTCACACTGCAGATTCAACTTAATGTACAAATAAATAGAGGCAAAAAGCTCTGCAACCATGGCTAATGTAATGAGTTAGCACCAAAGCTAACCCATTGACTTACATTGCTGCATTATACATTACCTGAAACATGAGGGCAATGCCAAGATATAAAAGAAACTAGACAGCCAACTTGTTTTTTTAGAAATGCTGCCATCAACCTGTAAATCTAGTTTAAGAAAAACAAAACAAGCTTGAACAGCTCAGGGTGTGGCAGCTAAAGCAGCCACATTCACAAACATATGAGTGTTATCCCTCATATGTGTTTAAAAGAGTTGAACATTTTGGACGTTTCTGTCTTTAAACAGCAGAATGTCTTCTGATGGACTGAAGCACCTTTTGTAGTGTTAAAGTTCCCCAGCAACCACAGCCAGCCAGTATTTTCTACTGCCCCCTTCCAGTTTGATCTGTACTCACCTGCATGTTGCCTCATTGATATAGTAGTATTATCTCTGAATGGTTGCATACTTCATTAGCTTTACACTGAATGCAGCTTTGAACTCTCACCTTTTAACCATTTCTTTTCACAGGTTAACGCATATGAGTCTGCACTAAGGAGCTGGACAGTTGGTTTCCATGGTTTCATAATTATTTTTGTACCTTTGTTGACGTTAGCCTTTGCATCAAATTGGTCTTTACAGATGCTAAGCATGTGGAAAACTGTCAAATATTACAACCCTTCATAATTCAGTCACAAGCTCTACTAACTGACGTTTTATAAAAACCTGCTGTTTTCAATCACTTTGATCCGAAATTGCTGTTAGAAACAAATGGTCAAGCTACTTGTGGAACCAAAGAAACCCTCTGAGCCTCCCAAAGTTGTTGTGTGCTCCACCCTCACTTGTTGTGTTCCACTGCCTCCAGGCCGCCCAGGTGGTGCTGATCTCTTTGTTTGAGCTCAACACCCCGGAGTTCACCATGCTGCTGGGAGCTCTCCCCAAAACCTTCCAGGACGGAGCCACCAAACTGCTGCACAACCACCTAAAGAACTCCAGCAACACCAGCAGCGGTGTGGTGAGTCAGGAGAGCCGCTGTAGTGTGTGATTCCTCATAGAAGCCCCGCGCGGGTGAAGACTTGTGTACCAATGCCCACACAGTAGTAAACATCATGCTCGGCGCATTGAGATCAGTAGAACCGTCAGGCAGCAGGTTCGCCACATTCAGACTTCATCATGGTTTCCTTGTCTTTCAGGGGTCTCCTAGCAACACCATTGGCCGGACACCAACACGCCACACCCCCAGCAGAACCAGCCCTCTTACCTCTCCGACAAACTGTTCCCACGGAGGACTGTCTCCAAGGTAGCAAATATCCCATCTGTTTTTAACTATTATCTTCAACACACCATCCCTCCGTCCTAATCATAGATTTGATGTAAAGATGGACGACACCTCTCCACTTAACGCCGCTGTACAAAAGTCTAGCCAAAATATCCTGAATTCAGGCGCCGCCATCTTGCGCTGTTGACATCATTTGGAGTAGGCACAGTGGTGATCGGTGGACAGAGCAGTGGTATCAAGGTCTCACCCATACGCCGCCTGAGCCAATCATGAGCACGAGCACGGCCACAGCTTGTTAGTGTGAGCTCCAATGTCAGTTCTGCTGTACTGAACTGACGCTGACGCCACAGTAGCTGGCTAGAAAACACAACTAGAAATTCATGTTTCAGAAACGTCATCTACACGTGGATGTGATCACAGCTGACAGCTCTGACTAAGTTTACTTGGTCTGAGGAAATGTTGCTACCCTAGCGAGTGACACGCTCAATGACAGTATGAAGCATAGACTGTCTATAAATATATTTATAGACAGTGAATGTTCGGTACAGTCACTTCATTCATGAAGTCTATCTGCCTATCATGATGGAACACCCACTTTTTATGGCATCAAATAACTGATGCCATACAAATCAAATGTATCAGAAAAATGTCCACGTGAGCATTCATCAACAGGCGTAGAACTATTTAAGATGAGAGAAACCCTCTCTGGGAAAAATGTATTTGACAACTTTTTAGTTCGGCCTGCTAAGTAGAGAGAGTGGGATTTTTTAGCTGACCAGGAGGGTGATAGAGATGTTTGGGCTTCCCCTTTGGTGGCGCTGTCATATCGTCCATCTTTATTTACAGTCTATGGTGCTTATGGCTTTGGTGTGAACATGCGACTAAACATTTGGTTGAACTAACAGTGGGTTGGTGGGAGCATGATACTGTGTGACTTGCTCAGAGAGAACACTTGCAAATCAAATACAACTTCTAAAACAGCTCTTATCCTCTCGGCAGCTGATAAATATTGAAGTGCCTTGAATGTTGACCTGTATTGGGCTATTGATATAACATTACAAACATGAAAAGGTAGCTGATCCTGTGCTAGTGCATAGTGGCCAGTGACTGATTCTCTCTGAGCAGCTCATTCACCTGGGGCAATAGTCTTTTAACCTGCAAGCTGAAACCCATAAACACAGAAACGCAGAGACTGAATGTCCTGGGAATAATTACCTTCATTGAACCTGAAGTATACTTTATGTTCTGGCCTCATCATGTCTGACTTTGTGGGATTCTGCTACTTTCCTGTTCTCTCCTTAAATTAACACTTTCATTTAACCTCATAGCTAGTTCATTTTTTTGTCTCTTCTCTTCTGCACACTTGTTTTTTCTCTTTCTCCTCCTCCTTGTCTTGTCTTGATTCCTGTCGCCCTCGCCCCACTCTCTCTCTCTCTCTTCCCCTTCTGTCTGTCCATCCTTCCCTCCCGGCTGCGCTCTGGCAACAGTCGGTTATGGGGTTGGGGTGTCGACGGACTCTCAAAGCATCCCCCTGCCCCTCCTCCTCCTCCTCCGTCCCACTCCACCCCTGCTGCCCCCTCCCTAAGGGTTCTCCGCAGAGCGTATTCACCCAGGTAATCAGGCTGCCGGAGACACACGGGCGTTCATTCCCGAAAGGAAGCCAGACCTTGACCCTTTTTCTTATCCAGATTTCCTTTGTCAAAAAATATGTCAATTTCTCGCTGAATGGTTGTTTTCTAATCAAGTGAAAATATCATTTTACATTACTTCTAAGATGTGGTTAATGCTGTGGACAATAAAACAAAGGTTTATTAACACCTGACCTTTTCCTTTCTAAAAACTAATCCCTTTCTCGGTCCAAAGCAGTGCTAAAGCACTGTGCATTGTGGCATAACACCTGCAGTCTTGTGCATCTTCAAAGATGTGCGTTTCATATAAATTGTGTGCGTATTCCTTTCTGTGTCTGTGTGTCCGGTAGCATGATGGAGTACGACACCGAGAACATGAACTCAGATGAGATCTACAGCTCGCTGCGCGGCGTCACCGAGGCCATCCAGAGCTTCAGCTACCGAAGCCAGGAGGACCTGAATGAGCCAATCAGACAGGAGGGCAAGAGGGATGATGCCGTAAGTCAGAGAAGTCGCAAGCCTCATGCCTGAGAAATGACCTGTCTATGCCTCTATCCAACATTACAGTGTTGCCGCTGCATCGGCTAAAACATACAAAAGAGATCATCATGTTAAAATGTGTATGTTGCATTGGGTCTCTTCAGATCCAGGGCTGCTCTTGTGGTGTAATAGCAAATGAAATGATTGGAAAGCTGTTGAAGCTCCCAAGGAAAAACAATGATCAGAATCCTTGTATTGTCCCACCTACCCTTCTGTCTCACAGGCAGGAAGAGAGGGTGTAGCGTCCTCTCCTGGCTCCGACGCCCGCCTCGGACTGGATGCGGTAGAAGGGGGCCGCACTGCCTTGGACAACAAGACCTCCCTACTCAACACGCCGTCGCCTCGCTCCTTTGCTGGGCCGCGGGGCCGGGAGTTCGCTCCCTATGGCTACGGAGAAACCATCTGTACATACGACAAGACCGCCATGAAGGAGGCTGTGTTTGACGACGACGTGGAGCAGTTCAGAGACTGTGAGTTCATGTGACCATGACGCAGAGGTGTTGTTCATTGTTACAACACATGATAGGGGGGGACTATCACAGCAGATAAACAGCGTATCATATCACAAGGTGCTGTACTCTATGCAGACGGACAGCCAGACCTCACAGTACTTCTAGTGAATTCACCTGTGCTTTTGTAAATAATAGAGTAAAGAACATTGCAATCACTTTCAAGTAAACCAGATTGCTCCATCAGACGGCACAGTGGTTGAAATTCACTGCTCTACACCATAGGTGTCAAACTCAAGGCCTGCGGGCCAAATCCAGCTGCTTTACGGTGTACAGTGACCATAGACTACATCTCCCACAATGCATGTTGATATTGTGACTGCAAATTAACGGCAATCTATCGCGAGAAAGCAATGTTTCCATATTGACGTTTAACTAAAGACAAGTGATTACACTATCACATCCTTCACTCTGTTCCTAAACTCCCCCTCCCCTCCCACCTCTTCTCCAGGCCGACGTCAGGAAAGTGGCGAAAACAAGATGACGCTTCCCAAGGTCTTTGCTCCCGGTAAACATGCCCCCGACCGCTTGACCGACAGATGTGATGACTGCTTTACTGACTACTCACTTCATTCACCCTCTGTGTGTTTGCATTGTCCAATCAGCTCTCTCCACTCCTATCACTGCTCTTTCTGTGGTCTTCTAACTCTGACCTGGGTTCACTGTCCTGCTGCCAGTGTGGAACTTAAAGCTTTTACTTGTGGTTTACTCTTGTTCTAGAGTATGGCAATAAGTAATAAGATATTCTTAATAATCACAATACTTGATAGCCGCTTAATCACACTAACACGTATGACACAGAGATAGACATGGACAAAGTAAAGTAAAGATCGCATGCAATGTTAGAATTTGGTTGCACGACCATCATCATCATAACTTTTATTCAACGTCGAAATGTATTTAAAACTGCAGCCAATTTCATATCTAAAATGGAACGTTTAAGTTCAATATTGCCATTTTCTGGCGGCCTTCCTTGGACACTTAGCTGGTAACTCTGCCGTACACGACAGTGTCCACATTCAAACTTCAGTTCTAAAAGTACGTTCAGTCATAAATTTGTTTTTACAATCCATTTTAAAATGAGAGATTACTTCACAAGTTAATTTATTTGAATTGAAAACCAGTCAAACAGCATTGATTGAGTTTCGTCTCCTAGTCTTAATAGGATACAAGACGGATGTGAGATTAAATGTCTAGGATTGTTTATTGTTTTTTTGGGGCTGTTGCAAGATTTCAGTAGCTGTATTTCAATGTGCAATTTATTATTTAACTTAGCCCCCTCATCCTGTCCCTGGCTAGCAATCGGTCACGACCACTCGGACCTGGTAGCCGACTTGCTGAAGGAACTGTCCAATCACAACGAGCGCTCTGAGGAGCGTAAAGGCGCCCTGGTGGAGCTGCTGAAGATCACACGGGAGGACAATCTGGCTGTGTGGGACGAACACTTCAAAACCATCCTCCTCCTCCTGCTGGAGACGCTGGGTGATAAAGATGTATGTTGTTTCCTGGCTCTGTGTGAACAGATGTTGATTCCCACTGGGAATCACACTCTGAATGTATGCATGTGTAGATATCCAGCAAGGGTACTTTTAACTGATTGCCCATGTCAATGTGTCCCTCCCAGCACACCATCCGAGCCCTGGCCCTGCGTCTGCTGAAAGAAATTCTGAGGAACCAGCCGGCCCGCTTCAAAAACTATGCTGAGCTAACCATCATGAAGACCCTGGAGGCTCACAAAGACTCTCACAAGGAGGTACATACAAATCAGAGAATAAACCACATGACCAGGCTTTCATTGGAATGATTGAGTTGTTTTTGTTTTACTTCATATTATTCATATCATGTGTAAGCAAACTTTTGCCTATTTATATATACAGCAGATACAAAAACATTTTTTGGGTGTGTTATTGTGTGACTTTGATGTTTAACAGTTTTGGAGTCACAGATTAACACAACTGATGGAGGCAGTAGTCCAGCTACCTATTTTATTGAGCCATGTGATTCCCCGAACTGTTTCCTCCAATAGGAAGGGACTATGAACCGCTTTCCACACAGTGCAACCCAAACAATTACTTACATTTGTCTTAATCTGGAAACGGGGCAGGACTCCTGCTGGATTGCTTTCCCTGGTCAATGGCCCCGCCCTCATGTTTACCTTTGTGTCTCCACAACCTGGAAGTCGATCTCCTTCTATAAAATGGGAGTCCCCATTAAGTAGACTTCTACACTCTTGTTTTCAGTTATATGGTTTTATTTCAACCAGCTAGCTAACGCTGCGGTGGAAAGTTATTAGCTAACGCTGCCGTTAATGAGGAGGTAGATTCTGAGGTGAGGGGACTGAGGGGCCGATCACACAGGACGAGACGTTTTAAAGCGCTGACCCGTTTTCATGCCTGGTTGTAGGTATCATATGTTGAAAAGTTACAAGTTGTAACACAGTAACCAAGTCTTTCCTTCCTTGGGGGCTATCCCCGCAGTACTCAGAGACAGTTTAAAGTATCACGATGTAAGAAAGCCTCTATTTGATTGCTCACATAAAGTGGTTCAATCTCAGGGATAGAGTCCGAGAAGAACTGAAGAAGTGTGTAGTTAATACGGTATATATAGGCAAGTGCGTGGGAAGATCTTGTATCGAGACATAGTGGGAGTAACAGGTGCCTGTAGTTACAATATACTCTGACCTTGGTCACGCGCTGTTTGTGGTTACGGCTATCAAAAATACAAAAGAACAGCTGATAAGCAGCAGGTTACTATCTGCCATGACCGTATTTAGACCTGTCATAAAAAACAAGAATGTACTACAGCATATTAATGCAGTGTGATGGAAGACAATTTCACTCATAACTTTCATAGTTATATTTAATAAAGAAAAATCTAAATTAAAAGAACTTTAGAAAAGAAAAGAACTTGTATTTTACGTAAGTAAATCCTTAACAGTAACACACTGACTATGGAGTCCCTCATACAACCCCTCTACAAAACATCCAATCTACCCCTTTAATGGAAATAAATCAATCAAATTCCACATATTTAAATAGAGGAGTTCACGGCCTCTCCATATTGTACATTCAAACCACAGGGAAAACCTTTCTTATAGAATGTGTGTAGCACCACACACCTGCCAATATATGTTATGTCTTAAACACATGTGTGATACTTGTTTCATTGGAAATAGTTTGGTAAATGGCAAGCGCTTTTGAAAACAAAATAAAGTACCTGGCAGGTGATTGTCAATCAAAGGGAAGGCGGCAAAAACATACTATCATCACTTTCAAATAAAAAATACTCCAGTTCTAAAAGAGATGATGCTATTGCAGCATCTATGCTAAACTCTCTGTGTCATCTCATGCGCCACGCCAATGGCCCCTCACAGGAAGTGATTGGTCCGTGCTATGGTTTACCGGACAGAAACTCATTACTTGGAGCCTAAAAGATGAGATTAAAGTAATGCATTCATGTTTTTTTGCTTTGTCTCGTAAATTTGCAACTTTAATCTTGAGCGTGTGTTTTTTAGGTGGTGCGAGCGGCCGAGGAGGCGGCGTCCACTCTGGCTGGCTCCATCCACCCGGAGCAGTGCATCAAGGTGCTGTGTCCTATTGTGCAGACAGCCGACTACCCCATCAACCTGGCTGCCATCAAGATGCAAACCAAAGTCATTGAACGCATCGCCAAGGACTCCTTACTGCAGCTCCTGCCTGACATCATCCCAGGACTCCTACAGGTCAGGGAACGAAGCATTACACAACAGGTGTTTTCAAACAAAATGTAGATTTGGATTGTTATATTTGCCTATTTTTGTGTTTCAGATTATATTTAATTATATTGCTCACAAATTAAAAAACAAACCAGGAAACTGAAATTAAATAACCATTAATTGCTTGTCAAAAGTGTTTAATGTTCGTCCTAATTCATGTGGATTACTCAACACGAGTGTTTTCTGTGGACAGCTCCAAAAGGGCTTATTTGGGCAATGTTTATATTTGGGCAATGAACTATTTGCCTTATTTGTCCTTGGAAATGTTTCTGTGTACTCTGCACTCTCATACGTCCACCGTCAAATGTTCCTGCTGTGTGTGTGTGTGTGTGCGCGCGCGTGTGCGCGTGACTGATGCTGCCTGCTGTCTCTGCAGGGCTATGACAACACAGAGAGCAGCGTTCGCAAGGCCAGCGTGTTCTGTCTGGTGGCTATCTACTCTGTGATTGGTGAGGATCTCAAGCCCCACCTGGCACTGCTCACGGGCAGCAAGGTAATGACTGCAGATCTCTTTGCATGAACATGTTCTCACACAAACAAACACACACTTTCTTTTTCTTTTTTTTTTAACCAAAATCTCTTCAATAGATGCAGAGCCTCATCCTCTTCCCATGTTGATATTATTTCTGAGAAGGTTTCAATCGTTCTCCAATAAAAAGAAAGCGCAGGATTACATACTTATAAATATTTGCTCTTTGCACTACTACATGTGTCCTTGGGTTATGTAAGCAGTAAATGAGGTCTGAGGGCCAGGTTCACCTGAAAGGAGGGACCCTCACCTCTGACCTGTTGCACAGCTGGTTATCTAAAAGGGCCCTGGCACATACAGTATCGACTGAGTAAGCACCGTCACGTTCTCACGTTACTTTAAGGTGAAGTTTTAGTGTAAACAAAACCCCCAACACTGTTTTAGGTCCAGGGATGTAAAGGCAAATTCCTATTGAGTTAGGGTAGGCCAAGTCTTCACAAATGTTCCAAAGCAATGTTGCCACTATCAAATACAACATTCGTTGTGATTGAAAGTCTGGGTTTTGTGTCTTTGAGCGCATGAACTGTAATAATGAGAGTACGTCCTCATCATTTTGGCCGAAGATGTCAGACATCACAATGATATCTCCTTTTCTTTCATAAGAGATGGTCCTGTGTTTTCTAGCCTGTGGAAATGTTTCCTTGATTTAGAGACTCGAACCAGCGATTAGATAGGTCCTGCAAATAAACACGCAACCTAGATCATTTCTGTTTGTAAAAGACCAAGCTCACCGATAGAGCGTGTCTTCTCAGAGGAATGACCGTTCAATCGCTGGTTCCTCCAAAACCTGCTATACAAGCACTAGTTAATGTCAATGTGTCCATGGGCAAGAAACTAAATCCCAAATTGCTCCCGAAGGTTGTGCCTACTGTGTTAGTCATGATGGGCAGGTGGTACCTTGCATGGCAGCCCCCTGTAGCCCAGTGGTAACACACTTTGTGGTTGGAAGATGAGAAAAACGCTTTTTACGTACAGTCCATTTACCATCTACCTTTTCCTGTGCACATGTGCCACGCAGATTACTGTGTGGTATTTGTTATAAATGTACGTCAGTATATAGAGGGTGATAAGAAGCTGAACGTGAAGGGACTTAGGACCCAGGGGAATGTTGTTGAAAAAAACAGGAAGAGATAGACCAGAAGCCCACAAACAGCTGTTCACCCTCACTGGCCAGTTGTGAGCAAGTTAGGCAATGAGCGGTTAATAGCTGTTTAGTTGGCCAGCAGTCCTTTTCGGCATCAATAAATTAATGTGTTTACTCGAAAGAAATACCGTGAAACCGCCAGAATCTTAGAAAATACCATGATATGTATTTTCGGCTATGCCGTCCAGCCCTGGTACATTTACACGTGTACTGAGAGCTGTACACCTGTGTTGGTAATGTGAGGCCTGAACAGGTGTGAACGCCTCCATGATGAGCCAGTGCAGTGGAAAGCTGCTTCATTGGTACCTTGTTGTAGATTTATTCCACTATTTCTGTGACGGGACCTTTGTATTTGAACGTTCCATCTAAAGTAAAAGCTGAGATAACACATTTTTGTTTAATTGAACCTGAGCTGTCAGAACAATAAATAATTTATAAAAAATACAAATCAGAAAAATTCATTTGAACGTCAGAACTGACACACACTCACAGACGCACACTCACAGACGCACACTCACAGACACACACTCACAGACGCACTCACTCAGAACTCAGAGAACAGGAGTTGAGAGTTCCAGAAATATGTAACCACTCAATGTGATTTTCTGTACCGTAGTACTACTTCTGTACTGCTCTGCTCTGCACTCAAACATCTACGCAAGTTATTGAGTGGCATAATAATTGCACGACACAACAAATGGACAATGAAAACTGTTTTAATAATCAAATGTTATTGATTTCATTGATTCGTTGTTGCAGCCCTAATCTGGACCAAGTGAAAAAATTAAGAACACTAATTTATTTCTCTGTTGGGTTCTTTTCATAATGTTGTCCGACACTTATTATAACAATCTGAGCACTTTTAGTGGACGCACATTGATGAGGACTTTACTAAGCAGCTCGTTAAACAACAACACTGGACCAATCTCAAATACCGTTGTCATCGTTCTCACTTAGACACAAAAAAAACGAGCAACAGAGAAACGGGTACCATTTAAGACCGATGGGATTCTCTTCGACATGTGCAGAGGAAAAGACTAACCTCTGTTGTCTTTGCTGGTTTGCAGATGAAGTTACTGAACCTGTACATCAAGCGAGCCCAGACGACCAACAGCAATAGCAGCAGCTCCTCGGACGTCTCCTCTCACAGTTAATGGAGGGAGCTTTCATTTGGAAACCCTATGGAGGGACGACGCTGGAAGATCTCCGTCTCCGAGCTTCCCCTCCTCCTCGTCCTCTTCTTCCTCGCTCGAGCTTCACTGCGCTTCTCTCCGTTTGGAGGAGATCCCGTCAGCAACCTATTTGTCATGTAGTTCCCTCTCTTTTGCTCTAGGATCTTTTTGAATGTAACTGGTTTGGGTTTGGACTGCTGAGGAGGGAATCGCCACATTTTGAGTTTTTGGATGGAGGGAATGCACTTTCTCTTCCTCCACGGTTCCCTCGACCTCCACGCCGCCTTCTGTGTCTGGAAGCCCGTTTCTCCTCGAGTTCGAACATGATGCCGGGAAATATTTGTGATCAGAGTGGAGACGTTTCTGTCGGATCGACTCCAGTTTGGGATGAAATGCCATTTGGCTGGCCCAGTGATGGTAATAAGTCCATATGTTCTGGGATAATTTCTGGTTTGGGGAGCAGGAAAACCAAATCTAGTAAGAAATCAAGAAAATAAATATGTAAGGGAAAATGGGACAAAAATCATAATAATTTTAGTTCACATTTTAAGTTTATTGATCATGACGTGGCTCACAGAGGCCTTTCCGTCAATTGTATTTATTTTTAAACACCAATTTGTAATTAAAAGTGACTCAATCAATTAAATCCCCCTTTCACAAAAACCTTGTTCCACAAGTTGCCAAAATCTTTCAGCTGGAGAATCGACAATCCTTCAAATTTAGTGCAGAACTTCATTTTGAGGTACAGAAGAGGAAACTTCACAGTTAAAGATTGTGTAAATGCTGACCCAGCAGACGTGTGTGTGTTCTCACAGAGCGTTCTGCATTAAGTTTGAGGACGGCTTATTGCCCGACATGCTTCGGACAAACGGTTGCCGGCTGGTTGCCGGTCTGTGGCATCGCACCTGTGAATCTCTGCTCAGCCGAGCGGCTCTGTTTGAAGAGCAAGTCCTTTGTAAATAGCGGCAGATGTTTTCTCAGCTTGGAGTCGGGAGAGAGACGGGCAATCGGAGGCGGTCAAAGAGACATTACCAGGCCGTATTCACTTCAACACATCTCTTCAGTTGACTGGGACCTCGGAGAGTGAGTTCAGCACTGTAACTCTCCGAAAAATGTGACTCTGCAGGGAACAGGACCCTAGCAGTGTTCTCGACCCGTAATGATGCAGATACAGTATTAGGTGTTCCCCTTCCCGTCACGTAACCACAGCTTCTGCAATAACCGTGAAATCCACAAATATAAGGTGTTTTGTACATACACGTTTGGACCACTGCTTAGCAAACTTTTCAATGATGTCGGTAAAAAAAACGGAGAGAGAAGTGAAGAACAAGTTGTCCCTTTCTTTCTTTTTTTCGCACGATAGCAAAATAGCTTGCATGTAACCTGCAGCACAACCTGCTGTTCTGAAGGGCCCAGGCTGTTTAAGTGCACTTGTGACATCAGAGTACTCGTCTCTGGTTTAATGTTTCAGTAGAGGAGGAAGTCCCATTGGCCCCACTTGTATGACCAAAATGTGTTGGCTTTATTTAAGTTTCCAGAAAGCCTACATCTGGGCACGGCTGTGATGTTTTACATTTCTGTTTTACGTTTAAGGTATCAAGAAGCTTTAAAATGATAGATCTAACAATGAGATCGCTCTTTAAGTTGATGGTAGTCCATGGTATTATTGGACATGATTTGATTCATTATAATACAGTTAATCTACTGGAGGAAGGGATCAGACTAGTTATGCCTTTTAATATTGAAAAAATATTAAGGAAATACAAGTATTCCTGGTTTTACCTGGGGACAGCATTCACACTGTTTAAGTTGAGTGGTGTTTTCATTCAGGGAATCCACAGAGAGTGGGCCAATTGTGGTTATTTAAGTAAATGAATGTACAGACTTAATACGTGTTTATGATTTAGCTTTTCAAGCATTGGTACTGAAAATGATTTTCGGCAACATGCTGCCCTGTAATATGCCTGTCTGCACTCTCTCCCCTCATCCGTTTGGGAGCATTAATCAGTCTGGTAATAGTGGGAAAGTTCCCCAATCAGCACACTGGCACATGCTATCACACTGCTGGGCCTGGAAACAGACCACACGGCTCCTTGCAAACTGTCACTATGCATGTTCTACAGTACACTGTCTTTCTTTTGTCTCAAGCGGTCATGTAATATTCATACCTGTATTTATATATTTTATTTTATTTCGTCCTCTCATGATAAACTGTACAGAAGGGTTTTTGTTGTTGCTGTTGACTTCCACCTGTGATAGGTTTGCAACAATGTAAAGAAATTGTTTGCTCTAGAAATAAACAGACTAAGAACTGATCCTATTGTCTTCTGGTTATTGATCCCAGATCTCACACCTGTCAATCAAAGCATGTCTGGCAGGTGCAAGGAGGTGGAACTCGCTGGTTGTCCGTCCCAACGCTGAGGTGGACTTAGCCGCTCTGTAGAAACATTAACCTGAGCAGACGGTCACGTGACCTGCTCCTAATCTCTGGCCAGTTGGAGGAGCTCAGACGAGACCGGAAAGGGTTTGTATTCAACCTCAAAGCATCTGTCCAAATGAAGTGTGCATGATGGGATCGCGATCACATCCACTGTAGTCTCACTGTCACGAGAGCGTCCTACAGCTTTGAGACGTCACAAGTCTCTCAACGCTCTTCCACAGCTGTTCTCCGACCTGTAATCACACAGGAGATCATTTCAGTGCATCTGGAAAGTTTTCACAGTGTTTCACTTTTTCCACATTTTGTTATGTTACAGCCTTATTCCAAAATGGATTCAATTCATTTTTTAATTAATTTTGGCAAAGCTATTCAAAATAAATAATGAAAATATAACATGAAGATCAGTATTCACAGCCGTGAAATTCAAAATTGAGCTCAGGTGCATCCTGTTTCCACTGTTCATCCTTGTGCTAAATCCAGTTGATTGGACATGATTTAGAAAGGCAAACACCGGTCTGTATCAGGTCCCACAGTTGACAGCCTGTCAGAGCACAAACCAAGCCATGAAGTTCAAGGAATTGTCTGTAGACAGAATTGTATCGAGGTACAAGGGTACAGAAAAATGTCTGCAGCATTGAAGGTCCCAATGAGCACAGTGGCCTCCATCATCCGGCAATGGAAGAAGTTTGGAACCACGAGTACTCTTCTTACAGTTTGGCCACCCATCTAGACTGAACGATCGGGGGAGAAGGGCATTAGTCAGGGAGGTGACCAGGAACCCAATAGTCACTCCGACAGAGCTCCAGCGTTGTTCTATGAAGAGGGGAGAACCTTCCAGAAGGACAACCATCTCTGCAGCCCTTCACCAAGCAGGTATGTTTGGTAGAGTGGCAATGAATGCAGCAATGTACAGAGACATCCACGAGGAAAAACTGCTCCAAAGCACCTCTGGACCTCAGACTGGGGCCAAGGTTCATCTTCTCACAGGACAACGACCCAAAACGCAATCAAGATAGCAAAGTAGTGTCCTTGAGTGGCCCAGTCAGAGCCCAGACTTGAACCCGATCGAATAACTCGGAAGAGATCTGAGAATGGCTGTGCACCGACGCTCCCCATCAAACTTGAGAGGTTCTGCAAAGAAGAATGTGAGAAACTTCCCACAAATAGGTTTGCCAAGCTTGTAGCATCATGCCCAAGAAGACCTGATGCTGTAATTGCTGCAAGTGTTGAGCAAAGGCTGTGAATACCTATGTTCATGTTATGTTTTTGTTCTTTATTTTTAATAAAATTGAAACAAATTTGATCAAGTTTTTTTTTTCTTGTCATTATGGGGTGTGTAGAATGTTGAGGGGGAAAAGGTCTGTAAGATAACAAAATGTGGAAAAAGTGAAGCACGGTGAATACTTTCCAGATGCACTGTATGTTTACATCCATTCATTTGAAGTCTACGCACCTTTCTTTGTTTTCGAACTTTCCAAAATGCACCTTCAAACGTCATTCCCCTAAATGAGTTTAAAGGCGAGCTTTAGGGCCACACTGTTGGTACTGTCAACAAGCGGTCAGGTGGAAGCTGCTATTAATGCATCAACCCGGCTAAGCATTGGTGGTGGGAGGTGTTCCTGAGCGCTCCACCTCTCAAAGGTCATCCCAGGTTTGCTGTAGAAAAGAAAAAAAAGTGGGAGTCCTGATGATGTAACCCGGCCTATATAAGAGGCAGGCGACAAGGTTTGCCTGCAAAACCTCTCTGAGCTGAAGTCTGAGGAAGCCAGCAGGCGCAAAGCTGCCGTCCGTCTCCACGTGGCCCTGGGATACAAGAAGACACCGCACTGGAAAATATGCTGTTCTGCCATTCCCAGCCTGAGTCCTACCACCAGCACTCTGCTAGTTACATTAGGTAAAGGACGAGCCACGCTTCAACTCGTACGCCTGGGCGGAAGCTTCTGTGTCCAACAGGTTAAAGCAAAGTGTCAGCGCAAAGCAGCAATGTCTACTTGCACCAGAATGTTTGGAGAGAAGTGGAAGTGCAAAAGTTGTTTAGATGTGCACATGTGCAGTAATTCTGCCTCATTTAAGTGTTTTTATTCTTCACATTTAACTGCCATGTGAAATTTGAATTTTCTAATGCACTTCAATGGGTACTTTAAAAGAGCATTGCTTTCACAGTCCACATTCAGGCAACAAATGTAGATCTTTAAGTGAATTGAGCCTCATGAGAAATGCTGTATTTTGTAACATCAACCTTTTGCACTTGGCTAGATGATAAGAGAGAAGAGAGAAGGGACAGTCACCTTTATCGTCCCTATGCTGTCTTTCAGAGAGGCCTTGGCACCTTTCTTGAAAAACGAAGAGGCCAGGCTTATGGCTGAGCGCGGTGCCAAGAGGAGCCCGTTCCAGTACCTCCTGTGTGCAGCCACCTCGCCGGCCGTGAAGCAGCAGGAGGAGACTCTCACTTATCTCAATCAAGGTAGCTATCTGTCCTGCCAGCTGAATGTCCACGTTGACCGAGTGGCCTGGAGCTCATGTGTCACATGACAGCAGCAGCAGGGTTGGATTAATGCGGATGCAGGATTATAAACCCATCATCCATCAGGTTCAGGCGGAATCTTGGTTAATTAAACCATGTTGAAAACTACAGCCTGAGTTTAGGACCATGCAACTACAACACACACAATTTATATATATCTATATCTATATCTATATATAGATATAGATATATATAGATATGTATATATATACATATCTATATACATATAGATATGTATATATATAGATATCTATATATATCTATATCTATATATAGATATAGATAAGATAATTTCACACCGGGTGTAAAAAGATGATATATATATATATATATATATATATATATATATATATATATATATACATATCTATATATATATATATATATATATATATATATATATATATATATATATATATATATATATACATATCTATATATATATATATATATATATATATATATATATATATATATATATATATATATATATATATATATATATATATATATATATATATATATATATATATATATCATCTTTTTACACCCGGTGTGAAATTATCTTAAATGCAATATTTATGAGAATATTCCACTGCTAGTTTGCGGTATATTTCGATTTTTTAATTGCTATTCACAATTTTTCATTGGCCATATCTTCAATATACCTTGTTTCTTTTAAACAAATCAATTGTTTTTATATATTACTAGATATATTTACTTCAACTGTAGTAGAATATAAAAAGATTTTGCTCATAAAATTATGAACGTTTTGTCAATTATCAAAATAGTTTCTGATAGTTTTCTGATTTACTTTAAATGTAAATATTATGCAACAATGTGTTGCTTCGACAACTAATTGTCTAAATTGAATTACTGCTTATTTTGGGGTACACGTAATATACAAATGTGTAGCTTTGAAATGTTACTTTATGATTTTATGTAGTTTGGAGATGTTCTAAATGGTGCAATTTCTAAAAAATGTTTGCAGACATATAGATTTAGAAGTTAAGTTTCTCAAAGCTATAAATTTAGATATACATTTAGAGGTATTTAAATATGAACTGTAATGTTCAGTCATATATATATATATATATATATATATATATATATATATATATATATATATATATATATATATATATATATATATATAATCACAAGCTGTGCATTATTGATGTTTGTGTAGAACTTGAGCTCCTACATGTGTTTAACTCTCATCTCAACTTTTCTTTCTCGATTGTCTTTTCTTTTTTCTAAATTCACATCATTTTTGAACCTTCTGATTGTTTCTGTCTCCAGCTGAGCGCTGACATTTTTTATTTGTGCTTCCTTTACTTATATTTTCCTACAAGTTTGCGCTCCTCATCTGCTGTAACAGTAATTTGGTTAGAGGAAAAAAACCCAATGAAAGTGAGCTTGCTGTAACATGCAATGATTTCACTGACATTTTAAGATTAAAATGAAGATTAAGATTAGGTCTGCTGAAAAGGAATTGATAGTTACTTTTAGTGTCCCTCTGAGACTAATTTAATGATATTTTCTTGTAATTTTAAACTTCATATTTGATCAGGATGGAGATATGTAAGTTCAGGTATTTTTAGTGGCTGGCCTTGATATCTGCCTCAAACGGTTTCTGAATTGATTCAGTTTCTATCTCCAACTGCCCCTCTTTTCTGATTGACTGATTTTCCCATTTTAAAATTTTAATCAGTTTTTTTTTTGTAATGTTTTAAAATGTAGGTCAGTCCTACGAAATCCGTATGCTTAACAGAAAACTAGTGGAGTATACAGATATAAGCAGCAAATATGTGAAGGTAGGTGTAAGGTGTTTGTCTGTTTTTTTGACTTCACATGACCTCTTCCTCCTTCTTCCTCTCTCTGTTCATGTATCCGTTTTCCTGGTTCGTCACAGGTCCCTGAACCCTCCCTTCCACTTCAGGGGTGGGGTGTCGACCTTGGAGAGCTTGGTACTATCACCCAAACTTTCCTCTCTAGTCTCACACAAACCCTGACAAACACACCAGACACACTCTCTCAACTGCTTTTCTCTGCTTTACTGGGATTGTTTTCATGAAGGCTTGGTCAACTTTATGAGCATATATATTATGCTTCCTTCATGGAAATAAAACAAAATAAAGGGATTTATTCTGGATGCCATGGCTTTCTGAATAAAAATCATGTCACATAATTTTCACACACACACTGTTAAGACGTTTATCAACATACTCAGGAGTAAGGGGAGGTCATTTCATTTCACTTCTGTGTGAGTGCATCCACTTGACATGTCTCTGTCGTCAGGCCTTCTGCCGTCGCTTGAGACTGAAATGTTAAAAAAAGCGGTAGCATCCTAGAAACACAAGAATGGGACAGGTGGCTTCTATGCAAACACATGAAGGGCTGGGTCCTCGGCCTTTTGAGTTCTGGCGCTCGCTCATGCGTGGGACTCCCTCCCACCCTATCCCAATGGTACATGTTAACTAGCTGTTAATCTAATTTGTTGATTCATTTCATGTCCTGTGTCATTACCCACTCATAAGCCAACGACAAGGACGGGAGGGTTCAAACTTTATTAAATAAACATACAATACATGCTGAAGTGATGAGGTGTGGTAATCAGTGCCATGATGGTGTAAAATCTAAACTAGAAACACGGCCGAAGACAAGCAAACAAGCGCCACAGGAATGGAGGAAGTGGGGAGACCGTCGACTGGGAGAGCCACAAACTCACATACAACAGGCCCTGCTAAAGAAGGAGGGCCGTCCCACCTGGCAGGATTTCAGAGGGTTGCTGCTAAAGAGGCATTTCAGTGTTTTAGAAGTGCACTTTCATAAAGTCAGGAGGCTCTCATGAAAGGTCTAAATCCTTAAAGGTCAATTAAAGCAACAGATGAAAATACATATTTCCTGATCTTTAGTCCCTGGAATGGATCACAAATAAGGGATCCTTCATTTCCCATAATGCAACTGCATAATGACCCTCATTGCCTCCTACAGTAAATGCCCACCTCCCCACATCCCAGGCAGTACAGGCTTTCTGTTCAAAACCACTGTAGAACAGTAGCATGTGTGAAGAAAACCAAAGGACTCAGTCTATCTAACTAAAACGCAACAATTCCTAGTGTGAGATGACCATACGTTAATGAAAACACAATCGCCCGGAAATGGTCATTTAAGAAAGTACTCCTCGAGACGAGCAAACTTCATGTGTAAAACCACTGGAGTTCGGTTCCCCTTTAATAAAATCCCAATATGAGCGGGGGCAATATGATGTATGTATTGTTTTTATAATAACAGCTACTTGCTCTGCAATACATATAGTTGACAGAATGTAGATGTGGACTGTCTTATGGTTTACCAGACTTGAAAATATTTTTTTTTATGTAAAATGATTCATCAGGAGTTTTTATTATGCCCACTGTATGAGGTCATGGGATTTTGAATGTCTTGTGCATGTGATTGTGGGGCCCTGATGTAAAGTCACTGTTGGTGCTGCATCTCACAGGCATCACATGTAGCTCATTGGCAGCGTCTCATTGTCTTCAGCGTGGACGCTCTTTTAAAGTAAGAAGAGTGCATGACTGAAAGGGATGAAGATGGCTTTTTCCCCCTATTTATTACTCTTGCTCAATAAAATACCCTCAATATGTTTAAGTTAATCCATTGGGAAATGTTTAATTGCACCATGTGTGAGCTGTAGCTGTTCTCTGGCCTAAACTGATCCTTCCTGTCCACAGAGCATTGTGCGGGTGGTGTTTCATGACCGCCGGCTGCAGTATATGGAGCACCAGCAGCTGGAGGGATGGAGGTGGAACCGACCTGGAGACCGAATCCTGGATATAGGTGAGTTTACAGCACATCAAAGCTCACCCGGTCAAAGCATTTATCTGCGTACTCTGTCATGTGTGGTGCTGACCAAAGTAGGTCTAAAAGGCTAAGGCCTTGATCAGAGGACCACATTTAGCAGATGGAACACAAACCATGAACTGTATGCTACCAAATAGTCAAAATTACTGTTTAAATCAAGGTAAACAAATGAACCGAAATCACAAATACCGCACTGATTTGATCTCGTGACGCCGCCGCGTCAAGGTAACCCCTCACTGAACGAAAGGAAGATGACACCAATGGCTTAGGAAACGTTGGTCATTTCTAAAGCAAGGAGGGAACAAACTGTGCAAGCCAGCTCCAACACTGAAGCGTCACAAAGTTATCCTGCCTCAAAAGATCACATTAGTATCAGGTCAAAGGGGGGTCACAAAAAGCTGCACTAGGACACGGAACATAGCCACTGGGTAACTGTGGCTCCAGGTGTGGCACCTTGCATGGTAGCTCCTGTTATCAGTAGGTGAATAATGACATAGTGTTAAAGTGCTTTGAGTGGTCGGGTGACTAGAACAGAGATATACAAGTACAGTCCAAGTACAGTCCAAGTACAGTCCAAGTACGTCGGCCATGTCCACCAACTGTGTCGAGATATGCATTCACATAATAGAAGTGTTTGAAGGCAATACTCATGGCGTGATCAAATAAAATAAATCTGACATGACTACAGCCCAGAACATAACCTTCATACAGTTAAAATTGATGCTAGCAGATGCTAGCTCACTATGCTCTACTTGTCTTGGTGAGCAAACTTGAGTTTGCAAAGTCAAAATTCTGAACTCAGTAAGAGTCAAATATCTTATTTTTAGTTGATAAAACTAAACGTCTAAATACCATGGAAGTCATCCAATAGTTGTTGAGATAGTTTAGTCCGGACCAAGGTGCTGGACCAAAGCCATGAACCGGCCAACAGACCATCGCTGCTGTTCATAAGACCTGACAAACCTGTTGGTCTGATGCCAATTGTCTGTTCAGCTGGGACCCCGTCGCTCATAGCAAGGAGCTGAAGGAGGAAAAACATTCTGAGGGGCTTTTTAGCAAATGTAAACTGACTGACTCATTATTGCATTATATGCAGATATACCATTGTCAGTGGGGATACTGGAGCCCCGTTCACATCCTCTGCATCTCAACACCATTGAGTTCCTCTGGGATCCAGTCAAGAACGCTTCTGTTTTCATCCAGGTAACAGATGGGTTCTGGTCAAACGGATAGAGGGGAGTCTTCAATACGTACTGTCAAAATGACAGTCCCTCTTCTGTCACGTTTCCTCAGGTCAACTGCATCAGCACTGAGTTCACCCCCAGGAAGCACGGAGGGGAGAAAGGAGTACCCTTTCGTATCCAGCAGGACACTTTTACCACCAATGAACACGGGGAATACTTGGAGCATGTCCATTCCTCTGGCTGCCAGGTCAAAGTCTTTAAGGTATGAAACTTGGGCAGGATTTGCCCACTGATTCACCTCCAACCTGTCAAGATCAGTGTGGCTGGGTGGACATTATGTTGCAGCAGGGCGTGCATTCATCAGGCTTGACCCACTGGACCCATCCAGACCTGTAGAGGGCAGAGCCTCTGTAATTTAGGACAAAGGTAACAATACTGTAGCACTATTTTTTTAAGCACAGGCGGAACCGTCTACCAGGGGGGCTCTGCCGCTCCTCTGACTGGCTCAGTGGTGAGCAGGTTCGTCCTTCAATCAGAAGATCGGCAGTTCAATCCCCGGCTCCGCTAGCCCATGTCGACGTGTCTTTGTGCAAGACAATTAACTCCAGAAGTGTTCCCGTCGTGGTGCCTGTAGTGTATGAATGTGTGTATGAATGTTAGGTAGTCCTGATTGGCAGGTGGAATCTTAGCCCCTCCCATCAGTGTATGAATGGGTATGAAATGATGACTTGTAGTGTGAAAGCGCTTGAAGTGGTTGGAACACTTGATGGAAGGCACATTGGAAGGACATTCCATTTACCATTTAGCATTCCTATGGCGCTCGCTGTAGCCGGTGCAGAATAATTAGGTAGTGCTGTGCGCCGCCTTCCAGAATGTGGGGTGCGCAAATATTCGGGAGGTCAGATCCTGTATGGCCGGCTCCGACTATACAAATTTCCCTTGGGCCATTGCTTGCTTGTAATTGGAGGAGAATAATACCCGTAGTCCAGTAGAGGGCTCTAATTTTTCTAACGCTATGCTCTAATAGTCGTTGTGCCATACATCATATTATATGACAGCTTTCTAAATTTGACAATTTTTTTTTTTTGTGAAGCCTAAAGGAGCTGACCGCAAACTGAAGACAGACAGGGAAAAGATAGATAAAAAAGTCCCTCAAGACAGAGATAAGTATCAACTGTCCCATGAGAACACCGAGCTCAAAGAGGTGAGCATACCCTTCTCCGTGTCCGGCCACATTACCTAACAGAGCACATCTGAAAGGATTGTTTGCTTTTAGTCAATAGCATTGTAATGCTGCAACTTTATTCATCCCATTGTGGTACATTCTTGTGTTATCTGATCTTATCATCCATTTCATTTCTTTGTTCTTCACCTGTGAGACACAATACAATGCTCCTCTCACTTTGCTTCCACAGTATATTTTAACAGTACTACGTAACTGTATGTTAATATGTTGCTTTGAGCTGTTCCTTTAAAAAGTCTGCTTGCTTTGGCGCTTAGTCCGGTCAATGATTGGGTGCATCTTCAGTGTTTTTGAATGAGAAGTGACTCAGCAGTTTCTAACAAGGTGTTAATCTGGTTTGTCATTCATCTGTATGACCTTAAAAAAAGATCACTGAAAACCAGTGAGAGGAATTTAGATCCTTTACTGAAGAAATATCGTTACCACAATGTGAAAATACTGCATTTAAATAAAACCCCTTCTAGAATTGACTTATTAGCAGCTAAAATGAGTACATGGTTTGTAGAATGGCTTCATTCAAAATGGTATTTTTTATTGTATTATAATTATGAATGCATTGACATAAGCAGCAATTCAATACTAACTGGTTGAGGTGGAGCTAACTGCTTCATGTCTGTTAATACATGGTATAAAATGAATCCATTAAACTGGAGTTTAAAAAAAAAAGCTTACAGAATTGTTTTGTTTGCTCAATATTTCATTTGTATGATATCTTAAGGAGTTGGGAGTGAGATGGGATGTACAGAGACCTGAAGGGGGCTGAGTTCAGGGGTTCTTCTGAGTAGCTTTGTTATTATAAATATGCCTATTATGTCTGTAGTATTTGTGCTCAGATGTAATTACTTTTTTAGGTTGAATAATCAGAAAACCCCTTCCCTCCTCTTTCTCCGTTTCCTCTCTCTCAAGTGTTCTCCTTGGCCCGATGCTCTAAATCTCACCAGCCACAGCAGCA
The DNA here is from genome assembly GCF_023055335.1 of Clinocottus analis. NCBI lineage: Eukaryota > Metazoa > Chordata > Actinopteri > Perciformes > Cottidae > Clinocottus > Clinocottus analis. Next base: position 6,608,457 of record NW_027175843.1, read on the forward strand.
GCAGCAGCACTCCGTCACCCGTTTACCACAGCTCCCCGACTTCCTGTAGTTTCACAGATGGGTGAGTCAGCATTCACCACATTACCAGGCAAGCACCTACTTGAATGTGTGCAGCAGAGCTCTGTAGATTAAAGTCAAGGGAATCTGATCTGTTCTCTCCTCCTCATGTGGACGTTTCTGTAGCAACTGTTCTCCAAACCAGCAAGGGGAGCTGCTCATGCCCGGCTGCTCTGATGTAAGTAACTGGGAACCGTACAGTGGGAAAGTCTTCATGGGGCTCTCTGAATTCTTTTCGTCCATTATTTTGGAGACAGTGGATGCTGTGCTGCTAAACTCATTCTAAGGGCTCCTCTTCTTTCTGACACGTAGCATCTTCTGCCATCGTCGTCGCCGCAGCACACTCAGCAGTGGCTGCACCGCAACCGGTTCTCACCGTTCTCAAGGCTCTTTTACAGCTTCTCAGGTGAGGAGGGGGGAGGGGCAGGCACACAGCTGAGTGTTGAACTCTGAATAGAAAGAAGAAGTTGAGGAGTTCACTGAATGTTTTTATTGAGCAGGGAGGATAGATGCTCTGCTGTCGTTGCAGGTGCCGATCTGTTGAGGATGAGCAGGGAGGATCTGATCCAGATCTGCGGTCCAGCAGATGGTATTCGCCTCTTTAACACTGTGAAAGGAAGGTGAGACATTAAAATGTACCTCTGAGTGCTCAGTCGCATCAGAATTGGGTCAATGTGTTTTGTCCTCGTAAAAGCGGGTCGTAGAGACGTCTTTAAGTCCTTGACAAGTCATATTACTACTGCGACATGTTCTAGCTCCTAATGCTAACAGTAGAGTATCTGCTCACATCCACCAGGTGTATACAGCCCCGTCTTACCATCTATGTTCGTCAGCAAACGAGTCATCAACCTGCCATCAAGCCATGTGGTGGAGACAGTAGGTGTACATATTTATGATTCTTTCATGTTTACTTTATTTGACTTCTCCTTAAAGAACATCATTACATTTTTGGGGGAATTCTGGAATTCTTTTACACATTGGTCACCATTCAGAAAAAAAATGTAAATATTTTTTGGACTGGGAAAGCAGGGATAAAACTCACAACATGAAAAAAAAACAAGAATAATGGGATCTAATGTTGTCATGGAATTGCTCGTGAAGCTCATTCATGCCTCGCTTGTCTTCCCTGCAGTCTATCAAGCTCTGTACCTGGAGGAGTTGACACTGTTGGACCTCTCGGAAAAGATCTCTATGCTGTACAGCATCAGTCCGCAACAAATTACACACATCTACAGACAAAAACCCAGCGGGATCCACGTCTTAGTCTCTGACGAGGTATCCTTACATCTCCTCTATCGGCCACAAACTCCTCATACCTTGAACTATTTAACCACGAGTGCTGTTAGAGGGCCCAGGCCGGGTGAGAAGAGATAAGATGGCTTTATTCTTGACACAAGGGCGGTCCTGTTACTGATGGCTTTCATTTAGAGTTCAAATCAGGTGACCTTCAGATCTGTAAAGTGAAGCCAATGTTGAAGTGCCTCTAACTTGCATGATTTCTAATGGCCAGCAGGGGACTGACTCCTCTGGTGATACATACGACTAATATATACGACTAATATATATATATATATATATATATATATATATATATATATTGACATCGGTGTGTTGACATCGGTCAATCCGTTCGTTTCAGATGGTGCAGAACTTCAAGGAGGAAACAAGCTTCATCCTCAGCATTATAAGAGGTAACTATTTCCCCCTAATTTCACTGATTATTGATATTTCTTAATGTTATTTCACTGGATTGTTTTCTGTTACCCAGATGAACACACTAATGTCTACCACGTTGTGCTGAAATGAGCAGTTGGTACACAGCATGGATTCAACGTTTCCCCAGAGAATCAGTGGAATTGTACAGCTTGTATATATACGTCCTTCTTGACTACAATATCTAATTTACTAAGATTTACAGTACTCGAAAATGCCGGGAAGCTTTCAGTTTGCTGTTGATTTTGGGCTTTTGTTGAGTTTTCTTTCATTTTTTTCTGTTTAATTTGTCTTGTTAAGTTACTGGTTTATGCTGGATATGCCTTATAATTAGTGGTAAACACTGCTGTATTACTCTGTCTCATGTGCTTTCTTTTTTTTTTATACTTAAACACGTATTAATGCAAGTAAATTACTTTCATGGTTATAAAGTAGAATAAATGTCACACATCATCAAGCCGTCAAATAAAAAGGCAAATGAACAAAACTGCATTATGTTGTTTTAATGTAATGCAACGTCTTTTCACTATTTTCATGCTTGTCTTAAACATTAAAAGTTGTCATGCTATTGTCTGTTTCTGTTACATATGATCTATAATCTATTGTCTTGACAAAGTGTCATTTGGAATTTGGTTAATGTGAGGTGTTTATGCTCTGCACATCCATGTCATTCCATAACAATTTGGCAGTACAATTTGCACAGGTTCCTACTGGCACATATGAAAGTGGAATACTGCAAATAGTGAAAGAAAGCATCACAGTGGAGAAGAAGGGAGTAAGGAAAAAAGACTTTTAAATCCGGTGCTTCTGAATTCTGGGGTGCAGTTGCAGCATACGTTATCCGTTATAACGTGACGTAGAGGTGGATGGACCAAATATAGAAAAACCTTTCAAAAATGTACAATCCATTTATTTGGCCTCCTCCCTCCACGTCTCTTCAAACTATTTTAAATTTAAATTTCCTCAAACTTAAAGTGTTAACACTAACTTGTGCTGTACAATTTTAGTCAAACGTGACTTTGATTTACCCCGTTTGTGATCACATGAGTAAGATGATGATGATTCACACAGGACAACAATACTGATGAGAAGTATGCAACATACATGACAATATCTAGGACACCATAATATAAGTGTATCGTAGTCCCATCTCCAACTCCCAGCATGTTTCCTCTGCTGCAGGTGCTGGGATCTGTTCTCTCTGGTAACAAACACATGAATAGTTAATCAGGACACGCCTGTGTAACGGAGTCAGATATACACTTTGTCATTTCTTATTTTCAATGTATTATATCTTATTAGTGTGTGTTATTCAACGACCCTGTTGAGTGTAAGTGGTTTTTATCTTGATGAGTTAATTTATCTATGAGTTAAATCTGTGTCCAGTTTCACTTCTTCAGCGCCTCCTAGGCTTCCGTAGTCCCGTTTTTTCTTCACAGAAGTTCTATTTTGCTAAGGGGAGCTGATGGACCAGAATGCAATGTATGTGTTTTACTGTCTTCTGCAGGAACAAATAAATGCTGGGAATTCATCTGAGACATAAAGGTATCTTTTTTGTCATAAAGACATCAACTTTGCATGCCGTTTCCTCGATTCCTGACTCAAACGTTGGCTCATTTATCGTTTCTTTCATGTGGTAGGTTTCGTTTCAGCAGAAGTGTCCGCCCTCGATGAGATAGAATGTGTTCCGCATCAGTCGACACTGATGTTTTATTCCTCTCTGCGAACCAGCACAGAAAGATATCTTTTACTTCACGATACTTCGAAAAGTCTGTAACACGAACTGCGTTTGAAGAAAGTACGCGGTTATAAATTGAACAGCGAGGACGGAGCGCTGCACTGGGGCGGTGAGTGTTTTACATGTGTGGAAACAATCAGCATCTTTTTACATGTTTTACAGCAATATTTCATTACTTCTGTAACGCAGCTTCGATCCATCTGTAGCTACTTCCTGTATTCCACTAGCAACTTCTAGGTTTCTCTGATTTACGATCTCTTAAGAATATATCTTTTTGTTTTCCACTTTTACATCTATTTAAACATGAGATTTGGATCATTTGTTTTGTGAAAGTACATTTGTATTGTGTGACAGTTTTGTCTTCCTGGTTTTATGTTTGAACCATATTTGACACCCGAGAGCACAATGAGAATTTCAATGACAACATCATAAAAACATGACTAATATACGTAACGGATTTTGTCACTTTTTTTTTAGAGGTGGCACATCTTTACAGATTAGATGAAGACCAGGCTAAGACCAGTGTGAGGCCCTTCATTGTGCTTGAAGTCGTCATAGCGAGTGAACATTAATTATTTGGAGACGGCCCTTTTCACTAAGACTAAGACATAGGTGTCAAACTCATGGCCCTTGGGCCAAATTCGGCCCGCCACGTAATTTTATGTGGCCCTCTACTGCTTGAAAGGCATATGATCGTCTTAAAATTAAAGTCTCTGCTGCTTTACAGTGTACAGTGACTATAGCAGTGTTGGGCCGTGAATTTCCTACCTTTGATTTCCTAACGTCTGAGTCATAGTGTGTTTTGACACCAAACACAGAGCCAAGTATGCAAAAGTTAGCCTCCACGAAAAAACCTAGTTGTCCAAGGTGTGTCCCATGCCACATAAAGTATGTGAGCAGGTATGCCCCATGCCACACCTGCTTACATGTTCTTACTGCTCACAATTAGTTGTTGGAGCGGTTATATTTTTCTCAACTTTAACAAAAAAGCTTTGAAAAAAGTTAATGTAATAACGTGCGTTTGATTTGTTTTTATTCTCTTTTTTATTTTGATCTTTCATGAAGTAAAGTGGGTTTGTTAACACTACATTAAATGGAGTTATGTTGTAATAACAGAGACATTTGCTTACTTATATTTTTACTTCTATATAAATGCATATCCAATATTTTTACACTTGAATAAACAAAAATCAAATGCAAAGACAGTTGTTTAACAATATGTGAGGGAGTCGCTTACAGTGTTACAGTAACAACCGGTCCTTTGAGGGCAACCATAACGCTGATGTGGCCACATGTGAACCTGAGTTGGACTCCCCTGCACCAAGAAATGACATAGACCTGAAGGATAGACGCAAGTGAGGATTTAAATAATTCAAATGGTCTTCATAGTAACAAAGAGTCTCTGACGAGCTCCTAGGGAACCACTTGTCATTTGAATTGGCACAAATATCCGAAGGAACAGGAAGAGGATATGGAGTAAACAGCCAGTGTGAAGAAACAAGCTGCCAGCAGTGTTTCACACAGAATCCTGACTTCGGTTGCAAAGGGGCGGAAAGTTTCCGGTAAATTTCCGGAAACTTTCCACGGGAATTTTGGCTCGGGAATAAAAAAAAAAAAATGTGCCTCAGTTTTTTTGCAAAAGCATATAGCAGGGAACTTAAATGTAGAACAAGACTATGTACGCCGAGCTCAGCTGGACCCTGAATGCAGCTGGTTGGGAACATCGTCTGCCAGAAACATAAACATAAAACTTTTTGTTGTTTTTGACGTCTTTGTCATCAGCGTTGCGTCTGAACCTTTCAGCCCGATGCCTGGAGAGTGTGAGAGCGCCGAGTTGCATAGAGGCCAAGAGCGGTATTGCAGACAGATAGAGATTTCAATTATAGCTGCAACATATTGAAAAAAATAACTGAACGAGTTCATTTTTTGAAGCCATGAACTTAGTTCAAAATTTTAAATTAGGAACTATGAACTGAACTAGTTCATGTAGGTCCAGGAAGAAAGCATTTAGACCTGAAAAGATTCAGGGGAAATCACTAAAAAAATTAATTTGTGTTGGGGGGGTGGTGATCATACGGAATACACCTTTTTTTATTCAACATTCATGTTTTCGTTGTTTGATGAAAGAATAAAGTTCTACTCACAAAACTTCAAAAAGGTCAAAAATGTAATTTTTAAAAGTTGTATTATCACAGCACTATAGTTTAAAAGCGGACAAACCGGAATGGACTTTTTTTTCTTCTTTTTTTAATGGTGTGATTTTGATGCTTGGAATTTAAAAGGAATTTTATTAAGGAATAAAATTTCCAGTTTATTCCTGTTAATTCCCGTATATTCCCGTTTATTCCCGTTAATTCCCGTGGAAAGTTTCCAACTTTGAATATTCCCGGAATTTTGCAACCCTAATCCTGACTGACTGTGCTGGGTTTGGACGTTTAGATAATTAATCTGGTGCACATTGAGAGCACATTTTTAGAAGTTGGATCAATGAAAAACGTTGTGCACTTTACTCAAGTACCATTTAAAGTACTTGTACTTTACTTGTAGTTCCATTTGATGAAACTTTGTATTTTATCAAGTCTGTCTTCACTATATTTGGGTCACTAAGTAGGCAAATTTTCTGATTTGGATTCTTAATTTCAAAATAGAAATGCATTAATAAACTAATTATGCTATATTATTACATAGTATACAGTATAATTATTAATTATGTTAAATTAGCTCTACCTTTACCAGCTGTAACATTAATACATCAATAGTTATATGATAAATATATTATTTGTTATTATTCCATTTTGTAATTATGATTAATTAAATCTTCATATGCATTTCTTCTTTGATACATTCCACACTATTTCATATTTAAGAATGTAAACCATTGATGAAATATTCCATTCCATTATCCAAACTGCTGGTGAAGTCGAGGTAGACTCTGGACAGGTCCCAGTTTACCTCTGGCGACACATAGAGACAGACAACCATTCACGCTTACATTCACACTGCAATACGGCTAAAAAACTCTTCAATTAACCTGAGCTGCATGTCTTTGGACTGTGGGGGGAAGCCGGAGAACCCTCAAGAGAACCCACACTGTCATGGGGAGAACATACAAACTCCACACAGAGGACCACCATATATATATACTTTTATATATATATATATATATATATATATATATATATATATATATATATATATATCTATATATCTATATATATAGATATATATATATATATATATATATATATATATATATATATATATATATATGAAGTTTTCTACCATCATATTCTATTGATGTAATGATTATGATTTTATGAATTATGATTTTATTATGGTGAAGTGACAGTTAGGCTGAGACACAGCTACATTTCCCTGAACAGACATAGTCTGTAGCTTTGACAAGATGGCCTGTTTTAGTGTGCATTTGCTCTGCGTCTCCATGATGGTTCTGCTGAAAGCAGCACTTCCTTCCTTAATAGGGGCAGCGTTAACGGAAGCGACGGCTGTCATGCACAGTTTCCATTCATCAGCATTTATCAGCTCCACAGGGCTGGATTTCACAAGTGTGACTGTCAGGAACAAACCAAGTTGGTTTCCAGTTATGGCGTCTGGTGTGGACACCATAACTATGCCAAATCTGCAGATTTAATCCTCCTGCAGCAAAATTAGTCCACAGCTTCGTGTTGTTCCCTGACTCTCTCCACCACTGCTCCCTTAACAAACTGGCTTGAGTAGACAATGACATAGGAAGATTACGATTAATTGGAGGGGCTATGATGCACGATTTTAAATTCAGATCCAGAAATGTTGGAAACAGTGTAATTTATGCCATACTGGTAATAACCAAATATTTAGTGTCTGGAGCTGTTCCATCGTATTGAATACTAACAAACTCTTCCGTTTATAAATATTTCAAGTATCCAGATATTGATGATGACTATTGCATAAAAGATAGATTGCCTTTTTCGGGGGTAAGATTGGCACAGTTATTTTTATTTTGGGGGTAAGATTGGGACAGTTATTTTTATTTTGTATTCTGATACATATCCTAATTTGCAAAATACAAATAGTAACTAACCTTTTCCAAGTATCACAATATTAAAGTAACATAACTTGATCACTTTCCAATACTTTTTGAGTACCTCAATTCCAAATATGCAAATAACGTCAAGAAATTAAACCTGCAGACATTTTACCATTATTTAGTAAGTAAAGCAGGAAAAGGGATCAACATCTTAGTACAATGTATTTAAGCTGTGAATATAGTTTCATTATCAAAGTACTGGAATCATGGCCAGCCATATCTTTCCACATTAGTTTGCCTTCAGTTATACAATGTTACATTTCATAGAGTATAGGCTATTTATCTGGAGACAGAAAATGGTTTAAAAGTATGTGCCCGACTGTCACTAATAGCTACATTAAAAGTAAATATTAATATGACTATCACCAGATAATTTAATTACTGATGTTAGTAACATTTGTGACTATTTCCTAAATATGCTCAAACATCTGTTTTTTTCACCAATATATTCATATTTATACTTTTTTTTTGCAGTGTTAGTGGTCAAGATTGTGGCAAAGTGAGCCAGCTTTCTTGGATGATCAGGAGAAATAAAGGTAAAGCTGAAATCTATGACATTTTGTGTTTTATGTGCTACCACTACATTGTCTAGTCCTCCATTGTGAATTTATCATTTTAAATTGTTTCTTTAGCGTCAGTGATCTATGTTTGAGAAGGAGGAGCGAATGCGATCATGGCAGAGCGAGGCGAAGAGAAGGTAAATAACAGTTCAAACAAACACTAAACTAATAAATGTGCACTATATTGAGTTGGAAATTAGGAAAAATAATGGCACTTTGTATTTTAGAGTCAGAAGGAGGATCTGCCGCCTGACATCAAGGATTGGAGTAAACATCAAGTGAGAGAATGGACTCTTACGTTGGATGATGTAGATGACTGTGTTGCAGACATACTTTTACAGCATGATATTAATGGGCCTAGTCTTTTGCTTTTAGATACAGATGACTTTAAAAAAATCGGTGTCAATTTTGGACCAGCAAAACTTATCATTCATGCAAGACATGAGGTTGTGAAATTGAAGAAAGAAGAACTTGTTGCCTCAAAACATCTGCCAAGAGGACCATGCAAGCCCTATCCCTTCTGTAAGTACAATGATACATATAGATACATGGAAAACGACATTCTTGATCCTACGGAATCAGGCGCCTCAGACTTAATTGAACCCTGCCACGAGTATAAAGCTTTTAACAATACAACAGATGAAGCTACAATGACCAGGTTAACTGAAGAGGTTATCCGCTTTGCAGCTGCCTGCATGAACAGCCGCACCAATGGCACCATTCATTTTGGAATAGGGGATAAACCGCACGGTCAAGTGTTAGGAGTGGTTGTTAAAGACAGAGAGGCTTATGCAAGGAAAATACACTCTGCCATTCATTACTTTGAGCATAAACACAAACAGACTGCTCATAGTTGCATCAAACCTCCTAGATTTGTTGGGGTTCTCAACAGGAATGAGACATCATCCGACAAATATGTGATAGAAGTGGACATAGTCCCTGACTCTACTTTGTGTGAAGAAAACATCTATCACATCATCAACATGGACACCAAAAAAGGCAATAAAAAAGTAAAAGGTAAAGAAACAAGACAATTCTTTGTCCGAGACGGTAGTAGCAGCAGAGATCTCCTCGCGCCAACCACATTTGCCAAACCAATGGTAGAGTACAACCAGTTTGTTGCCGGTAATGCACAGCGAGCACAACTCCGAAAACAAGCTGAAGAGAAGCACCTCAATGTGATAAAAAGCAGTACTCAGGGCTCCAGATTGAGTCAGATGATAACTGGTAAAACTCTCTCTTTAGATAAGTCACACTTTGAGCGGTATGTGATAGTAACTAACAAATCACATCCTACCCACTTGGAATCATTAGGATTTCTTGTGGAGCTCAACCCAATAGCTGTTTTGGACTTTGATCCAGAATCAGCTCAAAATGGGTTACAATGTCGCTTTCAACAACACAGCCCAGTCAATGACCATTTACCAGTGCAGTACAAAATCGCAGAAGGAGTTGAGGACATTGCAAAGAAGTTAAAATTAACTCGAACCACCAGCTGGGTATTCTGCAATGGAGGGATTGAGGATGAGGCACCCTCAGATATAGACAAGTGGTTGGTGGAAAAGGGGTCCTCCATTCGAGATGTGGTTTCGTTTTTGTGTCGGAAAGATGTCCTACCAAACAAGAGATTCCTCGTAATTTTCCTACTCTGGTCAACAGTGAGTGACAGTATGGACCCTCTTGTTAAGACTTTCAGTATGTTCTATCAGGAGCTCAGAGGCACAGAGCAGATACTTTGTATATGCGACAATAGACAAGCATTTACCTCCTGGAAAGACCTAGTTGATGCTCAGTGTAGAATCAACATTGCTCATAGATGCATATATGAGCTCAGTTTTACTGAAGTCAACGGCACTATCCTTAGTCTTTGGTCAAAAAAACGTCGATCCAGCCGTTTCCTACCATGTGGCGGAGGAAGTAAGGTGCTTCTTGAGAAGAAAGTGGAGCGTGCCCTGAATACCTTGGAGGTACTATGTGTGAACCAATGTGAAGGCGGAAACCAGGACCAAATTGTCCTCGAGGAGAACTTCTACAGAGGAGGAAAAGTGTCATGGTGGAATTTCTACTTTTCTGAACAGCCTGGATCTTCACCATTTATCAAACGAGACAAGTTTGACTTCATCATAAACACAGTCATACCAGATTTGGGCAACCTGGGAAAAGCCTGCGTGTTGTTCAACCTCATGCATTTACCCGGGTGTGGTGGAACAACTTTGGCCATGCATACGTTATGGGCTCTTCGGAAGAAATTCCGCTGTGCTGTCCTCAGAGACATCAATGCTGACCTTGCTGAAGTTGCTAATCAAGTCGTCAAACTTTTATTGTATGACCATGAGGAGCAATTACCACGCGTCCCTGTTTTGCTGATGATAGATGACCTTGATGATAAGGAAAAAGTATTTGACTTGCAGCGGGCCATTGATGAAGAATGTACGAAGAAAAACATTCCGTCTAAGTCTGCACAGGTAATTCTACTGAACTGCATGAGGTCAGAGTCCTCTGGAAAGACTGAACAAACCGAGGAGACAGTATTCATTGGAAACACTCTCTCTGAGACAGAGCAGAAACTGTTTGAGGAAAAACTTGTTGAAATAGAGAAAACACACAAGAATGCCGACACGTTCTATGGATTCATGATCATGAAAAAGAACTTTAAGCCAGAGTATGTTGAGGGTGTGGCCCGCAACACCCTGAAGAGCTTCAACATAAAACAGAAACATGCACAACTCCTCGCTGTTTTAGTTCTGTTGAATGTATACTGCAAGGGTGCCTCTCTCTCCGTCTCTCTGTGTGAGGAATTTCTTGGTCTTCAACCAAAACCAGTCTGTGGAACCATCAAGGTCGAAGAAGGATTTGAGAAATTTTCCACTTTGATTGCCACCTGCTCAGTTGAGGGTAAAGTAGTTTTCAAAGCAGTGAAAATGATCCATTCAAGTATTGCAAGTCACTGTTTGGAGGAACTTACCACAACTCACAATGTGAACAGAGCTGACATTACTGACCTTCTGCTGACCACAGACAAGCTTTATGAGAGCACACAAGGCAAAGACCAACTCCTGCAAGACGTGCGCCACATTTTAGTGAAGAGACATTATTCTGAGGATGAATGTAAGTTTTCTCCACTAATTCAACACATTGCAAGTGAAACTCCAGGACTGGAAGAGATGGTGCTACAAAATGCATCAAAAAGATTTGAGAAAGATGCAGTTGTCTCTCAGTTACTAGCCAGGTACTATTACCTAAAAAAGAAGGATTTCTCAGCAGCAGAAGATTGGGCATCGAAAGCAAGAGCTCTTTCCAGAGACAGCTCATATTTCGCCGACACCTCAGCACAAGTTGTCAAGCATGAGCTCAAGAATGCCATTGAAAACTGCAAGGAAGAACCTCTAAGTCCTGAAAAATTGGACATGTTACTCAAAATGGCTCAGTCGGCGATAGTTGCATTCCAGGAAACACAGAGCCTTGCAAAGAAGGAGTCAAGCCAGCAAGTTTGCCCTTTTAATACAGCCGGGTGCCTGGGGGAAATTCAGGTTGGAGAACTTGTCATTAAAGTGCTATCCAAAACCCCCATATTTTCTTCTGAAAATGTCCGCCATGACATAATGAGTGAGGTTCTCTCTGGAGTTTTGGAACTTCAGGCTGTAGAGCGAAATGATAAACGGCGCAACAAAAACACACAGTACTACAAAATCCTCAAACAGTTTGAGGATGTACTCTGCAACCTCAAATGTAGGATGAAGATTAACTTTGACTTCCTTGACAATTTTTATGTGAACTTGGGCTCCAGATCAGGAATGAAAGACAGTCGTGAGGAAAGAATGAAAAATGAGCTTTTCAGATGCTTCATGGACTACGCAAAGCTTTTCTGCAAGACTGATTCTGCAGCTCTCTTGAGGAATAAAACCATGAACCACAAGCTGGAACTACACAAGGCCAAACAGTTCCTGGAGATGAAAAAAGCTGATACCTTTTTTGGGATTTTGAATTGTCTCTCAAACAACATCTCACCTGAAATAATGAAGATCGCCAAACTCTCTGCTTTGGTTTGCGCACCTGAACATAAGCCAACTGTTAAGGAGAGAATCAACTTCATCTATGTCAATGTTGTGTTGAGTTGTATCAAACTGGCATCAACACACATTGCGCCCTACCCAAGACTAATTGAACTCCTTTTCAAAGTTCTGCGTGAGCAAATCCCATTAAATGAAAACTTGCCACTGCACTTCATTGCAGTTGCACTGTTGTGGCCACGGCAGCACTGTCCAGATGGGCTTCCACCGACAAATCTGCGGACGCACATCTCACAGATGAGGACCTCTTATCACATGGTGATGAAGGACGTGTACAATGGCAAATGGCCCATTGTCCATTTCATCCTGGGAAAGAAGCAGGGCTATGAGCGGCTGGTACCCTTAGAGGAAATCAAGAGGTGCATCAGGACTGGGCAGGAAGAGTTCACCTTAATGTGGGAAAATGGAACAATATGGAAAGACCAGAAGGTGCAGGAGCGCCTTTGTCGGGTCACTGGCCAGGTGATGAACAAGTTCATTCTGGCAGATACATGTGACCCACGTCTGAAGTTGGAAATCACCCCAATGTTTCAAAGTCAGCTTAGTGGGCATGCCCAGCAGTCTAAAGTGTCATTCTTTGTTGGTTTCTCGATCAGAGGCCCTGTTGCACTCGACATTAAGTGAACTTTCAAAGCAACCTGTTCCAACATACTGTAGCTTTAAGCTAATCATTGTGGCTCCATCGGTGTGATACACACTGGTGTACTTTAAAAATGCGGTGGAGTTGTGTAAATAATGAATATAACACAATGTTATGTTTCTGTGTGGATCCCTGCATGATATTATTGATATCGTGTGCATGTGAGTGTTTCTCACTGACTAGCTAGCTCATGCTCTCTGCACTGCTCTTATACTGTATGGATTGCTAGCAGTGTTAGCGCCATTAGCGCCATGTTGAGGATGGATAGGACGTAAAAGAAGTGCTGATAATCTCAACAAAAACAAATGTTGATTCTACTAAAATATATTAACTACTTTTACCTTTTGTCATGTTCTCTTTTCACTAAAAATATGTGTTGAACAGCAACTTCATAGTGTTGTTCCATGAAATTAAATAATCTGCATCATACATTTTAACATTATGTTTACTTTTGAATAAAAATGGTGTGCTTTAACAACTATGTAAGAATTTACTTTAATAACCTTTGAAACAATGTTTTGCTTTTGAATATTGAAATGTATTTCTTTATTGTGTTTGTCCTAAACTGATGTTTGAGATAAAATATGTTTGACTCTTTATCATTATGTGTTATGATGCGTTGATCATGTGTTGTTTAAACAGCTTTTTTTGCATACCATGAAAAACAATAATGTTGATTTTTGAGATACCTTTTTAATAAAGATGAACTGTAACATGACCACGTAAGAAGTTTCTTAAATTGCACTGCACCATGTGCCTAGTAAAAATACCACACACAAATGAATATACAGTATGTACTACAGTACTTAATTGTCAAGTTTCTGTACCTGTAGCTCACACAAGATGGCGCCCCAAGCTCAGACGATAAAACCTTTGTGTTCTACACAGGTGCCATCATACAACTTCAGCAAAACAATAGTTGCCTTCAGACCAATAGATAAAATGAGGATATCAAAGGGAAAAAATCAATTTCAATCTAATTTTGTTCCCCTATCACTTAAAAAGTAGCCCTGCATTAAGGGAACAAAATAGTAATACACTACTCTTATGCAATCTATTTACATTTATGTCATATGAAGACCAACATGTACATGAAGACCAACATTTATATTCAGACCAAAGGCTGAGATGCAAAAAGCTGTTGACAGTTTAAGGTGCACAGCAACAATAGACAGATGGTTAGAGGTGAACTTGAAGGTGGAGGAGGAGGATGGTGCGTCCCTGTGGCACGCAATGGAGTCGCAGGGTCACTAAACAGGAGATTTCCCACCTCCCTGGTTGATGGACTGACTTTCTGTGTCATCTGAAGTTAAAATGGTTATAAAGGGGTATTTTCTGTTTCTCGCTCAGCCGTTTCTATGGACAAACTGGCCTGCACAAGCTCTTGCAGGATTGCTGCAGATGCTGTGTTGCCATGTGGGTCTTGATGATTAGCAAGGTGTGAAGCCTGTTACTGAATATGTATGTTTTGCTTTCTGGCCTTTGTGAGCGCAGGTTCTCCGCCTCAGGAGACGGGCCTAGTCTGTGTCACATTGATGTCAGAGCAGCAGATGGCTCAACAAGTGACAAACATCTGTACGAGATCGTATGCCTACATTCCAGGAGAGAAAGCATCTGTTCAGTTGTAATATCTTTTGTCACATCAAATTCCATGATCACGATCCATGATCCATGATACACACACTCTTCATTATGTTAAGATAATGAAGATACGTTTACACGTACAAGCAGTATTATTGGCCAAGTATCTCCATGCTGCTTCATCTGGAAGACGTGGTTTGGCATGTTTACACAATGGCACTAAAACAAGCTAATTTGGTCATTAGTTAGTAACAGTGTTTCTGTCTCTGCTGTGTCAGTCAAGATGAACTGAGTCAGATGTTAGTCCTTAATATAGGTGGCACTGCACAACACATGGCTGAAAGCAATCTTCTGAGGGTCATTTTCTGGGGGTCAAAGGTCATTCGGTGGTAAGTGTGTCCTTCCTATAGCATATTGCAGTGAAAGGGAGCTGTGGATACCAAACAGGTGTAGAGTGAGGAGAAGACAGGGATGCCATTTCAGTGCTCAAAGGAGGAATGAAGGCTGACCACCTGAGTAGCTTATGAATGTACCGTTCGTGATTGGCGTCGGTCAGTTAACAGTGTCACCGCCACCCACACAACCTGAAACCTGCACCTCTGGCATACAGGGTCAACAAGGTCCAAGTGACCGAGTGAAACTTGATGCGCCTGCTTATCCCTGTCAGGAGTGGCAGGAATACTACATCTTCATTATGTAGGGGTTGGTAAAGTGGAGCCAGCCTGCTGTGTCCCTGCGGCGGATACATTCTCATTGGAGAATGTGTTAGAGAAGCGAGTGATAGTTAAGAAATAAGTGAAAGTTTTGGGAATAGAAAATCCAGTCACTGCAAAGTACAGTAAATTAAAAAGAGATTCACATTTTCAAATCCAAAAGCAATTATTTAAAGAATCAAGTTCCTGATATTATTAATACTGTATGTTGAATGTACTTTATGCATGGGCTTGGGAGAAAGTTCAGTACAAGGTCATTTCATTAGTTGTAATTAAAAATGTGACATGTACGCTGTACAAAATGTGGCCTGTAAGGGTTGAAGTGATTTTGACACACTATTTCCTGCAGAGAGCGCATCAGAGCTGTGCACCACCGCTCTCAGCTCACAGTCAGGGCTGACTAGGCCCTTTGTTGCGGGAAGAAATAAAAATAAAAATGATCTTCACTCTCTCTCTCTCTCTCTCTGTCTGTCTGTCTGTCTCTCTCTCTCTCTCTTTCTCTCTCTCTCTCTCTCTCTCTCTCTCTCTCTCTCTCTTTCTCTCTTTCTGTCACTCTTTCTTTGGCTCTTCCTTTTTTGTACAATTTTTGACAAACTGAAAAAGCATGTGTGTTCCTTCAGTGGTCAGTGGGGATGAAAATGATCCTGATCATCTTGCGCCAATCTGCCATGAAGTGCAGCTGTTCAACCGACTTTAACACATCTGTGCAAAGCTGAGCCGGCTGAAAATTGGAAGAAAAACTTAAAGTCAGCTATGCCATCCAAGATTTTGACTTTGCAAACATTGTTCCAATTCATGGTATTTCAACGTAGCAGAGTGGAATAAACATGTCTGTAACATGTTTTTACATAGTTTCAATATTATACTTGCTTTTATGATTGTCATGCTTTTTCAGCTTGATCGTAATAATTAAAACATTTAATAAATGGATCTGTCGGAGAGTTTTCCCACAATCCCCTGGGCAGTGGTTCTCATAGAGCCTAAAATACATGACCCTGTTGACCTTCTCCCAAAAGTCGACTACCACCCAACCCAACCTCCCAACTCTGTCTGCTAGCTTTGAATTATAACCTTTGCACACTGGCGGGAGCACAATGTGACGATTGTGATTGTATTTTAATTCTGATGGTGGAGTGAAAAAAGATAGCTTCCTCTGAGAATGGGCTAGATTTATGGGCCCTGTCCTGGCCGCCGGCCCCACATCCTCTCTGATCTGCTTTTACTCCGACGACCCCTCGACCCTCGGGGGTCATTAGAGAGGCCCCGAATGGTCCGGCTGGCTGCCAGCCCACCTCACGCTGCTTGTTTTCCAATCAAATCACTATATTTAACGGGGACACGAGCCCAGGGCCAAGTCCAAACAGACATCTGTTTGAAATTGTTCCTCGCAATTATTTCACACAGAAGTTCCTCCTCCGCACCCCTTCCGCTCTCCTCGCCCCCACTTTGCTCTTTTGTTTGTTGTTGTTTTTTGTTTTTTTTTCAGCAAAACCTCCCCCTCTGGATTGCTAATGGACAGAAATGCGAGGGTGAGAGGGGTTTTGGAGTTGAAAAGTGTGGTGGTGGCATGGCTCTGGCTGGTTCCGCTGTCACAGAGATGCGCAGCCAGGAGGAGAATAGGAAAACCAGCGGTGAGCTTGTTGATTCAACACAAAGGTTTTCCCTCTGAACACGAAACAGCTTTTACACACAGGGGCCCTTTGCTGCTGCCAGCTCCCATGATGCCTCCCTCCAGACCCTCTGTCAGGGTCTTTCATAGCCTGGTGGCAGCATAGATTTATCAACAAGGTACATGTGAAAGAGGGAAATTCAACTATTATTGTGATTAATGGTTAGGTTTGTTTTACTTTTTTAGAAAGACAAAGGAGGACTGGAAGTTGATTTGCTCCTGGTCTTCCTTACAAAGATATTGTGTTTTGTGTGTGTAAAAAACATGCATTGCATTCTTATGCATTTAAAGGACTATCATCCTTATTACCCCCCTAGATTACTGGCTTAGTACCAAAAGGCCTCGCATCCTCTGAGACTTTGTTTGCACAGTGGACTTAGAAGAAAAGGCCGTCATCCACTCATAAGGCGGTTTTGCGGCTGTAGAACAAGTTGAGGCCACAATAAGTGTTTTAAAAGGACTAAAAATCTACAGCCATGCTCGTGGCTCTGTAAAGCTTCAGCAAGCTAAATGCTCAAATTAGCACTATCACAAAGTTATTTGTTGTAAAAGCTTAAAAATGGAAGCCAGGGTTTGTTAAAGTTAAAGTACCTCCTGGAGTTACTGCTCCAAGTTTTGTTTAAAATCTGACTGTTCTGTTTTTTCAGAAAAGTAAAAGCTTCAAGACGTAAAAAACACAGCACACTTTAATTGCTTCAGATGGTGGCCAGAGTGAGAACATGTTTTTGTGGAAATCAATCGTTCACTCATGTTTTTTTCTTTACAGTTCTGTCAGGTCTGCTCGATACAGTCTGTCGGTATTGTGAAGTATTTGAAGTACAATAGTGATACAAAAGTGTTCAGTTTGTCAATAAACATAGAGTACAATATATAACAGTAAAGTACTTTGTTCCACACAACTTACACTTTAAGAACTACAGTTTTTCGTCAGAATGATTACAAACTGATGACTTCAGCCTCTCTAAATATGAGACGCTCTAAATCCAGAATATGATGGCTGGTTTTAAGGCAGAATACATGGAACAACATTATGTAATTAGGATACACAAAATGTTATGTCATAGTTACATAAAGAAACATGTATTACATTACTGATACATTAAACACTAATTATTTTTCAGGATTAAAACCTTAAAATATATATATATATATATATATATATATATATATTTTTAAAAGAGCAATATACCACCCATAGATGTATTACTGACCGAGCCTTTACTTATGTTACTCAAAAAGACACAAACCATCTCCCAACCAAGAGTAGACTCCAAATGACCACGAATAAACATATAACAAAACAAAGAAAAGATGACAAAGTAGATGCACCATAGCTGCAAAGAGACACACAACGACTATAAAAAGGGGCAAAACAACCGCATGGAGACACAAATCAACTGAAGCTCACAGTTAGCTAGCCAAGCTAACCTGCTAACACTACCGATACAGAACAAATGTTTTGGACTGTTGGTGGTTATGCAGGGGACAAATATGCAGGTAACTAAAAGTTACCTTAATATTCTGATACTTAGATTAGGTTTAAAATGTTGTTTGACACATTATTAGTGTTTGTATTCGAACACATTCATAAAGTAGGCATCACCCTTCCAACCCTGCTGGTTTCCGGGATATCTAATGATCAAAATGATCATGATGGGTTTTCCATAAGTAGACAGCTAAGTGTGTTTGCAGAATTGTTTCATACTTAAATCATTGTCCATCTGTACATCTGTTGGTGATCAAAGCTGTCCAGCTGTGTGAGGCATGTCGGCATCTATACCAGCACATAGCAGAGTGTCCTGCTGTCAGTCAGAAGGATGCTCTTAGTCGCCCCCACCCATGCAGCCGCAGATTAGATGTGTGATAATGCGTTGTCACCTAAAATGGGACGTTTTGACACTTTGGGGTGCTAAAAGCAGGAATATCAGAGAGGACTTTAGCACTGTACCTGAGTCCCACTAAAAGCCAAGTACTGAGTGTTTTCCTTCAGGCATTTGATAAAGATGCTACACAGAACAAAATACATGTATGGTATTCATCCATGGAGGCCAACATCATTTATACATTAGTGTTTTCTCATTTGATTCAATAAGTATTATTTGTGTCACAAAGATGCCAACAAGCTCTCGCCCTACAATTATGTCTTAACTGTATGCACATGGATATCAAATGTGCATCAAAAATGCATCTCCGTATGATCTTTTCATACTTTGAACCCAAATAAAGCACCAGAATATTGAGGTTCCACGTTTTATTGTGGGTTGACGCTAAACTCCAGTTACACTCTCGCTCTATACTCCTCATACAAAGTTAAAATAAATATTTTTTGATTATTATTGTTATTAATATTAATACCAATGCTGCAGCTCCAGGCATTATTTCCATTCATTTCCGTCAAAAGCAATGATCAGATTCTTGAAACTCTTGACTTGTCCATCATCCTAGTGACCGCCATATTTCAGTGTTACATTCAGTGTTGTTATTATTGTTATTTTCTGGTGTTGTGTAACATTTTTTTGTTGTGAAGCATCTCTTCAGTCATTAGCCTCATCGGAGGCGGTGATGAGCCCGCGTACAACTGACTCTCTGGTGTGGTCAGAACAACCTGGAGCTGAACAAGCTCCAAACTGTGGAGACGGCAGTGGACTTTAGGAGCAGCCATCCTTTAGTGTGAGAGGCTTTTACTATGCTAAATAACTTAGCTATCAGGCAATAGTTAAAGAACGTTGAGCAGTAATGAGCAACTTTCTATGCATTTTCAGATATAGTTTGACCAAATTCCAGCAGTTCAAATTGATTCAAGTAGATGACAGAGAA
Source organism: Clinocottus analis (assembly GCF_023055335.1). Classification (NCBI taxonomy): domain Eukaryota; kingdom Metazoa; phylum Chordata; class Actinopteri; order Perciformes; family Cottidae; genus Clinocottus; species Clinocottus analis. The sequence continues at coordinate 6,628,102 of NW_027175843.1, forward strand.
TAAAAGAGGAAAACAGTAGTTTCTCAACATAGCAAACATCCTGCATGCTGGGATTGTCAAGAGTATATGCAACACTTGTTCCTTCCCTCTAACTGCGCCACACTGGTTTGACATTCTACATAGACCTGCTGTGTTTGCTAAAAAGAGGTACTTTATTTGGCAAGTGGCCCATTGTGCATTGTATGGAAGGAAACAATCTGTGTGTTGTCTGGAATGATGCTTTTTGTTGCATCAGACCCCCTTTCCTGCCTCCAGCCCTTGGGGGGAAGAAGGGTGAATATATGATACTTGTGAGATGGTACGGCCTTATGTTAAACTCAAGTCGCCAGCTGGGACTCTTGCTTCAGTTGAAAGTAACTGACCCCAGAGCCGAACGTGCTGTGGTTAGTTTCTTTAAAATGCTGTATGGCACCAACATCCTCCTCGTGCCATTGATTGATGGTCGTATGAAGATTATATCAGTAAGGAATGCTTCTATATGATTGCAGGCCCGTATGATTAAGGAAAACAAACACACTAAAATATCTGTTTGCAATTTTTTTTAAGCCCGGTCCTTCCACCGTCTCTTAGCTGTACTCAGCTACTCAAACTGTAGTTCCAGTTGGCATTTCTACGACATAATTACAGTGTTATGGATGTGAACAAACTAGTTCATCCACAACAGCTTTTATGTAGCAACATTAGCCTCAGCCCAGGTCTCCCAACCTCTGTACCAGGTCAAGGGTTCAGGTCCAGGGTGGGAAACCTCCTTTGGCCCATTAAAGGCTGTGCTCCAGAAGAAGCAAAACTGCTACGATCAGTGTTTTCACAGAGTTGGGGAGGTGCTTCGGTCAATGTGGCTCGGAGAAATATGTGAGTGAGCCAAACCAAAGGAACATTAGCAAAAACCAAACTGCCCATACTGCCTGTGGTCTTAAGCCAGTGCATTTTTCTTTGCCACTGTAACAGTTATAGCTTTACTTTTAAATGCATCTAGAAATATTAAAGATTTTTTAAATGTTTTATTCCAATAGTATTGTATTTGGCAGACAAAAAGTAAATGACGCCTCAACAATCAGAATGACTTTGGGAGCTCTGTTACACCAGTGGTGTCAAAGGGAAAGTGCAGCAGTTGAGTGGGTGTACAGTCTTTGTGCCAGTTACAACAGGAAAAGGAGAAGTCTAAAAAGCATGAAATAGAAGTTGAAAACGTTGCTGACAAAGAGCTAAGAGGAGGTCATCCCCTCACAACACGCACTCTCACTCACATAAGCCTTTAATCAGAAGATCCCTCTGACTTCAATCAAATGATGGCATTCCTCAACGGCCTACTCATGACGAAGCTCTCAGAGCATCTGACCTCCAGTCCGGCTGGCAATGGAGGATAACCTAGGAGGGGTCATCATCCGGGTCATTGACTGACCCTGTACTCTCACTCCCCCGCGGAAGGCCACAATGCTGGCCTTCATCACAAACATCCCCGAGGCTCTGTGCGGGTTGATCATAATTCTTGCACTTCCAGAGTTTAGCGGGGCACGCTCTGCCCTCGGGCCAGCAGCAGCAGCAGGATGGCCAAAAGCTCTATTGGAGCAGTAGGTAACCCTGACTCAGACACGGGTCACGTCCCTCTGATCTCGGTAGGCACAGAGCTCGATGCAGGAAGCCTTTGATGAGAAACTGAGCCAAGCCTGGGGAGAAAGGCACAACAGAGCCAGCCAGTGAATAGCTTTATTATGATGACCCGACCTCAAAGGTCAAAGAGCAAGATGCGACACACTCCGATACTTCTTCAAATACCCTCCGATACATTGAGGATACATTTCAAACTGAATTTTGGCCCGTTTCAATACAGTTAAAATTAATAAGTATGGTTCATTTCCACAAGGGAAAAGATTTGAGAAGTGCCAATAGCAGCTGGTCAAATCAAACAATGAACTACTGTTCACACACCGCTGGGAACTAGTGAGCTGCTAAGAAACTACATTCTCTCTTCAGTGGCGAAGAATACTTTTGGGAACCTGATGGATCAGGAGGATTAACCCTTTCAACACATTTTCAGTTGATTTTCTCGATTTGACATCATTTCTTAAAATTCATCTTTTAAGGCACTTGCATATAAGATACATACCCATGTTTTACATCATCAATTGCAGAACAATCTTATCTATTCTATATAATGAGGCACCATTGTCATAAGGCAAAAGTGTAATGAGAAGTTATGACTAAAGGAATCTTGATTGTTGAAAAATCTTCATATCTCATGTGAAAACATAACTTTACTCATGTGGACAAACTGTTTTGGTGATGGAAATTAGTTTACCAAAGGATTTTTTAGGTTCTCAAAAGCAGTGAAATAAATGAATAAAATGGTACATATATGTAAATAAATGTCTAAAACTAGCTAACTAAAACTTTAGCGTTTAGCGTTTTTTTTTTAGGAGAAATGTTGTCTGTCACACTTTTTTTCACCAAAATGATAAAAATTGGACTGAGAAATGACTTCATACTGCAGATCCAGCTTCAGGGGATGTGTGGAAATAAAACATTACCATTACAACATGTTTTGTTTTCAAATGAAATATGTATTATGTATATATTAAAGAAATGGATGAACAAATGATGTTACATAAAAACGAGAAAGAAAGAATTGCATTAAGTTTAGTACACAGGATTGCTGAGGCTGATGGGATGTCATTAATCAGTCATGTAAACACTAAAGTATTGGACAAGTTGCAGGTTGGACCTGATGACATGATTCAAAGTAAGTGGATCACCAAAGCTATTACAATTCATCCTGTGGCAAACATGAATGTCTGTCAACCTGCTGGTGGGGCTGTTTGAAAAGTCAGGCCCTCACCAACGTTGTCATAATGCATCATCCATGAACGTCTGAACAGGATTATGTGCCAAATCCATCCAGTGGATGTCCAGATATTTCACAGGATCAGGTCCAAATTTTAATCTGCAAAGTAATTCGAATTCATGCTTGAAGGATCTCGAAATTCCATGCAAAATACCCTGGAAATCCATCCAATGTGGGAATAACACTCCAACAGCAACCTCTGGAGCTGAAATATGAAGAATGCGGAAGTGCCAACAAGTGCAGTTCATGAAGGGAGTAAATCCTGATAGACCCTCATGTTAAATTGCTCAGTTTCCAACAGGCTATTATGGACTGTACCATCCTTATTTCACTGAAACTAAAAATCCTTGAATAACTTTACAGTGCTATTCGACTCTATTCCAACTTATATTGAGATCTGAAAGAAGTCTAGATTGCATTTTACTGGAGTTGTGCCTTGTACAGTTATGACAAATAAATGATTGATTAATTCAAGACGTCTGTGCTCCAGTTTTTTAGCTGAGGGAAATTCGAGTATTATTTCATTTCGACAATGTTACGGCACTAAAAAGTATCTCGTCTGTGCTCACCATACCTGGCATCGTAGCTTAGCACTAAAAGACATTAAGGAGTCAGCTGTTCATGTTTTTCTGGAAGGTCCATTACGAACAAGCTGTTAGCTGATAACTTTAGTGTTCGCTATGCTAACGGTAGCCGCCTACGCTCTTTCCCAGCTCCATCCACTTGTCTAAATAAGATCACTTCTTACAAGGTGCCGACAGCCAGAGCCAACTACTTTGAGCTTCACTTTGGGTTCACTGACAGGTGAAGTCTCTGTGACTACGTCCATATTGTATACGGTCAATGGATCCAACCAACATTGTCCTAGAGTCATGCAGCTAGTATAGCTAAAGAGAGACAAATACGATTATCAAAGCAGAGATCATCACATACAACAGTAGTAAGGAGACACTATTTAATCATACTTTAATACAAAGGTATTTTAGGTATTACTTGATTGCAGGATTGTAAACTTTTTTTTCCAGAAAAGTCGTTGCTGAGTCATTGCTGCTCATCAATAACCTTTTTAAGACTGCAGGTGGTCTGCTACTGGGGGCCCATGGATATCCTACTACTTTCACGCTCAAGCTATGAGCACATTATTGTTTATGAGAATCTATTTTAATGCTTTGGAGCTTGCATTTGTTCCATTGGGGGTCAGCTGAGGATAGCGGTCTTTCATCCACTCGACCCCGTGCCCCTCTGATGCACGTTGTTTTGTCTGGTACACCGAGGTGCAGGGTGTGAATATCCCCAACAACAGCTGACTTTGTCAGAATGCCTACTACTTAACGGACAGCAGCCCTGCAGTGAGATGTTTGACAACAGCTGAGCCAATAGAAAGAGATGTTTCCCTTCATCCCGCCGCCTCTCAACATTTTCTTTCTGTTTTCTGACTGCAACCAAGTTTTGTTGACTACACCTCGGTCATTCACAACGTTAACCTTGTGTCACTGATATACAACTTATTATGAAACTAATTTTTGGGACATAAACCAAGAATTTCATTGCATCCCATGGTTTACAGTCAACCTGGTGGCTTGGTTGAGCTTTTAGCAGCTAAAGAGAAAGTCAGTCGACAACAAAACCTACAAATATTGGATTTTTATTCATCAAGTTGCTAAAAAACATTCCAAATATTCTGCTAGATGTATGAACAGGCAATGATTTGCTTACTTGTTAACAATAATATGTATTAAGGCCATAGCATGTTGCCTGTAGCTTGTTTAAAACAAAAAATAATAGCTTGAGCACAAAGAGATGCTTGGATTACAACACACAGAGAGGTAGTCACCTCATTACCTGCTCTGGTAGACATTACTCCACGACATCTTCACTTGTTTGCTGCCATAATAATGCTCTATGTCCCGTGTATTGAACTTTTAAAGTCTCCATGTTGTGTTCAGCATTGTCAGGGAAACAGTGGTTGCGTATGGACACACAGTACCGTATGTCTGTGTCCTGTTTACAGTATGAAGCACACCATCTCTCCTCATCTGTGTGCTTTGTCTAATCATCCATTTCTGCCTCACTAACCTCTTGTTCTCTCCTCTGGAGAGACTCCTTACCCTGGGGCTATTTTTCTCCCATCCTCTCTCTAAGAGAATAAGGAATTCCAGTGGCAAAAGCAATCAGTGGGCTCCGCTTCGAACCAGTCCCCAGCTGCATTTGCTGTCAAATTAAAAGGGATTTGTTCTCTTTCTTTTAGCACTCTAGCATCTTTTCTGTTAGCCATATCCTCTTCCCTTATCTATCGTCTCTCTCCTGCTACTCACTTTGCTCTGTTCAACTTGACAGCAGCTCTCTCGTTCTCTTCCACCTCTCCTCTCTCTTCTTTCCTGTTTTATGTTGCTCTCAGACCCATTTCTTCAGGGTCCACTGTTCATTTTGGACAACATGCCATCTAACTTTAGAAACTGCTCTGTATGCATTTTGTGTCTAGGAGTGTCCTTTTTCACCTGGGTTTTCAAACTGGAGTTTTGTTTCTTTTTGCTCTCGTATGCAGAATGAAGAATCAAGTAAAACACACAGCTAGTACATTATCTTTTCAATAGAAAGATACGCAGATGCATGCAGAGGCGAGACAGGACTTCAAAGCATTACAAATGTTGCTCCTCTATTATTGAAACATATGCACCGCAGGAATCAAAGAGCAATCTAAAGAGACCTGACTCTGAGACAAGAGAAAGGTGTGTGCTAAGAAATTGGTTTAATTTGACAACCTGTCAAATCTGATGTTATATAGTGTGTATGTTAAAGCAACCTAAGTGAAATATGTTTTTTTTTTAGGACTGGGCAAAGTTGAAAAAAATTCACTGATTAATCGCATGATTAATTCGGCGATTAATTGCCATTAATCGCATTATGCGCCAAATTCAACAATGAAGTAAAAAACTAGTGTATTGCAGCTTTTATTTTAAAGTAATGTTATTTGAACAATATAACAGCACTCTGGAGCAACAGCAAGTTAACATACATACATATAAAGTTTATAAATATAATATATATATATATATATATATATATATATATATATATATATATATATATATATATATATATATATATTAACAGGTACTGTTCAGTAGTAAGGGTCCCTGTGAGGGACAAACCACTCCTGCAATGCGTTCATGGCGTTTATCTTATTTATTCATTTTTCATGTTTAATTGACCTCACTCGGGCTGGATTGTGAGAGCCGTAAGACGCCAAGTCTGAATTACGCCGCCTGGAGAGATTTAAAGCGATAAACTCAATGCAAAAAAACCCAACTAAAAACATGCACAAAAAAAACAACAACATGCAGTTAACGCATGATCAAATAGTTAACGCCGTGAAAGGATTGCCAGATTAATCTTGTGTAACGCATTATCGTGCCCCAGCCCTTTTTATACTTGGCAACAGTAAAATACATCCCTGCAAACAGACGTTTGAGGAATTATTTTCACATTTTTCTTTCATTTATCCTCTAATAAAGCTGTTTGGATGAATCAGGTTAGAAGTGGAATTTGTTTACATTCCGTCTGAATGATGTCGCCTATCATATTGCTGCCCTGCTCGACTCAATTAATGTCCTCATAACTCTAGAGAAACATTTCCGAAGGCCTGTCAACAAAACCCGGATTGAGCCAAAGTATGCAAAAGAGAATAAGATGCACGATTTCAGTGGAACATTTATGGTTTGGATGCACGGACGCAAGGAGGAACAACACAGCAGCATTCATGCTGCAAATCAATCAGCCCTTTATATGAAACATAGATAGACATTAAACTAAACTTGTGGAAAAGAAACCAACCAAAAAAAAAAGAAAGAAAATAATTGCTCCAAGATGCTTGTCCTCATAATGTAAACAAGTATAAGATGTCAAACCCCCTAAATCTGGTCTAAATAATCTGTTTGATGACTTGTAGTCATTATACATCTTTAAAGGAATATTCTAACGACAGATACCATTAGAGGACACACTCAATACCAATCTCAGACCTGTCTGCTAATGGGAAGATCAGAAGTGTAAAAATGACAAGCTGTGAAGTGACTGGTTTCATGCTGGACTATTTACAGACTCCACAATGTGACAGCATGTGCTGGCTGGGAAATCCATTGATTCTTCTTTAGTTGAGCTTTTCCTTTAGGTGTCTTTTGCTGCTTCCCCGTCAGCAGCAGTGCTTTGCCCTGACTGTCTGCCAGAAAACACGTTTCCCAAAAGGTCTAACATGTTCTTAAAAGCCACTATGCCTATTTCAGTAATAATAATGATACTAATTTATTACATTAACTGATGCTTTTAACTTATAAAACTGTGATACTGTTAAAGGGGTCGTCCTATTGATGATCCAAATGATTATCTGTATTTATAGCCCTCCACAGAGCTACCTGCCGGTGCACATCGTGGAGCATGTAGCAGCTAACAGCCAGATTACCCTTTTACATTTCCTTCAGGAATTGGTAGAGACCAAAGCAGAGCAAAAAGAGAAACGATTGAACATACAGAATAATAATGTTGCCCCATTGCTGTTTATAATAACATGTTTGCCATTTAAATGTAGTTATAAATCAGTGTTGTGTGCATAGCTATGACGATTTAAAGATGTTTAATGACAATGCCAAACCAACAATTGCCAGTTATGGATGACACATAAGCCACAATTACTAGTCACTAAAGTGCTAGAATAGGAACAATAATAATAATACTTCTTACGTATGAATTGGTTTGTGCAGCTCAACATCAGAAGCTCAGAATACTTTTCATGTGTTCATACATATGGCTAAGTGTACTCCACACTGGTCTGATACATGCCAAATGTATTCACTTGTAGCACGCTGGCCCTACTTCCATGCTATATCATGAAAGAAGACACAACACAGGGATTTAAACAGAAAAAAGGAGATAGTTTATTTGAAATGTACAAAAGCTATATACACACACACTCACACAAACCACACACACAGAGCATAGTAAAAGTGAATGGAAGCATACGCGCAAACATTTTAAAGGCTACTTAGAAATTCAGCAAACATAATAAAACAGGGATTTGCAGGGCGGGTTTGCCAATCTAGTCCAGAACAGGATTTCTTTATCAAAGTCTGTGTCCCTTCCTGGACTCTCTGCAGTTCATCCACAGCCCAGGGGAAGGATGTGGTGCAGCGAAGGGGGGTGGTATGAATGTGTTAATTAGGATTGGATCACTACTGAGAACACACAGAGGTACTTGTATATTCTTTTAGAGAATACTCTTCAGACACAGGGGTTCATAGGCCCTGATAGACTAACACAGAGACATATCCTTGTCCTGTTCAATCATTTACCCTTGTGAGATGGGACCATAGGGAGTTAATGCTTCTGATCCAGAGGGCAAAGAAGAAATCTGATGTTACAGTGCCATCCCCAAGAGCTCAAGCCATGATCAAAAAGCACTTAATATCTGTGGATCATAATGTTGTACAACCATGTGTTCAAGCTAAGGCTGTCAAATACTTATTTTTGTGACTCACAATTAGTTTTGACTTCCTAGTTGAAAAGTATAAATTACGTATTGAATTTCATGGAAATGTTTAATGAAAGCACAATTTGCTCGGGATTGCACACACAACCTTTAATCCAAAATCTATGTGTAATTTAGACTCAGCAATACAAAGACAGGTCACTGTTATGGCACTTCTATGCTTATTTATTCTTCTGCAAGATTGAATTAAGTGCATACTTAGTCATATTTTCTTGATGGGTGCTGACTCTTCATTAATCTTAGTGCTTTAACTACCCGCATGTATGGTGGTAAAGTGAAAAGCTAAATATACTGTCAGTCTGGGATAATTTACCTGCATGAAAACGACATGAATTGCTATGTTTGTCCTTCTGAGTCATGTGATACTTATAAACCTTGTCACATTTTCTTTTTGGCTTCCTCATTCATTTTTACAACACTGTGTTCTTGTCAGGTTAAACTGCAAAATCTTTACTTTTCTCACGTATCGTAACAAACTACAGTTCAATCTTGTGAGAAAATTCTTTTGCAATCCACATGTTTAGCAAAAGAAAAAAAAGAAAATAAATAACTGATCTAAAAAAAAAAATCGAGTTCAAAATTCATTCATTTTTCATTGTAAATATATAGTAGGAGTCCATATGTTACTTTACCTTTGACAGCCCTAGTTTAAACATCACAAGTATAAAGCACAACTTAAAGCAAGTACCATACAGTATAATCTATACACATACAAGTCTTCATGAGAAAATATGATCTGTTATCTACATGTCCATAACTCTGTTTTCCTGTCGTACAGTTGATGTGAACTGCTTTCACTGCACCACTCTGTAAAGGGCTATTAGACCATCAAATACTGAATGGCAATTGTCTGTAAATGCATTTATATACCCATATATTTGTAGGTAAAACGTATGGCTTGTAACACATAACAATAGAAATTGTCCTAAAGCCTAGCTATACGTACTATTATTATTATGTCAAAGTAACATATTATATTCTGAAGCAAATATTACAAGGCAAGCATATTACTATAGACAATGAAGAAACAATTAATGAAATAGCCAGTATTGCATTATTCAATCAGTGCTTTGTGTAGTCCATATATTCCTGATGTAGAACGAGTTAAGACTGGATGGATGATGAGGTGTTTGATTGCTCTCAGCTTATCATGTTGAGGAACTTGCTTTCTTCAGCCAAGGCTGTGAGCATAGAGTTCATGTCACCGATTGCCATGTTGCCGATCCCCGTCGGTACAGACGCAAGGGTGACAGAGTTGCGGGGGGTGGTGAGACGTGAGGAACTCTGAGAGAGGAGGCCAGGACTCAGAGTGCCCGACATTAGGCTGGAGTGGTCCCCATCATCTAGCATGGTGTCAAAGTCAATCTGGGCATGCTCCGTGCCACCGGATCGGCTAGTGGAAGAATCCACAGTACTGCTGGAGACGTGGTTGACTCCAGGCGAGGCCATGTTGGCTGCAGCAGTGGTGTTGCTGGCAGGAGCCTGACTAGCACTGGGGGACATAGGGGCATCAAAGCTGGCTGAAGTGGTCTCAAACATATGAATCTGACCCGTGTAGAGTACAGCAGAGTTCGGATTTGCGGAGTTGCTGTTGTGAGCTGCTGAGCCACTGGGCCTCTTTGGGCTCGCCTCAGATGTGTTAGTACCACAACTGGGGTTCAAATCAGATGACTTGGGTATTCGGCTTGGTTGCATCATGCTAGACCCAGTCTGTTGTCTGATAAAAGACTTGGGTTCTATGGGAGGCCTTGGTTGAAACATTCCTCTAGCTCCATTATGGATATTGTGCTGCTGAGAGGCAACACTGTAATTTTGCTGCTGATCCACTTGGTTCACATGAGAATACCCATCAGCTTGTGTCCTTGCTCTGCAACTTTGCAGTTCTGGAACTGCCATATTGTTCTGGGTAGGCCTCACGCTAGTGCTCCCAGATATAGAATTTGGGATTGTCTCTTGGCCAAACCCTTGCTGAGGACTCATTTGCTCACTAAAGTTTGCAGTGTTGCATTGCCTCTGTTGCTGATGCTGCTGGTGGGAAATGTTCATCGGCCTCTGGTTGTTGTGGTTCGCATACCCCTGCATAGACATATTCTGACTCATAGGCACTACCTGCTGATTGCTGCCCAAGCCTTGACCTTGTCCCTGGAGGGAACCAAAATTATGCCTCTGCTGAACAACAGCTAGGTTCCCTCTCAGAGGATGCTGTTGTTGTTTGGAGAGCTTGTTTGTGGTATCCACAGTGCCTGAGCTCACTTCGTTCCATTGCACCGGCATGTTATTCTTATTCATATTGCTGGGTGCTGAGAAGGACTGATGGGAGCCACTGGTTCCCATCTGGCAGGATTGCATGTCCTGGCCAGACTGAGCCATGGTTGCATCCACCATGCCCATCCTCCTCTGAGCATAAAATGATGCTGGTGGGGCCATGCTTGTCTGATAGCCCTTAGCCTGATTGTTGGAATGGTAGTCCACTTGCCCCAAATTGTGACCTGAAGGGCCAGAATTCTGGCACCGAAGGTACTGCACTACATCATCTGGAAGCACCATGTCCTCCTCTCCACCCTGCTCCCCCCCGATCATCATACCATCCACTGCCATGTTCTCCATGGCCACATTCTCAGAAATGCTGGGTGGTCTGGGGGCAAATGGGTAGCGTTGCAGGCTGCCATCTGAGCGAGTGTAGCCCTGCATAGCCAATGCTTGGTGGCGTTCAGCTGAAGGAACATTTGTGGGGTTCATGCTGTTCGTGCTGTTATAGCGCTGAACCCTTGGAAAGGACACAGGGTCCAGAGTCGGACGACGCACTGGATCACTGGCACGACGTGGAAGGCTGCTGGGTACCTCATGGGGCATCATGCTCCGTGTGCCATATCCTATATCACTGCATCGTCGAGGCACAGTTCCAGGGTGTGGCTGATGGAACGGGTGCGACATGCCTTCCTGGGAGTCGCTGTAGAGTGCCATGCGTGTCCTCAAGCTCATTCGATCCATATTGGGGAGAGGAGTAGGTGGAGCTCCACCAATGGCAGCAGCATACTTTGCCTTAAGTCGATAATGCTGAGCTGGTGTCAGACTAAGGACGCTGGGGAGACCTCCTCCTCCTCCTCCACTGACACCACCACCTCCACAGTGGCTGGCCTCGCTGGAGCGGCGAGACAGGTCAGTGGAGATTGGGTCATAGGAGTCAGCCGAACTGATATTGTTGTGACGGTTACCACCAAACTGGGACGTCTCACTGGAGCGGCGGCTGGAGTAGCACGGTGAAATACCGGAGGAGCGGCGGCTCATGGTGTAAGCTGAGCTCATGGTGCTGGTGGTGCTGTCACGCCGCTCATTCAGCTGGTTCAGCAGTGTTACTTCACATGAGGACAGGTCACCCATGCGTTGGCCAGGGTACGAACCGCTTAAGTTGCTGATCACGTTGGAGTTCTCCAGCAGGGAACCTAGCAGACACAAAGAACAACACATTTATGATTGTTTAACTTTACAACATTGTATAGACTGAGTATTACTGTACATAGTTATGGATTCATTCTACATCTTGTCATCTTGCATCTTTACGTTTCCTCAACCCACACTTACCGACTGCAGGTATGGGAGGCAGCTTCATGGTGTTGCGTTGGCCCTGCGGTGGTTGTGGTGCAGAGTTGACCCATGGGCAGGAGTCCCTCACAGTCTTCAGCCTTTCCTTTTTGATGTTCTCCAGCTTGATGGTGACCCCGCCACCATGACCCACGGCTTTCCTCAACTGTAGCCCCACCCCAGCCTGCTGTCCCCCAGCGGTAACAGTGGAGTCAACCATGGGGCCATCGTCCTGTGCGCTGAGGTCCCCGAAGCTGCCCCCGCTGTGCAGGGCCATCTCTACTCCACTGTCGTTGTTGTTGGCACTGCTGAGAGGCGACGGCTCACTGCTGCATGACGAGTGGCCACCAGGACTGGACTGATATGTCTGATGGAAGATACCAAGGATTTGATGTAAGTGGAACAAATGAAATTATAGGAGCTAGAGTATATTGTAAATGACAGAGCTACATTGTTAAATGTTAAACTAGTAAATACCAAACTTTGGTTACACAGATTATAATGATTTTCTTATCACAAAATTTAGTGAGATCTTTTTTACATTTAAAAATAGAAAGTGAAATAATTGATTCTATTGAGAAATGCCAAGTTCAGAGAACTCCATCACGTATTCTTCGATATTAAATAATCACCACATTTAAGAAATTCTGATTGTAATGGTGTTTTAATAACTAATATTGGTCTATCGTTCCATAATCTCATTAATCATAGATGCATTTTATTTATTTACAACAAGAATATAAATGGATAAAAGATGAGTTCTGAGAGCAACAAACCAGCAGTGACAGAAATTCAAACTGGACAAAAATGAACTAGTCTTGATCACAGCTTGATGCTGGCACTATTTGTTCAACACACATGCTAAAACAGTCCCAGCCTCTGCATATTAATGTGACAATGACTTTTATCATCAGCCGACCACAGAGGCTACTGCCAGAAGTCTTGTGGGCAGAAAAATATAGTTTTATGGTAATGTGTGTGTCTCCAGACATGCATATATGGGCATCCCACATACAAAGAAGCATATTTTACGTTTGTGAAAATGGATAATCATGCAAAAATAATAATTTACATCATGTAAGGGTGCATCGATGTAGCACGAAACATTCACACATCTTCCCATGCTGAGTTGCAACCAGTCAGAGAGACAGTTTGAGTGCTCACCTCAGTGAAGTCTGTCCATTAGAAAGGTTAACTTGAGAGAAGCAAGTTCAAGCAACAACCAGAGAGGTGAGTTAGGAAGGAAGCAGGCAAAACCAAGCGGTAAACATTGAACCTCAGAGCAATGTTAGGAGTTAGTGAAAAACAGAAAAAATAATTGTGTCCAACAGGTGCACTGATCATTTGGTGTGCACAAAGTGGTACACTTCCTTCACAAGTATGAATAAAACAATCAATGTTCCGCATACAAATATCTTCATGAATTAATAGAGAGATTTGTATGGGATGGATTTCCTAATTCATGTGATCGGGACCCACCATAGAGTTCTCAGTCTTGATAGATTTGACTTGTAGGCAGTCGTCCACTCCTCGAGAGGTGCTGTTAGCCTCAATTTTGCCGTCCCCGCCTCTTGCACCAATCTTAGAATTGGCCTCGTTCTCGCCGTTGCCTTTGGGCGGCTGCGGTCTCGGTGGTATGTCGCTTCGTTGTTTCTTGGTGACGTGGGCATCGGGTCCGTGAACGGTCTTAACGTGCTTCCTGAGAGAGCTGGGGTCTGTGTAGCGCTTGGTACAGCCCGGAATCTTACACACATATGGTTTCTGACAAAAAAAAGGATTTAAAGTTAAATTATATTCTAATTTGGTCTGTTACAGCACACATATCTCTGTCCTCCTTTGAGAAATAAATACAAAACAAACAAGAAAGCATAATCATTTTTGGGTTTCATAGTTGACTAAGCACTAGACACGAGTGCATGAAACTCCACAGAGTAAATCAGCTGATCGATGCGTGTGAGTGAACATACCTCATTGGAGTGTGTGCGGTTCTGGTGCTTGGCGCGGTCCGAGGCGTTGGAGAAGGCCTTGTTGCAGCTCTCGTGTTCACACACATACGGCTTCTCCCCGGTGTGAGACCTGAGGTGGGTCTTGAGGTTCTCCAGGCGGGAGTAAGCCTTCGCGCAGCCCTCAAACTGCAGAGAGATGGAGATAAACGGGCAGAGAATGAGATGTAATGTCTGAGTGCTGTGCTGTTTTGTCAGCAGCTGGCCAGAAAAATAAACCTCCAAAATAACTCTGTGTGTTTCAGTTTTTAAATGTAATCTACTCTTGGACTGGTGCCCGCCTACTGTGGCATGCCACACAAAAGCAAAGCAGTGCTACAGTTTGGTAAAAAGGGCTATTATGTGAAATATCTAAACTGAGTGTGAAGTGCGGCAGAGCTCTTTGGCTGGTGTGCTTTGTTGAGACAAAGAGAAGTCTGTGTTCAGCCTTTGTGTTCACTTGTGCTGTACAAGCTATAATTTGGTATTCATTCTGAGCAGTCATTGTGAATGTAATTGGCTTTGAAATTAAAAGAGAATCAAACAAGACTAGCTCAGAAATGGGTTATGAAAGTCAGAAGATTCTCCATTAAAAGATGAGACTAAAGCAGAGTTAGAGTGTTGTGAGAAGATGCACGTGGGATTTGTGTAAAGAATACACAGCCTGGTCTTATTAATAAGAACCCACGGCCCCCTGCTTGTCTGCAGATTTTAATTACACGCCCACGCTGTCAATCAGCTTTCTTCACTCTCTCCTTCACAAGTCATCTGTTTTAATGCATTCACAAGAGCAAGCTTTGAAGCCAAGCAAACATGCCCTCAATTTGATCTTCACACAGAAAATGAAGGCTTCAAAAAAAACTCTGATTCTAAGCACAAAGAAAATCACATGGAACATGTTCTTTGGGCAAAACCTAAGTTCTAGTGCCAGTGGTTGGTCAACCGGACGGTTAACCCTTAAATGCATGGCTGTTCTTTCAAACGATCCTGCATACCTCAGGTCTCTAATGACCCAGCATTTATGAAAAAAAAATCATATTACTGGTAAAGACATTTTTGAAAAATCATATTAACAGAACAAGCACACAAAAGCTATTTTTGTCAAGACAGTTGTATAATGTTTGTAATTTCCCGACGTGAGGCAAGTTCTCTAAATATCATGGAGGGGAAAATGATGGAGAAAAGATGGACAGAAGCAGCGAGAGCACTTCTTTACATGGGTGACTTAGTGTCATCCTCCACCCTGCTTACAACCGGCCCTTTCAGTAAATCGCAGATTTTTTAAAATAAAAATTAGGATATTTCGGCCTAAGCTGCTTACATTTTGACAATTCTCTAATAAAGTTAGCCCTCAAATTGCTAGAATACAGCAGCCAATCAGTGAGTCATTTAACATTTCATCACGGTGTTTTGCAGGAATATGAGGTTCTTACGGTGCATTTGTGCGGCTTCTCCCCTGTGTGCCGCCTCATGTGGACCACCAGCATGTACTGAGCCTTGAAGGGCTTCTGCTCCCGTGAACACTCCTCCCAGCGGCACACAAACTCCTTCTTCTCCCCGTGGATGTGGTCGTTGTTGATGTGCTGAGGAGACAATTTGAATTCAAGTAAATCATAACAGTGATACAGACGTTGACATAAGTTGTCAAAATGGTGGCATGACACCATGTGTGTGAGAGCATCTTTAGGTATTAATGAAACCGAAATTCTTGTCTTTTTCCACCAAAAGAGTCTCGCTCTTTCACTTGTCCAATGTTTCTGTATCCACGCACACACGCACACGCTCACACACACACACACACACACACACTGTGGGTGAAGATGCCATCCATTATGCCTGACAGTTATTATGCATCTGTCAACAGGAAACAAAAACTATAAAAGCTTGTTTTGTTTTTTCAGGCTCTGTGTGTGTGTGTGTGTGTCTGTGTGTGTGGAACTTCCTCAGATCCCAGTAAAAGTGATCAGGAAGAGGATAACTGACTCCATCCTCCTTACTTTTAATGGATCAGGAAGTTAGTGAGGGACACAAAGTTTCCTGTGCGATGCTCACACATAAAACTTTTGGCCCAGCTATTGAAGTAGTTTCAGACAAATTACACTGCAAACCTTGCAAAATCTCAGGGAATTCTCTTTTAAAATGTTCATCTACACTGCAAAATTACACACCTTTCTTTTTGTCCTTTTAAAATGTATAATTTGCACTGCTGGGGAAGAAGAAGTTAGTTACCCCTACTGCAATGTGGCAACATGCTCCAGTAAACCCCGGTACCTTCACAGTTATCTTACTAATTATGACCTCAGACACAACAGGTTTTTATCAAACTCAAAACACTGCAAAGGAACCACTGCACTATACACACACAGTTCTGAACAGACACACACAAAAAACTGATCCCGTGCACCACACGCAAATATCCACACACCCAGAGGAACCACTTCATTTCCTGAGGACATCCAGACCCACAACGCTCCACTTATGTGGCCACTTCTCCTCCAGCGCAAAGGCTCAGTGGTTGTCGATTCTGCTGAGATCTATTTTGAGTGAAGGAGGAGGAATGGAAACAAGTGGAGGCCTCTATTTTCAGGTTACTCACTGCTGTAAATCCATCATTTGGGGGCTTTTGACAGGATTACTTTAGTTAAGCAGAAGCCAGAACAACCCGCAGGTGTGTGTGTGGTTTTTGTTTCTGATATTAAAGTTGTGTGAAACCCTGGGTGCGCTTCGGGAGAAGCTGTCAAGAGTTTTTGTAGAAAAAAAAATAGATTCCAAACCTGGATTTCTTTTTTTAAGTTGATAGAAAGCAGAGGCCTTTAAAAAAAAACAAAAAAAAACATTGTAGCGAGGATAAAAAAATGTGTTGGCCTCAAATTGTCCAAGATTAAACCGAGGATCTTCTGCTAGCCTACTCACTAATCCTGACAAGCGCTCTTTTACTTTTGGCTCAGGAGCTGGAGTTGGGGCAAAAGTTCTGAAAGGTAACTCTGGCCATGACTTGCAGCCGCCCATGGCAACACGTTCCCATCCGCCTGTGGGTCTGCGGACCTGACACATGCCCGCCGCTCTGACATGATTGGAAAAGAGTGGGAGCGTGATGTTCCGTAACTCCAGAGCTTCTGGCATGACGATGGATTTACGGCCGGTCCTCTGGGCTTCAGGGGTGGGGATGTGTGGGGTGTTGCTCAGACTAAGAGGTTAGGGGTGTGGGGTCGTGGGGCTGAGGGTTTAGCGGGTGGGACGTGGGGGCACAGCTGCAGGGCTCGGGCTTGAAGGTGGCAAGAGCCGGCAGACTCATTAACGTTGCGCGTGTCAACACAACAGGAAAGGATCAGTTACTGGAGAGCTTTCTGATTGGGGCTTGATCGCCATGGATTTAACGAGGAGCCGGAGAGTTGTTTGAACTCCAAAACTTTTTACACACACAAAACACAATGGTTCTAATGGCAGAGTTCGGAATTTAATTTCGCTCTGGAAAAACGTATGGAATGTCGATGACGGAACCAAGAATAGCACAATGAAACATGCCCGTGAAAGACTTGGCGTTGGACCGTTTTCACAGTCGACCTCTCGCTGTTTAGTTCAAAGGGCTGCAATAAAACAGAGCGAGCGAGTGTGTCATTCAAACCACTCACATGAACAAGTTGGTCCTGGGTGTCATACTCCTTGGTACAGCCCTCCCAGTGGCAGTTGGTCTCGTAAATGGCCTCGGGCTCCTGTTTGCACTCGTCTTTATCCAGATCCTCACTCAAGTCCAAGATCCCCCCGCAGTGGTCCTGGAGAAAGAGGACCGAGCTTTGTCAGAACAGACAGCACAGATGTGTGCATATAGTATGAATGAATTAAATAAAAAGATACAGACACAGTCTGCAACTTTCACCTGGGACTGTGTTCGATATGTCACAGAAGCATTCTGTACGGTTTCGCATTTCTCTTATCTTATCTGGTACTTGATCCTAATGAGTTGGTGCCTGATCTCGATGCGTGACTCCTTTTGTCATTGATTAAAGCTGCATTCTTATTTGCTACCTATCATCAATAAAAGCCAAATTGCAGTTAAGGAGATGGCTATTTGTGTCACTGTAAATGGCTGAAGATGTGATAGAGATAGCTAAGGTACCAAATTAAAGAATCTATGCATATCAAGGTCATTAAGTAAATTCTCCAGGAAAAGGAACTCAATCATAGTTTGGAATGTGCAACCTGGAGAAGTTCTACTTATGAGGCAATCGATTTTAGTTTTCACATTTTTTTACTACTATTGTTTGATTGTCATACCTGAGAGGATGGTGAGATGGGCAGCGGACCCTCTGCCTCCGTCTTAACCTTTGACCTCTTGGTGGTCAATGGGTTGACGGTGCTACTCACTGCTGGGTCTCCACTGGCATTCTGAAGAAGAGAGACAGGGTTTACATTTTGTGTACTGTATTTTGATGCAGGAAAGGAGGCAGAATGACAGAGTTTTCAACCATGTTCCTTTTGTCATACGTGCATATAAATTGAAGGAAACCAACAACAACCAATCACAGACGCAAAAAGCTCACTCATTCATAGTCAATCAGTGAATCATTCCATCGATCGTAACACATTCCAACCTTCTTTCTGTGTGTGTCCATTCGCCCTCCCACTCATTCTCCTATTCATTTTACCATTATGACTTTGTGGACTGTCTCCACACAGTCACCAGTGGCAGATGGGAATCAGATAACAGAATCAACAAGATACCACGCAATTGTTTTGTTTTTTGGCTCGCTAGCCGGCCGCGATGAGATGTGTGGAGTCCTTGCGCCAGGCACAGCGGTCCATAAGTCAGACTGGGACCTGCCGCCGAGACTAAACAATTTAGACTGCTTTATGATCGCCAAAGCCACAAGGAAATATGAAAGAAGAGGAGTTATTGCCCTCGGTAAAGAGGGGGAAGGCAGCAGGGTCGGGAATTGTGTGGTGGGAAGGGGGAGGGGGGCTTTGATCTGCCAACAGATTCTCAGACGACAACACAAAAGGCCTGTTAAAGCTCTAATGGACACAAAAAGAAAGTTATCAAACGTAAAGCAGCTGATAAATGATTCTGCGTGTGTGCGTGTGTGTATTAAGGTTCATTGGAGGGGGTCCAATATAAAAGGGGGTGTCCTAATCCCACCCAGACGCTGCAGTGCACTTTGGCATTTCTGGGGGCCTCCATGATTCATTCAGTTGGCTGAAAACCAAGAGGGAAATATGGTTCTGATCTCTGCTGAATGTGTGTCAGTACATGTGTGTGAACCCGGGGTGTGTGTGTGTGTCTTGTTCGTGTGTAAGTGCTTGTGTGCGTATGTGTGTGTGTGTGTGTGTGAGAGTACGCAACAAGGTGCAAACATACACTCTCCGATACTCTTTTGTGTGTCAGTAGACACCGGGCTGACACGGAGCTGGAGGCAGCTGATAGCAGTGTGAGGCAGAGTGATTCACTGAGTGGGAAGTTTACATTACGTTACGCTGTGGTGTATACAGAGGGCTGATAAAGAGACCGGGGAGACAGTAGGAAGTAAGACAGATGACACTGGGTGGGAGCCTCATGCATATTTCTGACTTGAGACAATTTACAAAGAATACTTCATTCATGACTACTTGTAAATTTAGGCTGCATTCAGTGCTAGCCTTCATCCGCAGTTCTAAACAAGGACAATTGGTTGATCCGTCAACACCTCTGACCGTCATTCTATTGCCAAGTTATGCAGCCCGACACGCCTGATTCCAAGTCAGTTAAATATATTGTTTTTAGGCCTATTTGTTGGAGGAAAGTATTTATTCAAAGATATCACTCGTTGGCTCTGTGAGCTTATGATGGGCATTTTCTAATGAAGACATTTCTTGTCATTCAACAAGGACAGGTCATGGTCTCATTGTTTTCCATTGCAAACTTAGCCAAGGTTGTCAAAACTACTGAATCGCCGTCCACATCTCTTTACATTTGTCAATGAGACTTGTTTTTCCACGGTTGAAAAACACAGAGCCACTTGGACTTGTACCTGGGTACAATGCTAGCATTCTAGCCTCCGATACAAGAATGCTGGATTGGGTATTGATGAGTACTTGAGTCTGTGCCCCGATCCGATATCACGTTACCACATCATTCATCAACTCATTTACGCTACCTGCCCCGATTGCTATTGCACATGTGCAGCTCTCACCAAAAGATGAAAGAAGCAAGATGGCTCACTCCTTAGATACTTTCATCATCAATTTTGACCACAACAATTGTTTTTTTCACCCCGAAGCTAACAATAGAGCTTGCTCTCTTCTTCCCCATATCTGTTGAAGGATGCACATGTGGCACTCGGTATCGGCCCAATGCAAGTTCGGAGGTGTCGGAATGGGTATTACGAACATGCTTTTAACACACTGATCAGAAATTTGATATGTTCAATGAAAGCCTCAATCTAACATTAATTAGTCATCCAAATACATGTAAGAAAGAAAGATTGAATGTATATGCTCTTGAATCTGTGCACATTCTATTGGTTTACAAGTGTTACAACCAAAGATTTAAATCCTCCCATTCCTACCTGGTTTGCTTCAGAGTTGGAGCTGTTGTGGGAGGTGGTCATCGGTGAAGCAGTGAGGGGGTGTTGGCGGGCAGGGAAAGAGGACGGCGGTTGAATGAGAGGAGGTGTGTGTCCGAAGGCGTTGAGACTCCTCTGCTGGGACAACAGCTGCTGGTACGCAACAGGGTTGATGGGATGAGGGAAGCTGAACGAGGGACTGAGCAAGAGAAAAAGAGAGAAAAATGTATCTTATGGTAAATATGAATGGATCATTTTGTCTTGTGGCTAATAAGCTAAGATCAGATTGGAAAGAATTCCAACTGAAAACTGCAAATAGGATGCTCGTAGCTAGATTGTGAGGATATTTGCTTAATTGAATAGTTTGGACTAGTAATAAAAAGCTTTTTTACCGGTATCTATAATGGAAAGGGTACATGCTGTAACTGTGCGTATATGCATGTTGGAAAATTGCTAGATATGCATGCACATCTGAATACCTGATCCCTCCGACTGAAAGATGCCCATACGAGCTGCTGGCGGCCGAGCTGGAGCGGGAGTTGTTGATGTAGGCCACCAGGGAGTTGGGCGAGGTGCGGATCATGGTCTGCAGGTCAATGCTGGCGTCTGACAGCGGGGAGATAGACAGAGCCCTCTTCCTGCTCAGTCGGGGTGTCAGCCGGGGGCTGGAGAAACGGGAAACTGGACATAGACGCAAGGAGACACAATAGAGACACGGTCAGCCATCTTGGCGTTGCTACTTCGATGGACGACTTCAAAATGAATCGACTGCGTGCTGACGGATGACCACATGATGTCTACTAATGCGGACAGGGCTCACAGTCAGCAGGTTGGAGAGCGAACGTGTGAACTCCTCGTACTTTCACTAAACCTCTGCCTGGCCTCAATAGAGACCAGCATTTACCCTGGACCATGTTAGAAGAAACATTCTCAAGCCTTCTAGTAGAGGTCACAGCCATGCTAAGCCACACTCTATCTCCTGCATCTCTCTCTCACACACACACAGCTCCCCTATTTAACATTCGCGTCCTCTTATGCATAATGAATCGCTCCCAATCATTCTCAGTAATTGCCGCGATAGCAATCTCTTTCAAACCGCTGTACTTGGGCAAGTTAAATGGAGGCAATTTAAACAAATTGATCTCGGAATACCATTAAAAAATAAAAGAACAAGGCTGACTCACAAAGGTAGCGTTCACGGCCTTCCGCTGGACCTGGCCGTTGCACTATTTTCTCATTCTCAGAAAAAGAACACAAGAAAACGACGGGGGGAAATACTTTCCCATGAACTTGAAGATAAGGCTATTTGTTTTTCCATTCATACTGATCGTCCATAATTCATGTGTGTTTATTTCTTTTACAGGGGAATACGTCTCTCCCACTCCCACGGACACAGATATCTTGCTTGGGACCAACAGGTGCTGCTTTGAAAGCAGGGCCGGCATGTGGTTCTTTGTGCGCACGTGTAATTAGGTCTTACAGCAGACATCATCAGAGGCGCGAGAGGCAGGAAACTCATAATGGGTCCATCACAACTCACCTACGCACACATTTTCTGCACGTCAGCTTCGGTGCTGTCAATGTGTAGCCCACACTCGGCTCTTAGCTGGTGGAACTCACAAACCCTCGAGCAAAATGAGTCCAGGCACCGCCATAATCACCGCGCCAGACCTACAGCCATAAACCAAGATCTTACTTCCAAAACTATTATGTTTGGAGGTGGCGAGTCGTAAAGCGGAGGCATATGCACTTAGTTAAAAAAGCCCCCGGGACGACAGGCGGCGGACGACAGTAGTTCGGGGTCTGAAAAAAAAAAAGACTGCTGGAGATGATAGGGACGTGTATGAAGGAGTTGGCAGGAACAACAAACGTTCCTCAGGAATGTGCCTCTTTCGGGCTAATAAATAAATGTGGCATCTTTGTTTAGATACGTAGAGGTGTAAGGACGGAGGAAAGGACGGCGATGGGAGAGGAGGAACAGAGGCAGGCAATTCTCCACTTGGCCCGTCATTCTGATGACCAATGTATTGCATACGGGTCGTGCAAGAGCAAGGATTTGCCATTTTTTAAATTTTATTTCAATAGTGAGGCGCGTTTGTCGTCTTGCCAACAGATTTTATGGGGGGTACGTGTATTAATATTCCCTGTTTATTAAGCAGGAAACAGGCCTCACCGCCTGGTGGCCTGGTACCCTGGCAGCGTGGCGCCTGCCTCACGCTTCTGGGCACTGTGCCCAAATGTCGCCCTCGGCCTCCGTCGTCAAAACCACCCCCTCAATCTATAAATCCACCTCAGCCCGAAAGAATTCCCAACGCCTATATGCCTATAATGTCCGTTCTTCAAAACCCCAGGTGCGAACAAGTTAACTTTGTTTTTGCTTAGCGTTGTTGTTACTTTTACCTGGAACAAATGTTGACACAAATGTGCGCACACAACTCTCACCACTTGGTAAAGGAGTGTTTTATAGGTGGCTCTTATAATTGAAAGGGTGAGCAGGTTCCGGCAGGGAGTGAGAAAACAGATGTTACACAGGCCATGGCGGCGCGGCAGTATGTGGTTACATGGCGTGCGTGTGTACGTGTAATATTGGAGTGTGTGTCTATGTGTGTTACTGCATCGTCGGCTGGTTGTAATTGTGGGATATGGATTTATATAGAGTCATAATTACAGGCGCTCCAGTGCACATCGATACTGTCAAGTCAAAAAATATATATATATCAAAACGGATGGGAGTGAAGAGAGTGTATGTGTGTGTGATTATTTTAAGCATTTGCCCTTTGCTGTTTCAACAGCAATGGCTTTGTGGAAAATGAAAACACTTTAATTGAAGGGCAGTGTCATCCTGGTCTGGGCACACGGAGCCCCTCCTTGCAGGAAATGCAACTGCTTCCCTAATACGCTGTGTGGAGGGGTATCTAATGGCTGTCGAAAAGACAGAGTGCGTAGATGCTAATGTATAATGTATGCAGAGGTATAAATGAACTGTCTGTCCATCATTAAAAAAAAAAAATGTATACCAGTAATTTGGTAGAAAATCTTCAAAATGAACAGTTATTACAATTTAAGAGGACATATTTTAAATTCAGCAAATTCCAGTGTATAATGTTTATAAACATAGAATTGAATTGGATAGACGGTCCCCAGTGTTAGTTATCCTGATATCTGATATCGGTAAGGGCTGTGATCGGTGCACTGCTGGGTTTTTGTGGTCTCCAAGCACAGGTTTGTGTGCACACAGTTCAGCAAACCGTCTTACCAAGACACCACTGAACCACTGGGGGAAATCTTCAGAGGTGAAGTTAACGTATGGAGTCAGAGTTTTTTTTCAGGAATATGTGTGACTTATATTGTCGTATAAATACCTTTTACGATCAAATTTATTCCCAAAAAAGTCATTACGCAAGCAGAAACCTTGGGTTGCTTGCAGTTGGCTTTTGACTTTCTACCTTGAACATGTTTGCAGGTGAAGCAGGCATTAGCAAAGTCCCCCTCTAGCATGAATGGGAGAGCCCCCCTGCCCCGCCACCTCACTGCAGCTTGAGTCCGTGCCAGCAGGGCCCCAGGCCTCCACATCCTGAGCCAGCCTAGCCACCCCACAGGCCGGTCTGAGTGGGAAAAATGTTTATTTTCCCTGCTAAATCTCACTAATACTAACACTGTGAATTTTATTAGCGAGGCGGCTCGCGCTGAATCCTCTATGAGCCCCCAGTGTCCAGCCCAAAGCCGCCGTTGTGTTTGCCAGTGTGTTTAAGCACACACTTCCAGCCATGTGCTCATGAACTAACATATAGTTAAGTGCTTGTGTGTGCAGTCTGGGGGGACCGCCCTCCCCCACCTCCGGACCCCCTCACTCCTCACCACCACATCAGTACACAAATCTATCTCCCTCACTCCCTCCGCTGCATCAACACTAAAGCCTTTTTCCTCGGGATGGCACACATTGACTTTGGCCGCTGCTTTTGTCGTGGGAGCTTCAGCGTTTTCCCGCAAGACGCTCTGATATTTCTCTGCCCACCCACCCCTTCCACACCCGCTCGCTCATGTACAAACAGTCTTCTGAATGCCTCCCAATGTGAACACCACAATGGGACTTTATTGATACTTACATCAGTACCAATGCTAATGCTAAACATGTTTAACTTTAAATGTTCTTCTATTAAGGTTCAGAAACCGGAATATTAATATGCATTAATTGAAGGTGGAAAGACGTCTCTGACTAAAACTAATGGCATCTGTATGAGTCATTTCTTCTCCTATGTAGTCTTAAATTACAACTACGCCCATTTTCAAAATTCATACAAGTTATTCCTATGGTCTTACGGTGTTAGAAAACATAAACAACTTTCAAAACCTCCAAACTAGAGGGCTAATGCTGCGATCCATTGCAAGTCTCATGCAACTAGGGGCCACCTTCAAGCACAAATCAACTACATGGAAATCACAACATTCAATTTGCCCAGGCACTTTTCACAACATAAACCCTAAATAAAACCCTACAGAAAGGTTTTTATGCTAACAGTTCACTGTACGCACTGCCATGTTGCTGTGACTTGAAATGTATCGAAGGCGGCTAACTCGGACTAGATGGTTCTTGCACAAACTTCCAAGTTGGAATTCCTATTTGAATGATCGTTCTCTTTCACCTTTCGGAAGTCGTTTACTTCCCAAGTATTGCTAACAATGGATTGAGCTACTACTACTCAAGTGATGTCATTAAGTATAAAGTGTGGAACTGCTACACACTCGATGAATAGTGAAACATGTTCTAGATGATACTGAGAGCACACAGGAGGATCTCGGAGTATTTGGGTGATATTCTATTTCACTACCGCCAGCAATAGGATGAATCTCTTTCGGGCATAAAAAAGAAAAGTGTCACAAGTTTAAGACTTCCTTTTTTGAGAGAAAATAGCTCATGTTCATAAAAAATGGTCTGACTTTCCGAGGCCATGTAAATAAAATGTAGGAAATCTTAATTTAGGTGTCCCCATTAGAATGTTATTTTTTGGGCCCACATGGCATTGAGAGGGAAATGTCAGTGGAACGTTGAAGTTGTCACATTTTTTTACTTCACCTCACTACAAAGTATGATTGGTCAGGATCCAAAGTGTCTCCAATGTTTCTCAGAATTGCAGGAATTATATGTGTGATCCTGGACTCAATCCTCCAATTGTTTTACGAGGGAAAAGATCTTCCTCAAATGAACATTTTGTCAATTTTGTCAAGTCTAAAGGAAATCAGCTTGTTTTTAGGTTTCCATTTGAAACAAGGCTCAAGCATGTGTGATTCAAGAAGATTTGAACCAGAGTTTTCTTTTTTTTTAATCAAGACAAGATGGCACTATTTGATTTAGTAACGTTCATTCATAACGAAAAAGTATTTTTGTTGCTTTAGTCCAGTTTGTTTATATCAGACTCCATGTCACTCTGATCAGATAAGAACAGAAGATGATTAATGTGTAAGAAAACACACCGCAGACTTCAACAGTGGCTTACAAACGCAGCTAAGCGTTTCAGCGAGGCCTTTTCAGACGCCATGTTTGCCTAGCAGTTCTGTCCATCACACTGCAGCAATTCTGTGGGAGCAAATCCCAGCAAGCGGCGTGTGGATCTTGAAACAGTAAGAATGCAATCAAACAACCATTCTGCCGCGTAGGTTTTCTGTTTTAACTGGGAACATGAAAAGAATTCCCCCAAAGTCTGTGGCAGTCTGTAGTTGTGGCACTTCAAACAACATATTCCTCATATAAGAGGAGAGAAATTCCTGTGTTTAAGTGTCTGACTTAAGGCAAACCCAACAGTAAATCCCAAAAATTCATAAGTGGGACCTGTAGCTCCGACAAGCCTCCGCCCTCCACCCTGACACATGTGTCCCAACATTTCCACCAGCACACAGCAGCATTCAGTGTCTCATGTCTCAACCGTAAGCGGGTTCACTGAGGGCTCCCAGTTTTTGCGGTGGGTCTGCTGAATATTAGTGCATAAATTGATTTTTAATATGGGTTTTATCTGCGCTGCCTTCCAAAACTAACGCTGAGGGATGAAGCACATATTTGCCACCTCTGCCACTACTCCTCCTCCCACGCTCTGGCAGTAAATGAGGCCTTTGATTCAGTCCAAGGCTGCCCGCCGTGACCATTAGCTGGCCGTCCTGGTCAATACGGGCCTTGTGTCTCGAGGCCGCAATGGAAGAGCCTCCAGGCTGGCAGAGTGGCCTAAACCTGACCACATCACTCCTAACACGGTCCAACACTAAATAAAAGCAGCCGGGACGGTGGCAGCAAGTGTGGACGCTGCGTAGAGCGGAGGGGGTTGCGGCTATTTGAGCAAACAGCCTCGCCAAACAAGTGCGGGCGAGTCAGGACAGCGGCGGTCACTGAGGTGGCTGGAGCTCCAGAAGTAAAAGGTGGAGGAGGACGGAGAGGTGGTCTACAGATTCTACAAGGCCCGTAGCTCGTCCATTTCAGTACTACTACGGTTAACTAAGTGATTGAGTTTATTTTAAAGATGAATTGCAAAAGCGCTGCCGCATCAGAATCAAATCTTTCCTACCCGTGTGTGAGGATGCCTGCCTGCAGTGTCAGGCAGTGTGACCGTGTGTAATAGTGAAAGCATTTTTTTTTTCTCTTTTCTTTGGGTGGGTGGTTGGACGGGACGAAAGAAAGAGCGACGGGGCTCCTGGAGCCAGACGGCCGTCAGAGCCAAGTGGAGTATTTGATTATCAGGCATCGAAAAGGCTGACTTTCACAGACAAATTTCCACTCTGTTTGCTTTCTGTTCCCCATTCATAAGGCCTGAAGGTTTCTTGGATGCATTTCGCTGCTGAGATCAAACGCCTGTTCTGGTGCTGGACCGTCATCTTGATAGAGGGCCGGGGTTCTGACCGGCATGAGCGAACAGGCTGGCCTCTGTAAGCTTGTGTGCAAACCCGTGTGAGCATTTGCTTGCTTATTTGCCTGGCCGTTAAATTTTTTTGTGCACCACTGTGTGTGTCTAAGCTGCCTCATCCCCGTCGTTCAGTGGACAGCCATGCAGCCCACAAGGTTAATCTCTGCCTTAACTGCCTGACAAAAGAGAGAGCAGACGCAAAGGTCTCCTCCATCTCAAACGTCCAAATTCTCCTCATGCTGCTCTTTTTTTTTGCCGTTACCCTGGATTTGTTTTGTAGGATGTTACTCAGTGGAAGCACACCTAAAACACCATCAGAATGAGAGACTCTTGGTGAATACTTGTATTTACGAGCTCCTGGCCTTTGGGCTTTTAGTGTTTATGCACCCTCAACCCTCAACTAGCCGCGGCCCCCATGCTACGTGTAAGTCTAAAGAGCTCCACCAGCTTTGATGTGGTGAACTCTTCCATGAAAAAGCCTCAGGAGAAAGAACAAGAGGATGGTATCAACATGCCTGGTGCTGAGAACAAAAGGCAAGAGGGCTGTTAAGTCTGGCTGTACCAGGTATGAAAGGCTTTAGTGTTACTGGGATGGCAGTTATTAGAGATAAGTAATACTTTTTGACATGGAAATATAATGTTGGTGATTCAGTAGGCTTTCCAGTACAGGTTGGCTTCTCCCTCTGATGGGAGATGTGCAAATCATCAGGCCATGACCGTCATCGTTGCAATTTCAAATGTCACCAGCAGTGGCAGATCATATCAGGTGTAGTTATTTAACATTGATACAGAAACATAGCTTGCCAAAACGCCAGAATAAAGCAGCTTGAGTGCAGTTCAGCCAAAACTATTTAAAAGCCATCACCTGTTTTCCAAAGATCGTTAAGTAGAAGAAAACGCACCACTCAAAAACACCACTCAAAAACACCGCATTTCACAATGTCAACCTTGTGTTATAGTGTTAACTGCCACCGCTACACAACATTAACAATGTGCAAACCCTCTGCTTCAAGATACTATGCAAAACGCTGCCCAAGCAGCAACATGTGAAGGGTAGAGAGATCACATTGAACGGAGTGTTAAGTTTCGTCGTAAAAAAATCTTGTCAATTTCAGAAGTTGGAATCTCCCAGTGAAACCCAAATATGTTGCATTTCACAGGAAGAAAAATGTGTTTCATAATGCGAGACTGGAACGGATTTGAAATGATTAGATATAGATACATTTGTTACGAGATGAAGATTGGATAAAATACCATTGAAATCCAACAGTTTTATAATCTGATGAGCAATTGATGTACATTGTGTGATTATAATTTCATGAATAGCAAGTTGTAACTGTGGCTGTGCTGCTTCACTTGACTAAATATTCATGAATTGCTTAGGTGCAGAAAAACATCTCAAGTTGTATTTCTGTCAAAAGGCAACATATCACAAGCTGTCAGTTTATCCTTACCATCCACCGGGCTGATATATTCTGGGAGATGAGCTGCTGCTGCAGCCGCCGCCGCCGCCGCACTGCTCTGCATCAGCAGGTCCCCGTAGGGGGTCCGCTGGCTGGCACTGGCCATCAGGTGGTAGTACTCTGTTGGGTTGGCCCCTGGTGGTGGAGGAGGGAAACCAAAAAGGGCTCTTTCCTTCAGGTGTTCGTGGGTCACTGCAGCAGAAATAGGAGGAAGAAATAGAAAATGTACACACAGGTTTTTATATTTCCTTTTTTTTTAAATAAATAAAAAAAAACATTAAAAGATTGTCACTTTCTCATCCCTCTGTTATCATTTTTAAACATTCATCATGTCACCATGTCAACAAAATGGGATGGGACGGTATTAGATACAATACTGTAGAACGAATTCATCAGGAGGTAAGTTCGGTCGAGGTTTCTGTTCTACAGCACAGTGGTCATAACCCACGAAGTGATCCTAAACACATTTTGACAATTCAAAGGGCCTGAAAAATCCCATTTAGATTTTGTCATTTGACAAACCCCTTGACAGAATGACAAAACAGAGACAAGAACAGAAAAAGACTGCAAGAAGGACTCGACAGAGCAGTCGAGGGGTCTGCTTTTCAGATTTGAGAATTTGTGCTTGCGTGCATGCCGCGGGGCATGAGCCTTTTGATAAAAGATGTCTGATGTCTTTGAGGCTCGCTGGGCTAAGAGAAAATATCTCAAGGGAGTAAAGGAAGCAGAGGGAGAGCTGGAGCAGGGCAAGGGGGGGGAGGCTATGAAGGGAAAGAACACCACATTCCTGCACTTCTTTACTGTTGTGTATGCACTGAGTTGGACAGGCTGAAGTCATACACTGCAGGTGCAAACACACACACGCTCATAATGCAGAGGAAGCCTCACATGCTGCATGTGCAAAGGTAATGTTGACGTAAAAATGTGTTAACACCTGCTCCTAGTAAAGCCGCTGAAGTGTTAGGAACTATAAGTGTGAGAGGTGGATTGGTTTTCCTTTTTCCTACATGTGCCTGTGTCCCCCTTTCCTCCACTTCCTGCTGCCCCATAACCTCCCCCAGTGGATTGCGGAAGGGACCGGGGTCTAGGCCGATGGTGGATTAATATGCATGCTGGTGGAAAAAGGAGGATGTGGGGGTTGGGATCACTAGGTGGGGGCCAAGTGGGATATTGGGGGAGCAAAAATCACAGCTTCCCCCACCCTCTGAAACATAAGCGTGCATATAAACCAAAAAAATCTGGATCCATCCGAACTCATCAGGCCATGGCTGTAGTAACAGTGCACAGGCAGTATGCACTTCTAGTCTGTGCTCCAGCAGCAGCGACCCGGGCATATACCTTTGGTTCCTCCACGGCTGCCAGATCACATTAGCAACTCTGCGGAGTAGCATTTGGAGACTGAGTGTGTGTGACCTCACTTATGAACACAGATGATGAGAGATAGCAGCACCACTGGTCCAAATTAAATCAGACCATCGTAACACAGGTAAAAGGTTCAAATTGGACAGGATTTCAGATGCAGCTATTGAGTCTGTAACCATGCTCGTGGCTATGTGGCACTGTTCGTAGTTACAGGCTTTGAGCCTATGCTAACATGAGTGATTATGCAAAGATGCTAGTGTTTGGCAGGTATAATGTTTACCAGCTTCACAGATGGTAATGCTAGTTGCTTTTTGCAGGTGCAGAATCATTATTGTACCTCTGCTCAGAGAGGCTGAGTGGACCGGTTATAGTGGGACAGAGAGGCTGAGTGGACTGGTTATAGTGGGACAGAGAGTGGACCGGTTATAGTGGGACAGAGAGGCTGAGTGGACCGGTTATAGTGGGACAGAGAGGCTGAGTGGACTGGTTATAGTGGGACAGAGAGTGGACCGGTTATACTGGGACAGAGAGGCTGAGTGGACTCGTTTGGCTGGTTATAGTGGGACAGAGAGGCTGAGTGGACCGGTTATAGTGGGACAGAGAGGCTGAGTGGACTGGTTATAGTGGGACAGAGAGTGGACCGGTTATAGTGGGACAGAGAGGCTGAAAGGACTGGTTAAATTAATTTGCTTTGGAAAATGAGCGAGCAGAGAAGCGGTGCAGAATCTCCTTTGCTGTAACGTGTCTTTGTGGCTGCTGCTGAGTTTATAGTGTTCTATTGTACAGCAGTCTCTCATTCCCTATTTGTATTTATTACTGTAACATACAGAGCACATTTTAACTCATTTATTCAAGCACATTTTCTTTACTTCTACAAGAGTACAATATTGTAATAGTCTCTTTACTTGTGAGTATACCATAAGCGGGTATGGTTCACAAAGAACCTTCAAAGCATGCTTGACACCCAGATATCCATATCAGAGGGTTTACACATGCTCAACTGAGCTCCGTGGTTCCGCAGACTTTATTTATGTTCTGCAGAGCTGTAGTGTGCCCTCCATTTGGTGCCATACTTTCTTGCCACTTTATCAGTGACAGCATCTCTTCCGCATTGCTCCTCTTGAAAAGCGGCGAGGCATTACTGGCCCCAGCGTGTGCCTGGTGATTTACGGAAGCTGAGTGCGGGCCTGTGGCTCCTCACTTCTCCGACCTGTTGTTTGAGCAACGGTACCGAGGACAGCTCTGTCATCATGTGAACTCAATAGTTCACGGGTGACGCATGTTTTTTTTCTTCCCCTGTGCTAATTTACATGGTTTCTCCTGCCCAGACATATATAAAGACATGCAGGGAAGTTGCACATAACGCGTCTTGATGAAGAGGGAGCTGAGCTGGAAGGAGAAACTCTCAATTTACTGGTCGGTCTACCTTCCAACCCTCACCTATGGTCACGAACTCTGGGTTGTGACCGAAAGAACGAGGTATCGGATACAAGGTCACAGGCTCAGCCTTAGAGATAGAGTAAGGAGATGAGTTTCGGGCATCTAATCAGGATGCCTCCTGGAAGCCTCCCATTAGAGGTTTTCCCAGGCACGTTCAACTGGTAGGAGGCCCCGGGGAAGACTCAGGACACGCTGGAGGTATTATAACTTCCAGCTGGCCTTGGAACGCCTTGGGATCCCCAAGAATGAGCTGGAAAATGTTGCAGGTGAGAGGGAAGCCCGGGTCAGGCTGCTAGACGTGCTGCCATTGCGACCGGATCCCGGATGAAGCTGATGAAAATGGCTGGATGAATGAAACATGTGTGCCTGGGCACTGTAACTCGTCCACACATTAACCATCTATACGAGCTCATGTGAACTGACAAGTGATTCTGAGGAGGTGATTCTCCACATTTACCAGACAACTCAGTCCAGTAGGATAAGAAAAAAAGAGGAATTTGTTTGACAGCTGCAAACTTATCTCAAGGCCTGTGACACTTTGTGTGATGCTGCTGTGTATTTGTTTCGTAGGATAATGGTTGAGGTTGTTATACGGTATTGTGATGTTCTGAGCAACATATACTTGTAGTGATAAGATCAATATCATAGTCAATATTTTGGTGGCACGTGGGGTAAATCTTACCTTCAGCGGGGCTCAGTCCTCGTGCTGCTGAGATCATGGAGAGGGTGGGGCTGCCGTGTACCGAGCGTAGGTAGTGCTCCATGTGGGGGCTGACGTAAGGATGTGGAGGGCTGAACGGTGACTCACCGGGCATCGTATGAGGAGATAGACGGATCAGGGAAATGTCTGAGATGACTGGACTACCCGAAAGTCCAGGAGGTCTGCAAAGAGGAATTCTAAATTAGACCAATATAAATGAATGACACCGAGAAAGAAGTTGCGCACTCAGGAAGAAATCGAGGAGACTGGTCATGGATATATAGAAAGACAGAAAGCAGATAGTGGGAAATGGAGGGGAGGAAAAGACCTCCTGCACTGATGTGATTACTTGTATTGTGCTCCGTTATCATCTTGAGTGATCTTCATTGGTATGTTCAGAGACAAGCCTAAACTTCTGTTGTTCCACCAAAGTGTCTGCTGTTTCAATCCACTTCCACCCTTTCCCCTTTCCAGTCCCACAGCTAATACAAAATAATCCGCTCTTGTTCGCCTTCTCCTATTAAGCCCTCGAGCTACAGACAAGTCGAGACCAAGGGCTTTCCACTGCGAGGCTCCCAGGAAGCGTCTCTATCTGTTTGGGTGGGCGAAACTAAAGCGTCTCTCACATGAGCTATTACATGTTGGATGATAAGAGAGCGCAACTGGATGCTCAACGCCTTAAGTAGCTGCCGATAGCCACCTTTGGCAGCAAAAGTCAGAAGTTGTCCGACAGCCTGTCGGTCACATCAGGCTCTACAGTAAATTTGTCATCTCTGACATGTAATTGGCAGCTCTGCTTGCAGGAACACAGACAAGTGGGTGTTGTAATTCTCAACAGCCCCGAGGGGCTGAACTGTAGATAAAAATGTCTGCTGGGCGCTGGCAGTGGCACAACCCTTTGAAGGGGCATTGGTACTTATGTTGAACCGAGCATGCTTCAGCTCTGATAAGAGGCCCGCCACTCCATCAGTGTGCGGTGAGAACACCTGGTAGAAATTCAGCTCTCAAGAATGACTATTAAGCTTGGGGTAGGATGACTAGCAGATGAAATGGCTGATTGACTGGTTATATTGCTGGTTTAACTGCAACTACTACATTGTCAATTGATGCTGTTGCAAGGATTCAAATTTGAGTGGACGTTTAGGTGGAAACTGCACTATGGTTGAACAGACCAGTAGATCACAGTGCGGAGAAAGAAAGCATACCGAGAATACAACAAGTACTAACATCAGTCAATCACTCTGAAGCCAAAAGGAGGAAGAAAAGACAATGTTAAGGGTAATGAACCTGAAGGGGAATGAGCAGACTCATGACTCATTGTAATTATATCATGGGCTTAGAGGAGGGTGTCACACAATGAGCCTGTGTAACAAATGAGTAACACTTTAGGCATCGTAGCCTTCTTTCAAAATGGAATACAGTTCGGAGGTCACATTAGTCAGTTCAACATTTTTATTCAGAGTGTTTATATTCGTTGGTCATATTGTTTATCTCAATGTCATGTTTTAAATTTGAGAAAAGTGAGGGATTTCATGCCGGCCCTGTTGTCAAGTGTCAAAGATCACACACCATTTGCTCCACTTCAATCTGTCACATAACCGGGCTAACCGTTCTCACTCCCAATTCATAAAGTACGGTGGACCCCGGTGTCCGATACCGACACACTATAGCACCCTTTATTAACTCCAATGTAAACATTGGAGCTATTATTAGACGTTGAGAGCAAATGACGTAGTATGAAGTGGGAGAAAGTCAGAGTAGGGTGGTAGGGAGGGAAGGTTACATCTGTCAAACAAACGTTGACTTCCTCTACTTCATAACGCAAGTTACGTAACAAACATACTTATTTGAACCCAAACCACTATCTTTAATTACATCTAACCGAGTAGTTTTATTGCAAAAGTGAACCTAAAAACTCTGTAAACCTAAAAACAAAGTAACCCTACATTTAAAGTTTATATTGAAAAGAGACAAGTAGAATCTGTATGTTTCCTTTAAACACAGAAGATTATTTTGAAAAGACACTGCATGCAATGAGTGGAAATGGACACGCCATCCCTGACACAACAAAAACTAACGCAAGAGGAGAACTTCTAGTCTCGGCCAGTAAACAAGCAGAGCAGGAGTGATTCATGTGTAAAATGTGACCGCAGTGATATTCACAGAGAACAATACAACGTAATGAAAACAACAGAATAGCTGTCTTTATGAGGGCTTGAGAACAAACGCTGTTTAATCTGACAGTTAGGCAGCCTGTCGGCTGCGGTGAACACATGAGTGTTTATATGTGTGGTTTTAATTCTTGGCAGAATCAACTGCATGCTTAAGAGTGGGGTTTAAGGAATGGTTCACCTAAAAGTTTGCCTGCATCCCTCTAACTAGTAACATGATTCATTAATGTTATTCAATTAAATATGGAGATTAGACTTTCTGAGGTACTATGTTACATCTATGTTTTGTATCCCTCTGTGGACTGATATGCCTCAATGCCAGTAATTAGTAATGTTGGTCATCATTTTGGAGAAGCTTGAATATTTCATTATACATCTGAAAAAACATCGGTCAGGGGTGTCGAATCACTTAATGAAATGACTCACTGAAATGAGTGTGACTGGTCCAGGTTGCAGTTATATGGCCGTTGCTATGAAAGGTGGGCCTCAGACCTAGCATGCATGCTTGGCAGAACCCCCTCCCCCGTCTCTTCAGAGTTACCCTGCTCAGTCTCTCATTCACTGTCTCTGTGCAGATGCCAGCCTGCGCCCGGAGCCCGGCCCTGCCCCAACTCAGGCCCGAGCCAACCAACCCAGAGCCTCGGCCCTCGCTCCATTTCCAGTAAGCGCCTGCAGACTGCTGGCCTTGTCCGAGGGCCAACTTTCTGCCGTCAAGCCCAGTCTTCCCCTACAAACAACCATAAAGAGCCCTCTGTTCTGGGCGGGAGGGGAGAAGTGAGAAGAAACAGACGCTCCATACACAAAAACACGCTTCCATCAGTCCGCCTCGATGCAGCATACAGAGAGCTTGGCAGTGCCGCCTCAGATTAGTGCCCGGGTGCTTCACTGAAGGACTACCTGGGCAAGCTGGCACTGTTGCTGGCTCTTTTCTTATCAGACTGGGTGACTCAAAGGTTATCAAAGCAATCACACACTGGGATTCCCAGCATTTAGCTAACGCTGAAAGCTCTAATGCAACATCGTCCAATTTGTTTCGAGAATGGAAATGGCAACCTAATGTTTAACATGCTTCATCAATTACCTCCATCTCTGATTGACCATCACCAAAAGCAAACAAACATTGAGCCTCATGCAGCAATAACATTAATATCTTGTTTTTGTTTGTATTTGTATCCACAAATGTTCTTAGTTAGTACACATTGATATCTGGGATCCATTATGTTCTTGTTATTCTTGCTTCTCTCTGAAGAAATATATAGTGTTTAGTGGGCGTTAGCTACGCTAATAAAAAATCTGCCACACGCCTCCAATTCATGATCAAGTGGGAGTCATCATTCACAGCTGGTAACGGTTTGGGTTCTCTCCACTGTCGGTGTCTCGATCCCATCGGTTCCTATTGATGGTTTAGTTCTGTAATAACTAGTCACAAAAGTATAGTTTAATTTATTATTCAATCCACATTTGATGTATGTGGCCCATTGACATGCATTCACAACAATGTGGACTCAATGGCACCGATGAATCGAGCCTTCGCTACATAGGCAATGCCTTTTATTGTAGTCTCATCAACAAAAAAGCTCATTTAAACACAATTAAACACAAAACAATGATGATATGAAATATAAAAATCTTTATCGTAATTAAGGAAAAATATGATCAGAAATGCAAGCGTGAACTCGCTTTGAAAAATAAATCCATTACAATCAACACACCCTCTCTCTATGTTCCACCTACCAGAACCAGTTTGCAACATTTGACTTTAAACCTGGATCGCCAACAACAGTTATTTGTTTTAGCCGATAGCAAACCAACGTGTCCACACACATCACTCTAGGTGCAGTAAATCATTCAAACGACCAAGAGTGTGTATGAGGGCTTGATAATAAGGTGAAATTTACTGCTGTTGCCTGTCAGGAGGCTGCAAATAATAGTCCCGCCTGGCAGGTACCATTATTGAAGCTTTGTCGATCCACCCTTTTTCTGACAAGATGTTACTTGAAGTCTGTGTGTTTTCCAGAAGCGTCAGTCACAGAGGTTGAATGGGAAGCTCTTTGAGGGCCTCAGAGCACTGGGAGAGCCCTGTCTCTTAATTATGGCTGCCATTTAAAGTAACTTCCATCATACCTGAACACGATGGGTGGCTGGCCTGGTGGAAACACACTCAAATCTAAATTCTTCCTTGCTGCCAAACATAAGTGGCAGGAATCTGTCCTCGTGAGGATGATACTTGAAGAGAACCACGAAAGGAGGGAGAGGAGGCCAATGTGAGTCAACAGATGACATGCTTTCGACTAGGTAATTGCTATTTGTCCCTGTGTTCTGTCCTGTGTGATTCCCTGCTCTCTGTTGTTCCATTGTTACAAGTCTGCTGTGAGAAAAAGTTATTTGGATATGGTACAGCTTATAGAGCACATGAGTAACCCTGCGAGTAAGTACATACCAGAGTGTAGTGGAGTAGAGAAAAACATACCTGCGGTGAGGATCGGCTAACTTCATACAAACTGGTGAAGGACGACTCAAGGTCTTTTTCCAAAAGCAAATTCAACCAATGTAGGTTCATGATAGCGTTAACGTTTGAATGGGTCTTTTTGTTACCTAACTTAACCAACCAGTTTGAAACTGACCATTAAAACCATAGAAAATACGTTTCCTGCAAAACATACAAAAACAATTCTTTTTTCGCGACAAGGTTGTTCTGTCAGTGATGCTTTTGAAAATCCTCCATCTTCACTGCCAGAGGATGCTGCCAATGCAACCTGTTTTCAAGGTCAGATGTTAAAGCCATACTTTGAACTTCAAATTCTCTTTCTGTCTGTCCGCCTGCCTCCCTGCCATCCCGGCTGACCAACAAGTTAGAATTTGCCTCTCTGGCATTTTCCCTACTGGCTCGGGGTGGGATGAATTATGATGTGACACACTCCCTTATGTACTTCTGGGCAGCCAAGGCGATCAAGATAAATCACCACACTGGCCCACAAGGGACATGCTAAGATCCTGCCTTAGTTGTTTTTGGGGCCCTCATCAGGATGCAGAGGATTTGGACACAACTTGATACTGTACTCCCTAAAAAGAGAGGTCTGTGTACAAAGGAGGGGCCCAGTAGAACTATGTCAGTCGATGGGATAATACACTTAATTGAGAAGGGATTTTACAGACGGGTAATTATCCATTATTCGGCTCTGTTGCTGTCACATACCATTTAGTCTTTAGTGAGTGCGAGAAAATTATGCTGAGAGCGTGTGATAAGCCGTGAAAATTTCCGGCTATTGATTTGCAACTTCCCAGCCTTTTGATTGACGGGCCCCTTGTCTTTCCAGCAGCA
Organism: Clinocottus analis; assembly: GCF_023055335.1. Classification (NCBI taxonomy): domain Eukaryota; kingdom Metazoa; phylum Chordata; class Actinopteri; order Perciformes; family Cottidae; genus Clinocottus; species Clinocottus analis. The sequence continues at coordinate 6,665,934 of NW_027175843.1, forward strand.
CATTCCTGGCTGTAACTCAGGGGATCCAAATTCAAACATTAGCCGTGACGATGAGCTGGAGCCAACAAGCAACAACGTAACATAGCGATACGTCTGTCGCAACCACTGACAGCCAGGCTCCAAAATCTGTCTCCCTCCGTGCTCATCTCCCCACCCTCCCCCTTTTCCATGTTAACCACACAAAACAAAGAAGGGAAAAAACAACACGGGCCCGAATGGCTGATCTGTAAACTGTATTTAATCAACACATTCCACTCTGTGGGCCTTGAGCAGGCTGATTGCCTTGTGAGTTGGACCACATCTGTTTGTGTACAGGGGCGGTGTAGGCCGCAGCCCTGCCACACAAAAACCTTGGACATATTTCAACTTTTCAGCGCTGCAATTTGCCCCCCGACAGCTTCCCAAAAAGCATAAATATGGGCTATGGAATAAGCGTGGGATCTGTATTTCTCATCCTTTGCATTGTCGCTGAGTTTCCGGGAACGGAAGGCTGGATTTTGGATTGCTAATTACCCGGTCAAACGTACCGGCACGATGGCTGGCTTTGCTGGATTGTGGTTTCGCACAGAAGATGCCTGACTACAAAATGTGCAGAAAGAGCTCGGAAGAGCGGTCTCTACTGTAAGTTCATGTTCTACTGTCATCCCATGAGACAGTTTGGATGTGGCATGTTTCTTCTCTTTGATAGTTGCTCAGTCTGTGAAAGGTTGCTGCTTTTAAATCCGGAATCAAGTAACATGTGAAAGACAGATGGCACATATAGGTGCTTGTTGCAATGCAAATACATGCGTCCAATGTGTGTTCAATCCTTTTGAATAGAGAAAGATTTTAAAAGGCCTAAAGACAAACTAACACTCAATCAATGAGTGCACAGCTAAATCAGTGGATTGCTCTTTAAACACCACTAATGCCAAACAAATCCAACTTTTGTCTTCCAAATGAATTACACAGCATATGTTGATGAGAAACATAAAAGATCAGGAAATGAAGAGTTGGACTTGGGCTCGAAGCTGCTGCACGCATGGGGACGAGCATGGGCCCTCTGAGTGACATCGATACCTGTTCCTTTGCAGTGTCAGCCAGGGAACAAAGCAGGTACCAAAGCAGTGAGCACTGCAGCATCTGCCCCATGACAACTGTGACACTGTGACCCGCAGCCCTCATTAAGTAACATGCAAACAGTGATGAAGGGTGCTCCGTATGGAGTTAGACAGGAAGTACAACCCTGACAAACACAACCAGCCACGACAAAACTCTGCCACCAAGCGCCCCGTGCCGACGCCCTGCTCCATTTCGCCGGGACAACAGTAATTAGGTGAGTTTGGCGCATGCTGGGGAAAAGACAGCCAGATCAAGATGTTGATGAATTAGTGGGAGCACTCTGTCAGAGTCCCATCACATTAATCAAAACAAAACCCGGTGCGTAGCCACACTGTTCCCTCCTCCCTTCCCCTCGCTTTGCAGGTGATGAATAGCTCTGCCTACACTGTGTATCACCTGATCTCGCTGAATTTAAATGTAACTGCACAGTTCTAACAAAACCTCTATTGATCTTACTCCTTACTTCCCTTCCTGGATTCGAATATCTTAGATAAGCATAAGGAGGCCTCGCAATGTTAGGAAGGCCAGACTTTTATGGTAATAAAGTCAGAAAATAAGTTGTTGTTTCTTTGTAGGTCAGGTTAGGATACAAGTTTCAAATCCAAGCACACAACTGGACTATCTATGCTCTTCAATAAACTCTGACTTCATGTTCTAAAATGGAATGCTTTTCATAGAGTTGTTGGGAAACACTACCACTACCACAGGGAGCACCAAAATCAAGGGACAGTGAAATCCTCGTAGTAGCTTAAAATACATGTACTTCTTCCAACATTGTCTTTCACTGGATGTTATCCCAGCACAGCTTTTCTCCTGGAGACTGCGAGAAGTCCCACAACAAGATATGTAAGGAGAGGACAGAGGAGGACATGTCAACAGTCTTTTGCTCTGTGTATGGCGTCTGGCCTTGGTGTATTTGAACTTGGCTCTGTCAATGAAGCTGAGAAAGAAGGGTAGTTTATATTCCAGCACGGGTGCTAACAAATAGATAGGAGTAGAGAGAGAAAGCAGCCAATAGTGACAACTGCTTTTCAGACTCTATCGACCTCTGTAAAACATTTGGATGTATATAAAAAATAGGTTTTATCACAGAGCATCCCTGCTACTGACAATAAGCCCATATGTTGGTCAGTAGGAATGAAAATAGCAATGTGGTCAATTTACTGACAAATTATCTTTTGATTTCAGTATTGATGTTTTTCAACATTGCTAATTGCTGTGAAATGAATTCGTTTTTTTGTTTCATTAACTAGTAAATATACAGTTATAAATGTTGGTAAATCCTTAGATACTTACAGGATCATATGAATCCACTTGCTTCCGCTCTACATTCAAGCTGTATGATGTTAACACTCAGTGAAGTATTCAAGCCAAGGACTCCATTGAATTTGAATGATGTTCGGTTACGCAGCAGGATGTTTTATTGGCCACCCGATTCAAATGGTCCCGATTGACAGGGTGTTATCGGCCTCATAAACATGGGAGAGGAGATACCTGCTCACCTCCTTGGAGGTTCAGAAGGCTGTTCTAATCTATTTACATGGTTGATCACTGATGTGAATAACACATGAGTAATGTAACGTAATGTAACATAATGTAATGTAACATAATGTAATGTAACGTAATGTAATGTAATGTAACGTAATGTAACATAATGTAATGTAACATAATGTAATGTAACGTAATGTAATGTAATGTAACGTAATGTAACATAATGTAACGTAACGTAAAGTAACGTAACGTAACATAACGTAACATAACGTAACGTAACGTAACGTAACATAACGTAACATAACGTAACATAACGTAACATAACGTAACGTAACGTTCCGTAACGTAACGTTCCGTAACGTAACTTTATGTAGCTTAACTTAACATGGAGAACTTTTGTGTGTCGCATTGCAAACATAATTACTTTCAGTGCTGGTATGTGCCGTTTGTCCTGTCTGAAGCGCTTCTATGTAGTCGTAAGAACTTATGATGGCGATTTAATCAGCTGATATTGGAAAGGGGTCAATGAGCGGCCCCCTTGTGGGTCGCTGTTTGTTATGGAAGACATACGGTGGATGTCACCTTGATTATTAATTTCACAATGACCGGCGACGTCTAAGAATACTTACCCATGCATGGCGTGGAGTGGGTGTGGCTCGTAATGGTATCGTCCTTCGTGGTGTCTCATGTCGATGGGGATGGGCGTGTGAAACGTGGGGAAGAGGTGGTGTGGACCTGCGAGTGATAGAAAGAGAGGAAACGATCACACATCAAAAATAATAATGATAATATTAATACAGTGAAACAAATGGAGCGAGTCATTACACACTACTTAAAGTACTGAAGAAATATTAGGCTGGTGTACAGGTCCTGACTAATGCCTGCAACGCAGCGTGAGATGCAACTGTAGCCTTTTACAGTTCCTGTAATCCAGCAGTAATTGAAACCTTCTACACTGTCTGAGGCTTTTGCCCCGAGAACTGCGTGTTCATTAATGGCCCTCTCTATCCACTGAGACCAAAGCAGGGTTTACACAACAATGAATGTGTTTTTATGTGTCAGACAAAGAATGCACACATCCACCATTTCCTGCCATAAAGGGTCTGATGGCTGGAGGGAAGTCTCATTAGGATAACACAGCCGATCTTCATTAATTACTGTGAGTATAATGGCTGAGTTGGAAACATTACTGTCTTGATTGAAGGAGGAGTAGAGCTCTAATCATAGAAAAAAAGTCTACTAATTATCTCCAGTAACATATGTTAAAGTTCCGCATGTTTGATGCAGAAAGAAAAAAAAACAGACAGCGCATTCATATGTGTGCATGTGTGTGTGTGTGTGTGTGTGTGTGTGTGTGTGTGTGTGTGTGTGTCTGAGCGCATAGTGAAATGCAGCTCCCTTGAGATGATCTCTCGTTGCTATTAGGATTCTTTGGCTGTACGGTCCAGTAAACCTGGGATGACCTGGGAGCAGAGACCACCAGGGTTAAAGGTCAAAGCTCAGTGAGCGCAGATCATTATCTCTACCGGAGAGGACCACTGGGACTGGCTGACGAGGGGGGAAATGGGCGCATCCTTTCACACCAATGCAATGCCAATTTGCCACGAGGGCGCTATTGAGGACGTGGCTGTCAGAATTAAAAAAGACAAAAAGAAAAATGTACATTTTTCTTCCTGTTTATTTTTCACACTACAGGTCTGCCAGGAAAGAAATGAATTGTACACTTTCAGCCACCAGATGGCTTTTAATGTGAAACAGGAAGTGTTCAGTGAGTGATCCATTAATGGTATTTCAATTTATTGTTAACAAATTGGAAAGCACATCAGTACAATTAGTATATAGAAACAGCAATATTGTAAAACATGATGAGAGATGAGTATGAGTCTGTGTGGAGATCTTGACCTTATCAAGACAACAGTTACATACGGAGGATTTTTGAGTATATATTATTGGAAAAGAGGAGAAATTTGATGCAAAGACTCTCACTAATATAAGCTTAGCATTATATTAGCTACATAAGCTTTCTACCTATCAAGCTAATATAAGCTTAATTCAAGTAAATAACTGGTTCTCTGACATTGATTTTTTTCTTCTTCATCTGCTTGCTGTTTTACTGCATGAAACTTCATGTTTTGGACACATGGAATTTGCATCTGTAGCCCAGTGATTTCAAATCTAGCAATTATAACATCCTGTGTATTTTCTTGTCAAGATCTGCATATTCTAAACACCTCCCCGTTTGAGCTGAGCCTCAGGGGTTCGAACGGGCCGCAGCCAGCGCGGTGAAGACAAGGTGTAACAGGAATCTGTGCCTCCAGGCTACCACCACACTTAATGTTGTGTTTAGGTGATGCCAATTACAAAGACAGACATTACTGCTACTTAAATCTTGATTGAGCCTTTTGTTACTGTGAATGAGGTAGTCATCATGACGTTGTACCATCTTGTTCTTTGTTAATTCTGATGGGATTACACGCGACAAGGAGAGGAGTTTCCCTGAGGGCCGCCCTGAATCGTGAGGCATTTACTGGTGTGGAATTTATTTAAGAGCAAGCGCTCCCCAGCAATAACAGTTTTTTCATTTGGTAACACTGCCTTTATGACATTACTGAAGAGGCATTTGACTCAAATGAGATTTTAAAACAACCGGTTAATTCCTATTTTTGCGAAAACAAAACATGAAAGTTTTGCCAAAATAGTCAAAACTTTCTGGAAAATCCAAGTCCAGTTTACATAAACTGATTAGTATTCCCAGAGGACGTATGTCTTTGAAACATGGAGTTCCATTTCTCCTTCAGAAATTACAAAAAGGCAGGCAGGTATGCACAGCAGCACTGCCTGCATGCCGGTAAGATACGTTTCAAACTCAAAATGTTCCACTGCACTCCCACACAATGTATACAAATTGCGTATGAAGGCAAAGAGAGTTGTAAAAATCTGTCTGGTTCCCTGCGTTCCTTGTCTCCTCTCCTCTTTGAGCTCAGAAGGCCAAGGGCTCTGTGCTTCTATCAAGATCTACGCCGCTGGACCTCAGCCAGCAACCCTCCCTTGCCTTTGTGCGCGGGACGGGCGGCCAATTCCGAGTCAACTTGTGCATTACAAAGCCAAAAGAGGCACCCGGTAAATGAGCGAGAGGGAGTGGGAGCTGGGAAAAGGAGTTTGGGCTTTGTTTCACAAGTGGAGCCAGAAGTTCGGGCTTTGTCTGAGAGGTGCCCCCTGCTTGTGCTGCCTGGCACATCTCCGGTGGAGAGGGGGCCGAGGAGACTAGACTAAGACAAAGACAGCACGGCTGGTAGCTTCTTTTACACCTACTGGAAAGCTGATCAATTAAACTGTCGACCTGAAGGACCCTTTTCTTTTTTTTCTGTAATTTATTACTTTGGATTGGACTTTTGATGTAATGTATTTCCCTTTGATAAATTTTGGTTTTCAACAGGTTCTTAACCCTTTTCCAGCCGGGAAAGCGCTTATTAAGGTAAGTCTTCCGTGACACGCAGCATCAGATACTTAGAATAGCACATGTAAAAGCTTTTACGAACTGAGAAGTACTGGCATCAATGAAAACTGTTGGAGCATGGTGAGATGATTTTTGTTTTTAGTTCCCAGTAAGACATGATGTCCATTATTGAACCACATGCACAAACACACAAATAACCAAGCAGAATCCCCAAAGGCTGCTGTCCTCCCCAGTTTGGGGCTGCTGAATGTGGGGGCGATAAGGGCTGAACAGGCCCTTCCATCACCCAGACAGCTGCATTGTTTCCCGGACTGCAGGGACAACTACCGACAGGTACATGGCCTGGACGATGCGGCTCAGCTTCTTGATTTACCGCCCGTCCATCCCCTTTGGGTGTGCTGGCATGCAGAGTTACTCCAGCCTGAGCCTCATGCGCTCTAGCTATGGAGAGGACTGTTCAGACCGACGTTCACACAATGTGACATTTGAGCTGGAGGATGAAATGGTCCCAGTGATGACTGTCAAGAGTTGTCGACCCCTGTGCAAAGTTTTGGCATCAGATATGATGCCAAAACATGAAAGCGTGGGTCTACCGCTCAAACCGGACTTCCTGAAACATACTCCATCCTCTCACCGCACTCCTTCATTGATGGAGCCCTTTTCAAGGCAGAGCTATTTCGGAGATGAAAAATGCTGAGCATAAGCTTGATATTATAACTGTGGGTCGTTAAAGGTAATCAACCGAGACAGGTAAAACTATTACGTAAGGTCCACTGGTATTATGTCCTTTTCAGATGGGGCTGTGTTTTACTGTTTCGGGTCATTTTGATGAAATAGGGAAAGGGCTGAAAATGCAAAATCTTGGGTTAAAGCTTGGGTCCGTAACATTGGAGAAACCAGCAAGAGCAAGTTGGATTTTAAAGGTTTTCAAACTAAAAACCCCCTTTTTTACTGTAGAATTTTAACAAATATGACAACAAACGTTTCTAAACTACATTACAAATCCTAAGGTGCACACTTGTGTTGACGTAAACTTAAATCATAAATCAATCCAGGCCACAGGGACTTTTAACTTGTGGTCGGTTTCCGCCACTATATATCTGCTCCGATTTCTCATAACTTGTTTTAAGACTGAACATGTCTCTGCCCCCCCCCCCCCCCCAACCCAAACATCCTGTCACATCTTCTCCTCCTTTTTAGCTTCTCATCTCAAAGACCCGGTTTGATCTCTCACTAAAGACAATGCCAGGTGTTCGATGTTAAGAAAGGCCCCGTCGAGTCTCATGACTCAGAGACAGAAGACGGAAACGCACTCTCTCATTACGTCCAAATGAAGCCCCAGATCAGGACCATGCTGAAGTGGAGAGTGGAGTGGGCTCATGTCTTGGAGGAAGTACTCAACGAAAATAATAATGCCCTGAGAGGCCAGGCCAGGAATAATTTTGGGAGGAAAAAAAAAAAAAGCCTTTGTCGTGCTTTGAGAGAAAGGGGCAGAGAGAGAGAGAGAAAGAGAGAGAGAAAAAAAGAGAGAGAGAAAAGTGAAGAGCAGAGCAGAGGACTAGGAGAGGTGGGGGTGCTCAATTCAGACAGGAAATTCCAGCAGAAAAAGTTGGCCTAGGTCCTAACTACACAGCGCCGTGCCAACGGCTATACACAAACGCTCATGTGCATGCTCACACACTCACACACTCACTAACTCGCAATTACACACACAGATACTGATTTGTTCTGCAGTTCACTCTTCGTAAGCAACCATCAGGAGTGACGAAGACAAACACAAATGTGTTACTTTGAGCTTCAACAGACATGTCTTTCTGAAACACAGATACACATACACACGCACACAAAACACACTGAAGCAAGTGTTATGCCTAAGGTTAATAAAAAGTGTATGTTTAGCCTAATCCGGGAATCCTGCACTGCACACACAACATGAAACCTACAGGTTTAGTTCGCAAGACGTCGCTTCCTCTAGGGCAGTGCATGGGCGAGTGATGGCGACAGAGGGATTAGAGGCTTACAGGAGAGCACGGAACCACTGCCATCTATGAAAGGAAGTCTTAACAGAGTGGCTCTTTACTTTTAACAGCCCTCAGGGAGGGTAAAATGATACCTTTTTTATTGATAGGGGGATTTTGGGCAGAAGGTAAGTGGATTAGGCCAGTGGTCCCTGTAATGACTTGAGATGGTTTGAGCGGAAATTCATTAGTCCCTGTGAACCCGTGCAAAGTCTGTATATGTTGTGATGTACACATCAAACACTCTCCCTGCAGACTAACGCTGTTGTTTTCCAGAGGTTTTGAGTCAGCGCTGTGAAGCGAGTACAGTGCTGGAAGCTTGTAACTGTTTTATAGCACATCATGACATCAGATGTTTATATTTTAAATATAACACATGTCCATTAGTCAGTCGTTGTGGCTCAGTCTGGGTATTGAACTTCAACACTTATGGAGCAGACTGAAATGTGTCCATAGTACATGGTATTCAAAACTGACATGGAATTCTGCCTCAGATTAGCAACTCGAACGCGGCCTGGCCCAACACAGTGCAGCCTCAGCCGGCCCGGACCAGGGTCAAATATCCGTCTTTGCTTCTCAGACTCTCATGTATTGTAATAGAGATACTCGTTACCTAGAGAGATTGGAAGGAGATAGATGTTTTTAAAAACTTTACGTTTCTACGTAAAAACCGGTGTAGCTGACATTAGCAGATAAGTTTGCACATCATTAACTAGTGTTAGCCATGCTAGCTACTGAATTTATAAACATGCTGCTTTTGCTTTTTAATGATTGAAACAGTGAATAAAGACAGGAACACTGTTGTTGCTTCATCTCATTGTATTCTGTCACAATCACCAGGTGATCTGTAGCTTTCATCTTTTCACTTTTTTTGCTGCTGAATCAGTTTGACATTATGAGTATATCCTTGAAACACATGTCGTCAACCCTTCTGTTGGTATTTCTCTCTTACTTTGTTGTTTAAAAAAACTACAAGCTAATATTTATACAGGGAGTGCACTGACAGTGTGGGCTGCAAGGTAGTTCTGAAAGCTAGTGATTAGTAGCGGGTGCCGGGGCTTGTGACTGTTTCGTTAAGGCAAAGTTCCTCTATGTTCACATTTATCAATGAGTGTTTTCTGATGAGTTGGGCGTTTGTGAGCAAACTAGAGATTACAATCTGAATGAGATACTATGCTGGCCTTGTGCACGTGTTTATATTGCGTTGCCATGACGCCCTCATCCTCCCCCCCTAGATGTGTTGTATCACCTCATAGGGGCTGTTGTGTAGCTGCTCAGGCCTTTACTCATTCCGCTCTCGTCCCAGCATGTTTACAGATCCCACTCAGACCCAGCTGGCCTCTCTCCTCTGCGATCAGTCTCTGTCAAATCTGCACGCCGGCCTCGACCAATCACTGGTCTCAGCGTCAACCCCACAAACCCACCACCAGTATGATCCATCACCTGGGCTACAAGGTGCTGCACCGCCTCTCCTAATTGTTCTAAAGACTGAGTGCTACCAAGACCATATCTCACCTGGGTCGCTTCAACTGGTGGTACTAAAGTCCATTCAGTGTGAAAGAGGTACCCAGGGAAGTAGCATGACACAAAGAGATGCTTGCACCATTTTCTTTTCCTTTACAGGATTTTTTTTTAAAGGCCTTTTCCAAAAAGCTCACCAAATTTCTATGATCTCATCCCCTTGACACCTATTAGTCGACAAAAAAAACTAAAATCTGAGTTCCAAAGATTTCATCTTGGAAGTGAGAATGTCCAGCTTGGGAATCATTGCCTTATGATGACCATGCATCACTCTGCCAGAGTGGTAGGCATTTAGTAGGGCTGAGTGTACCCTTTGCGTATGTGTATGTGCATGAGATGCTAGCCTACGGCCTGGCCTAGCAAGCCTCTCCTTGTGGCAGGCAGCGAGCCTCTCTGTGAAGACTGATGAGGTGTCAGGATAATCAGCTTCCCGTGCAGACTTCTGATTTATCGCCTGGCCCCTTTAGAGCACAGGTGTAGGGCCGATCAAGTAATTAATGCATTGGGTTTGTTGCTGTTGCAACGCTGGTAATTTCAATTCAGGAGGATGCAAGTTAAAACAAGATAAAACCTTGGTGAGGGGGCCCATCGCGCTCCACAGAGTGGAGTGATACTTGAAATACATAGGCACTATCGTATGCTTTTCCTATTCATCAAAACAACACATACAGCATCAGTGTATGTGTGACTTCATCAATCTGTTCCTCATTCTTTCAGAAAAAAGCATTTGCTTGCCAGTTTCTGGCAAGTGTAAACGCACCAACAAGCCAAGTCACTTCAAACGGCGGGAACTCAGAGCCCTCCTCTGTCTTCCGTGAGCCCTTTGACCTCTGAGACACAGCTGACAGAGAAGCTGCCAGTTCACACAAAGAGCGTCCTCAGCGCCCTGTGACGGCATCGTCAGCACTAGCTTAGCATTCCCAATCCGCAACTTGTGAACAGGGCTTTTTTCTTGAGGGTAAGGCAAAGGAAATACCCCCAAACAGCACACAATGTGAGGGAGAGGGAGGCAGAACACATCAATCTAAAAGCCGTCTCAGCTGGGGGTCACCGCGAGGTGAGGCCCCGCCCCCCACCATGGGGAAACTGCTCTCCAAGCCCAAGCAGGAGGCCGGGGAGTATACTGGATGGACCCGGCCTGGTCTCCATCAAACTGTCTGCTACGTCTATGGGCTTTCTTACAGAATGAGGCACAACATTTTCCCCTTTTAAACAGCAAAGACACCAAATTTATATTTAAGACACACATGGATTTAGGCTTTAAAAAAGGCCAGAGGTGAATTCTTCTTGAGGGAAAAATCATTCATGTTTAAAATGATTCATGCCCCTGAGAATGTTTATACCCGTCAGCATGGAGGTTTTTATTAAATAAACGACTGATATCCATTAGTTCAGTGATGACATTAATAGCAGCCGCGTTTACTCTAAAAACATGTGGCCCATTTCAGACTTAACTGGAGGACACGGCGAACACCCCTCCACTTTCTCTTCATGTCTGTTTGCATTACAAAGCTGACCAATTCTACGGATTTTAAAAGTCCGGCGACAGGTGGGAATAAACTGTCAAAAACATTTGGTACCATCCATTTGTGCCATCTAAGATGAGACTTACTTACACTTGTTTATGTTTGGCAACAGTTGAATTAGAAGGTCGACTCTCACTAAATAACTGTAAACATCCTTTGAGTGTTACTGAAGCTCAGTTAAGGGTTGATACTCTTAAAGCTGGAAATAGATTTTGAGGAGATCAAGACCAGCTTAGCTGACTGTTGGTGGCGTTCAGAACACAGGGCAGAGCATCTTCAGTGTGGACCCCTGGGCTCTCAGCTCATCTATCCCGATAAGATAACACACACACACACACACACACACACACACACACACATGCACAGCAGCGGGGTCTTATAAACCCCCTTCTTGTCTGGCCTCTTTCTGCAGGGCAGGATTGAGCGAGGAAACCATCTCGCTCTGGGAATTTGTTTTAAAGCACTAACAAGAAACAGCTGTGAAGCAGGTCAGAGGGCCTACGACCAACTGGATTGGCTGTCAGGTGATCCCCCTCCCGGTCTGACAGTGCTTCCCTGCTCTTTCTCTGTTTATGAAGCGGCCCGCATTTTAGAGTCTGTGTTTTGAAAGGAAAATATTATTATTATTAAAAATCTTTTTCTGAATGTAAATTAAATTGGTGGTTAAAGCAGACAAAGTCTAAGCCGACCCAAAACTCCTGCTGTCTTGAGCAGTAAACTATGGCATGCTTGCTGACTTGTTTTCCATCTGTTGTTGTTTCAGCTAGCTGGACTCTGTTGCCAGAGGAACCCGAAAAAGGACAACTCTTAACCTATCACAGTGACGACAGAGGACTGATTTATGAGCCGACTTACAGAACTTTAACTGCGTCGCTGGCTTCAAACCCTGCGCGGCCATACTGATGAAGACCTGTGGAGAGACATTTCCCTTTCAGCACCCCCTTCTCCCTCTACCTCTTTGACACAAGGCTCTTTTTCAAAGCACCCGGGTTGTTTTATACATAATCAGTGAAAGAAAGTAGTCCCATGGTTCAGCGTAGAAAGCCTGACGTGCTGAATGAGTGCAGAGACGGAGGACAGGCGAGCTACATTTTGTGAATGTTCCGTGGACTCAGAACTGTTCAGTGGCGTGCTACCGGTTATTGCTCAATTTAAACATCATCGGTTGTCCTACCTGTCTCCTACCTGTCTCTGGTGGACAAACAGACTGCCTTGCTTCAGACAAGAGTTGAAAGAAGAAGTGAGGAGTCATCGATAAGCAAAAAGCAAAGAAAATAATAAGAAAAAGAGGGCATGAATTGTTAGAGGACAGATCTGGGATCTGCCAGGTCACAAAACATGTGAATTGATTTTTTTTCTCCGCCGTGGGCTACCAGGATTACAAAAAATATAAAAAATGTCCCTCTTCCTGACTTGATTTCGTGTGACAATATATCTTGTCAATTGTCCAGACTCAAAGACGTATTACACTGGAATAAGAAAGTGCACACAAACTTTACCCTCAGCGCTGAATGGCATTGATCCAGCAGTTCATTCAGTTTCACCACCAGGTGAGACGTCAGCCTCCTCCCTGCAGCGACCTCTGGCAGGAAGGGTAGCGCTGTGAGAAGGATTAAAACACTTGCATCTCTCTGGCTGCCCTGCCTGCAGCCTGGAGGGCACTTGATGTGTATGCCGTGCCTTAATGCAAGTATGGAAGTCAAATAAACAAGGGGCCCTACGAGTAACACATGTTGCTTTCATCAGTCCCTTGCTGGCAATAGGGTCGAACCGTTTATAAAGGAGAGGGACTCGGGACATTGGAAGAAAGAAGGGGGCTTGCTCCGTGTTAGTCGACATGTCTGTCTTCATTAGATTATATGCGGGCAAATGGAAAGGCCATCAAGCTGAGTGGTGGAAAGCTGAGGTCAGAGACGAAACGGAAAAACAGAAAACAGTTATTCTGCATATTCGCTGAATACAGCTTGGTCAGTGGCACCTGAGCTTCAAACTAGGTCAGATTTGGACTGGTCAGGGACGACATGGTCACACGCATACTGTGCCTTTAAATATTTGGTTTGAAAAAATGTTGTTTTTAGGTTCACTCGTGCATCAAAACTACTTAGTTAGGTTGAGGAAAATATTGTGTTTTTTTTGTTTAAAATAACTATACGTTTGGGGCAAGTTATGTGACAAGACAGTAAAATAAATTGCTTAAGGGTGCCTCAGTGTGCCGGTTATCAGGTAGCGAGGGCCTCTGACCAAGCAGCGCTCTGTAACGAGTGGGGAGTAAAAACGGATTGGCCTACGCGGGTAAACGACTTGAGTTTGTGTTTGAATAAACTTTTGCTTTCCCGCAGAGCTGCAATTGAAAACTTGTGCGTCTTGGATGGTGTGTGCTCAGGTGAGTACACGTGCACGCATGACTGTAACGCGAGTGTGGCCCCTGACAGTTGACAGCGGGGCAGCTGAAGCCCCTGAAGGCTCCAGAGACAGCAGCAAGCGGCCAGGACATTACTCAGCAACAACAAACAACAGCCCTCAAGATAAGGAATCATTCGTCACCGGAGCCGTGCTGACAAACAGCACGCATTGTGCGATAAAATTAGCCAACACGCCGCTTCCTTGTGTGACACTGAGAGAGTCGGGTCACCTCGGGGTAAGCCTGTGGGGGAATCTCCTTTATCTGACAAACACTCTCGTGGATATGGTGGGGAAGGGCTCTCAATCATCAGGAAGTTGCTCTGCAGTTTGGTAATGCAACTTTTATTCATGAGGGCTTGGTTTGATCTGCTAAATAATGGCCCTGCTTTATAATTACATAAAGACACAAAATGTGACAAACAAGAGGAGAAATTGAATTCGTCAATTGAATGTGTCTTCAAAGTGTTTTCACACTTCCCTCAGTTCAGCGTTTACACAATGACACACATTCACTCAACAATAGACCTCTGCTGATGACCACCGCACATCTCCACCGCATTTGGGCTTTTATAGCTGTTGAGTAAATAGTCTCCCAAAAGGCCTCAGGATTCAAACTAGCAACCTTTAAAAGACTTTGTAAAACATATCAAACATATTAATTATGGCCGCGCTTTCATCTTAAATCCTTATGTATTACTGTGTGAGAAAAACAAAAACAGAGAAACAGGCAGCAGCATCCAAAGTCAAGCTGATATTGGTAATAGAATTGCACATGCTCGCCATGTTTGGAGTAACGCCCATGAGACTTCTACTGCTAAATTGTCTTCACACAAACCCTGGCACAATCTCAGTGTCAGAGGACGGAGGGAGAGCATACTGGCATCCATGTCTGTCTTCCCTAAAAATAAACCTATTGTGGCAAGGGGTAGTATTAGTTTAAGACAGGCTGGGCAGTCTAACCTTACATGGGTCCAAGTTTATACTCATACACATCTCAGCATCTCTTTCTTTCCTCTATTTCCCCTTGCAATCCATTTAGTTTGTTCAAATACTCAATGGGCAGTGGTTTTAAGTAAAGTCCCTCGACTTAAGTACGACTTAAAGTTACTGACTGCAGTCTTTCTTAAAGGACTTTAGTGCTCAGAAACATCGTTTTTGTCCACAGGGACCGCCAAAATCTAAATCCGAAACTCTGTGTCCCCCTACTCCGCTACAACTGTCACTCCAGTCCATTAATTTGACAGCTATCCAGTAGTTACTAGTTATGCTTCAGATATATGTGCCACAATATAACCAAATAAGCATTGTTATACAATTAATAATGATTAACAGGTCAGGACATTGTGGTGTAAACCATGTTTACATCAAGTTTCCAAAGAAGATTATAGAAAGAATATGGAGTGGCAATAAGTCATTCATATTGCTCAACAGGCGAAGCTACGCAAGGCCATTCGTGATCACAAAAGATGTGTTTGTCAAATGGTATACTTTCATTTGGTGATTGAAATTTGGAAATTAGTCCTGTGAATTTTTTCAATGTGGACTTGAACCTAAGGTTTACATCCAGCTTCAAAGCTTCCTGTGTTCATCTGGAACCAGAACAAAGGGACTGGTTCTTAGTTTAAACCATTGGATCCCCCTTTGACTCACAGTATACTTATGCTCTGCATCTGGAATGCATTTTGTGTTAATTTGCTCAAAACTACTCAGATATACCCTCACAATGTTTCAACGAACATGTCAAAACATGAAAATCTCAAAATACAAGAATCCAATTCCACATTGAGGCATATGATCAAAACCTTTTAAGGCCGCTTCGGGGAGGTTCGAGCAAATGAAAAAGAGAATGGAAATGGTGATGACAGCGATACAATCAAGTAGTTGAAAACGTAGCTAAAGCATGCAGGTTCTGATTAAAGCCTGAACTCCCAGTATCCCTGGTCTTCATGCAACCTGAAACTAAGAGAGAAGTAGGCGACTGAGCTGAGGCCCTCATTGTACAAGAGTTGAAAGCACAATTTGTGTGCTACCTCTTGGAAGACTGAACTCAATCTCAGAGTCAGTGAGTGACGGATGTGTAACTTCCAGTAAGAAGGCTTTGACACACGGGGTGTTATGAATAAATGACACAACATGCCAAATATAGCTTGCCATTAAAGGCTTTTATTGTGATGGGAAAGGTTGAAAGGAGTAATTAAATTTGCAGCACTACAAATGACCTGTGTTGTCATTTTAAACAATTCAAATAATTCCGCACACCATTGGCCGAAGAACGTACGTCGTTTCCCTTTCCGTCACGGAATATTTGCGATCTGCATGAGAGCATTCATGAAACAACTGTTCAAAAACTAAAATGTATTTTAAATACTATTTGTTAACTATCAAAGTATCTTTTTACATTTTTTTTTCTTAAAGGGCACTGCACTGATGTTAAACATGCTCGGTTTCCAGACATTTGGGGTCATAAAGTTCCAATGGTGTGGGCAGGTGCTATCTACCAAAAATGGTTTATTCCATTTCATTACAGGAACCAAGGATGCATTTTTTGCCGCTTCGTCCATATGAGAAATGAAAAGTTAGAATGACTCGGCCTCTCCTGCGTGATGGACTTTTCCCTTTTCTTTGTTTAATTTTCCTCCTGTGAGTACTCAACCTTTAATCAACGTAAACCCTTGGTGGGTGTCTTTACGCCTGTTGTGACCAACTGCATCAGTATCTGAGAGATGATGAATAATGTGAATCCTTGCCGTCATACCCTAGACAATCAAAACTAAACATTTCACACTCTAATTATACAATCCGTCCTGTATTATAACATACCCACGTTTGGTGACCCATACTTAACTATTATGACTAAAAAACATCTTACTCTGTCATTGAGTCCATTCCTAGACTGAATTACTTCCAGAGAGTTTCTATCAACATACAAAGTGAGTTAAGAATTTCTTTCTTGGACCACAACGGCGATGATAACAGTGGGATTTCTTCAAACCTTGAGATTTTGGAGGGCTGAAAAAGGAAAACCGAAAATGGGAGTTCCATATGATATGAGTCTTAGTGATTGTGCAATTGAGCGGTGACATGGTGAAGCAATTACAGTGTGGAGTCGAGCCAAACTCCAGGCTCCAGAGCAAATCCTGGGTAAAGACATGTACGCTTATCTTGATTCGATTCAATGAGGGGAAAAAAAACAAAAAAAACATGGTAAATTCTCTTTACAGTCTCTTTCAAGTGCAAAGTTTAATTTACTAAACCTAGAAAAGGTTGTTGTTTTATACATCTTACAGAATCCCCAAAGGGACATTTTGCTCAGCCTTTATGTAGTAAACAGACAAATGACTAAAGCCTGACTTATCATATAATTCCTCCACTATTTCATTTGGTTTTCCCTTCAATAGAAACAAACAAACAGAAACCATCTGGCTCCTCAGGTTGGAGATGCTCGTCTTACAGTTTAGGCATTGTGGCTTTTGTTTTTGTAAGGCCTTGATTAGAAAGCTTTTTTTTTTCCTTTTCCCTGCTTCAAAGCCCCAATCTAAGAACACATTGAAGTTTTAACTGTTGCTGCCTGGCTCTTGATAATGATCCACATGTGGCACAGTCGTGACCTTCATCAACCAACTCTTGTTCTTTCCGTGGGGAAAGGGTGCCACATGCTGCCACTGTATTATTCTTAATCTTCACTTTAAATGAACCACATTAGGCAGTTAGAGCACACATTATGTGAAGTCACACTGTATGCTGTGGTTTAGGAGAGGGGCGTTAAAATCTGTTATGATTTTTGATGGTTTCAGCTGTTTTCAGCAAAGAGAAAATCCACCAACACTTGCATGTGTCAGGTAGCCCCTGAGATCTTTTCCATCATTCACCTGCGTAGTAGCAAAAGATCTGTGGTACTTAAAGTGAAACACACCAGCTGTGTCAGGCGTAGCCTGTTTTTGGTAGATTCTGCTGTTTTCAATGTAGTCATTGCATGTCGAGAAACGCCACTGTCCTACTTTCCTGCCATTAATACCAGTTGACACTCCAGAAAAACTGTGATTCTTTCACATTCCCCCACGGGCTGGTGATAGCATGTCTTCTTGTGTGGTGTTGTAAGTGTCATAGTGGGCGAGGAGAAACATTTATCTTTTCTGAGTTCCGCGGACGTTGACGAGTCCCAGTCCCAGCAACATAAAGATAAAAGTTACTCCCAAAGCTGATTCTGAGGTGAAGAACTGTTAGGAGTAGTGGGGAGGACTTTTAGGAGTCTTAAGAGCTTCTGAAGCAGAGGACAATGGCGGAAAGACAAGGAGGTAGGAGAACCATGGACTTTGAATTTGATAATAAACTGCTAGAGATAAGATGGTACAAAAATAATCTCAATAGAGATGCACTCTGGTTTGTCGATGTACATGTCAACTTAAGCCACAACTGATATAGACTGGCCAGTAAACGGATGAAAGCTGAGCCATTTGTCTGCATTAATATTGTATTTACTGTATGGACTGTAATTAAGTTTAGGATTACTTTTTACTTTTAGGTGCACTGCTTCTTGGCACGTTACAGTGGAGCAGGGTGAAACAAAAGGGCTGACTTGAACATATGAATTCTAACAAGCCAGTGTAGCTCTAGAATGAGGCCAAGACCAAGGCAGATGGGGAGCCATGAGGGAGTGTTTCTTCTGTACAAAGACTCTATTTGAAGCAACCCACGCTAACATAGGGCCTATAGACACAGAGCCCTGTTACTATAGCGATAGGCCAGTCCTAACCATCTGATCTCCCGCCTGTCAGACCGCCTCATGTCCGCTCCTATTAGGCCCGGCGGTTGCCGCCGCTTACATGTGGTACCCATCACCCCAGACCATGAGGTAGCAATCCTGTTTGGCTGCCGCAGCGCCTCGCCCCCGGGGACGCTCGGTTCACTCAGTCCTGGGATCACCTCAGGTTATATGTGCCGTGTTATGACAGCCTAATGGTGCTAGTAACTGTGTGGCAGTAGAGTGCCAGAAGGGAGGAGGGAGAGAGAGAGAAAGTTAGAGAGTGGGAGAGAAAGACAGAGCATAGTAAGCTTACAGATGCTTGTCTTTCACAAAGACCAGAGGTGCAACGACGCCAGTATCAAGCATGAATGGAGGTCAGATAGTGTTACATAAATAGCTATTAAAGAAACAAAGATGTATTAGCATTAAATGCGTTGGAAAGGTTTTATCAAATACGTTCCAAGAATATCTTAAAGTACTATCAAGATTGGACAACACAGGCCTCTGAACCCTAAAAGTGTTTTGGCAGTGAAACGAGAATACGACTTGCAGCCCTGAATATCTAAAGTCTACAATCATTTTCTGAAGGAAAGACATTGATCAGACGATCTTGTGTGGCAAGGGCAACACAAACTACCAGAGTGTAACAGGTGTTGGGCTACCACTGTGTAACAAAGGCAAGAGTTGAGCTTTAATTAATCTACATATACAAGACAAATATCACAAAGAAATATGAACAAATATTCATAACTATGCTAGTTTTGTTAGCTGTCCTATTTGTGAGGTCAGACAAAATGTATTGCTTGTATTATTGTGGCCAAGTTATGGGGCATGAACCCTCTACAGATTTGACGAGCTGCCGAAGCCAACGAGTAAGGGTAACAAACACACAGACACACACACACACACACACATATACATACACACGCGTGATATATGCACAAGGCTCATTTTACCAAATCCCAAGTTGTCCAGTATTGACTTTGTGACGGTCCCATTTGTAGAATAATTTCTCGGTTCACTGTGTAGTCCAAACAATATTAATAATGGCATCACGAGGGCCTCAGCTCAGTCGCCTACACAGTGAATGTTTGGGCAAATACATATGGCAAGTTATTTTATCAAAGTGACCAGGTAAAACTGAGATTTCCTAAATTATGTGAAAACGACTGAAGAAAAATTTGACTTCCATTTTGTTTTTGCCACTCTTCAGAAGTTAAACTGCGTTTAAAAGACATGAAACCCCAACACTCAGCACATTTCTTCAAACTGAATACACAACTTAATACATTGTTGATGGATAGTTTTGCAGTAACCATATATTTGACCCTGTATACCTTGAACCTTTATAGCTTTGGTCAATATTTGCAGATGTCTGTCATGACTTACTGTGCAAGAGAAGAGGCCCAGTCTGGATGGGATATTACCCAAGTTGTTACTCGATGGCTTTTGCATTAAATGTTCCAAAAGTCGGTGTGATTGTGTGAAATGATTTCCAGCCTGGAGAGGGTAAGGGTGGCGAAACTCTGGCACAATGTGCTCCCCCTCCTCATCCTTTGGGCCCAGACGCCTGAAAGTCTCCACCAGTAGAGCTGCTCTGGCCTCACGGAAGGAAATATTACTTGGAGCAGAGCACTAATTGGCAAGCGCCCAGACACCCCACAAGTGCTAATGAACAGGCAAAATGGCCGCAGCAAAGTGGGAGTGAGATTGAGGCTGGAGAAGTGGGGGTCCAAAAATCACTGAGGCTGTGAGCCCTCGCCCTCTGTCCCGGGCTTAGGGCCACTTCCTCCTCTATAATTAAGGCGTTATCCCCCCGCACAATGGAGAAATTAAACTGTAAAACCTTGCTAGGTAAATTACTGCTTTTCCTGGGAGTAAGAGGAAGTGTCTTGATATGTAAACAATACCCCCTCTTCAGCTGAGTACCCTCTCCCTTTCTTCCTCTCGGTCACCCCCCTCTTTCCTCCCCTTCTTTGTTCCGTGGGAATTTTGGATGGGCCAGATTCTCTCTGAGACTACAACTTTGTTGAATAAAGAGGATTTACAGTACCTTTATCGTTTAAGCATCTCAAAACTGTTTTGCCAAAGCTAACACTCAGAGAATGTGCGCTCATGGAGAAAGCATACCCAGAAACACACACACACACACACACACACACACACACACACACACACACACACACACACACACACACACACACACACACACACACACACTGCTAGTACACATGTTTATACAATTTGTCTTTTCATTTGTTCAAGCTGAGCAGATGCTAAAAAACCTGGCATTTATTATAAAGTCAAGATGGTGACAAATAAATATGATTTGCAAAATGCACAAATGCTCTATCAATGGGCCCACAAACTTTAGAAGCTTTTGGAAAAGAGCCCTGGGGAGGTGTCTAGTGTGATTGCTGAAAAAGCACCTTGCCACAACATGCTCGACAGTACAATCTTTTTCCAGGACAGTTTACTTTATAATCTCTGATAAGATTACAATCTGGAGACAGGCTGCTTAAAGGCATCGGGGTCCAAAGGTGATTGTGAGACAAAATATTCACACTAAGCCGGCTGGAAGCAAAAAAAAATGCCTTCCATGCTAAAAAAAATGTTGCTTGTTTTGATTGAGCTTTTTGTCCAGAGTGAAAGGCCTGGACAATATGAAGACTTTTGCGGTTAACCTGACACCTGGTTAACTTTGTGCTGCAGTCACAGTGCACATTGTAACTCATATTCAAAAAGAGTCACTGCATCACCCACTAAGTTAAGTTTTCCATAAGTGAAAGACAATGTGTGGATCTTCCCTGTGATTCAGATCCTTCCAAAATATATGTGACACCCTTCAATCAAGTTGCTTGGAAATCCGCGGGTAGTTTTTCTATCTATGACAAACCAAAGTGAAAGCATGGCGCAGGTGGTAAAAGAATAGATACCCAGTTACTGTGCGAAGTACAATTAAAGCTCAATACAGCTGAATGACATCCATTCAGTCCTGTGGCGGTGCGATCAACTCAACGAATTATAAATCAACCCCGACCCAGTTGGTGTCTGAGGCAGCACCATAGTTGACTCCATGCGTAGGGTGGACACACTCTTAGAGAGGATATTAACTTTCACAATATGAATGTGTGTGAATGTAAGTATAGGGCTGGCACTAATGATAGTTTTCTTTATAGGAGTGATCTGTTCTGAAAACTGCTCATCTGAAGGTCTAATCTGAAAATTACCAACACAATTCCTCAGAGACAAGGTGTCCTCATATTGCCTCTTTTGTTTTGAGTCTAAAACCAAAAAGTATTCAATGTACACCAATAGAAGAACAGTTCTTCTGTCACTTGACTAATTGTTTCACCACTGCGGGAAAACATAGGTTGAGTGTGCAATAATGGATGATTTTCATTTCTACTGAAGTGTGAGCTAGCTGTACTAATCCTTAGACAAACTTCAACATGTAGGATGGAGGTGGTCAAGCTGACAAACAGTCTGCCTGCAGTACTGTGCATGTCAGCTCCACGTCTGCCGTGAACATGTCTGTATCCGCCGCTGCCAGGGAATGACCCTGCTGCTCTTTGAAGCCAGCGCCAAAAATTCTCAGGCTTAGCTAACACCGTCGGGGAAATCACCTGGCAAACAAAACACAACAGGCTTACACGCTATACTAACACACAGACTCTCATTCAACGAGCCCTTTTCATTCGCAGACTGTTTGTGAGACAGACGCCTCCTTCAGCTTACGTAATGCTGCTGAAGCAGAGTGATGAAGCTCGTCGCAGTAATTGCAAAATGAGTGTGATTATATCTTCACGGAACAAAACTTGAAATTAGCATTTACGAAAGTTTAGTTGACAGAAAAGATTTTGAGGGTATTTTCATTGTTGGTACTTTCTGAATGGATGACTTTGAACACTATAGGCTTTGACGGTGGACCGTTTTTGTTTATCTGTAGCTGGACTAAAACATCACGTGATGCCTTGTGAAGAGACTTCTCCTTCCTGTTTTTTATCGCACGCTTCACATTTTCTATCGGTAACATTTTATGCTATGTATGATTTCATGAGTTTCTATTTCTTTAAATTCTGACATACTTACAGGTTTCCCCCCAAAACTAAGAGAACCTCAATGAAACTGTTTTAATTGAAGTTTGAAAATATATTTACGAAACTGACATTGCAACATTTCTTTGGTCCTATTTCATGATACAAAGAAGATTGTGTATATTATAAAGTTAAATGCGTCAATGCGGTGCACTTTGAGAACAAAATTAAGAGGCTGGATTTTGTGCTATAGTAAATTTGCAATCACAAACACAAAAGCTGTATAGATATGAATGGTGATGACTAATCGGTCAATGCTGAAACTATATCTTGAGCGGTCCTCAAAAGAAGCAAAAAAAAAAACACACGAAGCACAAGAAGCACACTGGGCAAAAGTGTCGTCCAAAGGGCACAAGTAATGTTAGGGTAAGAATTTCAGATTTAAATCTCAGACATCCTGTTTCTGGAGAGAAAAAAAGAAGCTACAATGGCAACCCCAGTCAGGGTTAGCCCTCAATCATCTGTCGCTACCCAGCTGTTACAGACCCACTGTCTTTATTCTTGTTTCCTGCAGCTGTATGATGAATGGCATACAAATCAGTTTTCCATATTCACAGCAATTTGTTTCCTTTTTTTTTTCAAAGGACCATGACAACCATACAATGGCCTTATGACAGGCTTTGCTGTGATTACAGAGCAGTGCAACTAATAGTAGCCCAGTCCAGAACCACTTTCTCACAAAGAATATGACACTGGAGCTCATGGCTGGCAGAAAGTCCCTTTTTAACAAGCAGGAAAGAATTGCAGGAAAACCAGCATTTGGAATTCCTTCTTTATTCTATACCAATTAAAATAACGTATATTCAATGCCTACTTACTAGTTTAATGAGAGATGCAAACACATCTCAGTCCTCATTAGGTGTGATAAATGTGTCGCCAGTCATGTGATACAATTAGAGCTTTATGTTACCATTGAATTTATTGGGATTTAATGTGACTTAATAAAAAAAACTAATATTTGTGAAACTGCTATAGTATAAAGCACACACCACCATATCCGTAATATGAGTATTTGTCTTGACTTTTGTATGCAATCAGAACGGTCCAGCGTCATAAATCAGCACTACTTGTGATGCAATCTGAAAAACTGTGTACCCCAAAACCTTGCATGTAAATTATTCATGAAAAAATACTTTATAATAACCTTAAAATGCAGTTCAAGTTGTGCCTCAATATCAAATCATTAAAATCGATAAGAAATTGCAGGAAGCGAAAACAGAGCTAAATTTGATACGTGACTCTTTTTTTTTTAAGAAACATCTCAGTCTTTCTCCTCTGATCCAGGTTTCAGGACGATGATCCCAGTGCCAATGAATTGTGGGAAGGGACAGCAGTCCCCTGTATTTACTGAAGCAACCTCATCTGCTTATTTTGCTGGTTGCACAGTTTACTGTGACTCGTCTGCGTCCTCTCCTCGGAATGAGTCCATTGGGGATGACCGGTGTCACAGCCGCACGCTCCATGTGGAGAAACATTCCCCCTCCTGGGGCTGTGACCACGAAGATACATTGTAAAAGTTTATTTTTTCATAAATGTTTATGGAATTCCTCCGCCCCTGCTGCAAACGTAGCCGCTGACTGAGCAGGATGGTTTGCTATTGTACAGTTGGCTAATTGCTAAATGCTAGCAGAGACTGGAGAGCAGCAGCAGTGAAACTTTAGATCTGTAATTACAAGAAGCAGCGCTTCCCTCAGGAGGAATTTTACTGATGGCAAAAATCCATTTCCTGCTCTTGCTTTCTTGGGAAGAAGCTGCAGTACAATTACAGCAGATATTAATTGTAAAGACACCTATTTTCCACTGTCTGGAAGTCTGGAACACCAACGTAATAAAACGTTCTCCCTGGAGAGACGTATCTTGATGCAAACTTCGAAGGTGTTTATTGTTTTATATATTCTCGGCTGATGCCTCAGCAACTGCAGACATGCACTTCTCATCATGGGTGAGTGGGCTTCTCTTTGCTCCGTGCAGCGCTGTGATTGATTCTTTTACTCCAGCAGCGTTCCAGCGAGGGCGGACCACAGCTGTGTCCGCAGGCGAGGCGAGGAGGGGAGGGGGGGCTGGTGGGGTGTGTGCGGGGGTACGAACCGGAAGCGTCCGACCACAAACCGTCTGTCTCTAGACCTACTCAGCCGTAGGAACCAGGCCTGTTTACACAAGCGCCTCCCGTCCGTGTTTACAGCTAGCACACATTTTTGTTTTACCACGTCTAAACTCCTCGGACGTTTATTTTGTTTCACTTGAACTGTGAGTGTTGGGGCTACATTAGTGGATGAAAGTAGCCGAGGCTGGCAGGCTGGTGGCTCAAGTCTGACGGACACAGAGGGTCACACCGGGTCGTGGAGTTGACGAGGTAAAAATGCGTGGGCATGGGCTTTGAACCAACAGCTTCCTTGATAACCCGTCGAAAGAAAGCGGTTGCTTCAGGCGACACCTCAGAGAAGAGGAGAGAGCTAGACCTTATTGGGCTGATTCCCTTCAGCCTAACAAACAAAACAGGCAGGAAGTGTCTTAGTGGCAGGGGCATGGATTACACTCTGCATGCTGGGAAAGAGCTTTCTGTTTAAGAGCGGATGAAGCACAAAAAGAAAAAGGGAAGTATGTACGAGGGAGAAGGAAGAGACTCGAGGGATGGGGAGAGAAAGCTGGCAGACGGGTGTTGGTTAATCCCCTAAAGCATCCATATATTGCCTCTACCTCCTCTCCCACTGCTTGTAAACGGCAAGGAATGTAACATGTTGTCTTTGGGTCCTTTGTGTGTGTGTGTGTGTGTGTGTGTGTGTGTGTGTGTGTGTGTGTGTGTGTGTGCGTGTGTGTGCGTGTGTGTGTGTGTGTAGACGCCTCTGGTACAGAGAGATTTATATTCTCAGACATTGCCCAAAGCATACCACGTTGCTTTTTTAACTCTGGCTGCTTTGAAGCAGAGGCGGAGCACTCCGAAGAAACAACCAATATCAGAAATGTCCTCTCATTTGAGCCTGATTTATGTCTCATAACCACATTATAGAGCTTCCGAAGGCTGTCAGTGTTCCATTCAGATAACAGATGAAAGGCATTTGCTCAGAAAATAGGCTTCCTAATATTTGCCTTAATGACTGTCTTGTAAGCATTCACTAAATACACATTTGTCTTGAGGTGTTTATTTTCAAAACTACGAAACTGAGTCTTGAAAGTGCTTGAGAGTTGTTAAGATCTCCTCTGAACCCCATGGTTGGATTCATCTTGTGGTTTCTTTGCCTTCTTAGTGCAACATATATATGTATAATTTAGCTTTATAATAAATAAAACATCAAGTAATAATAATAATCGTATGTGTAGTATGTACAGCTTCAAACCCATTGTGAACAATTGCTAACAATCCCAGTATCTCTCTTAGTATGACGGCCAGAAACTCTGTGTCGGGTGATGATAAAAGCTGCAACTCGTACTCAGGGCTCAAACCCTGTTTTAGGCTTTTACCAGGCAGCAACATCTGGTTCTGAAAAGTGAAGCCTGCTCTGGTTGCAAAGAGAAGTCAGATTGTATAGAAGTCTCTGAGAAAATGACTCTACTTCTCTCTTGATTTATTCCCTCAGTAAATATTGTAAACATGAGTTTATGTTTCAATCTCTAGTTTCAAGTCTTGTCCTATACAGCATGATGTTAATTTAGTAAATTATGGTCATTTAAAGTCAAGTAGATCATAAAGCAAGGTAGGCTTTAGGGCGGGGCTACAAGCTGATTGACAGGTTGCTGCTACAGCGTTTCATGTTTTTGTCTAAGACCTTTAACCCTTTCACAGGGTTTTCAGTGTTTTCAGTTCACGGAAAAAACTAAGATGGCAATGGCCAAAATGCTGAACTTAATAATACAAAACCATAGTCCACAAACCAATGGGTGACGTCAAAGTGCATACAAAAAAACATAGCTTAGCAAATCTAATCCTACAATCCAGTCTTGGCCAGCTGGTAAACAAAATGAAACACAAGATAAAGCAGAGACAGACAGAAAGGTGAGGATGGAATCCTGAATGGGGATGAGGAGTCACTTGAAAAAGGACCACGTTAACTTTTTATAAGAGCCACATTAAGTCATCTGTTACCCCAACTGTCAGCTATTCAAGTATTTCAGCAGGGTTTTTTCCCCATGACTTGTGTGCGGTCCAAAGTAAGGGCACATACTGGACATATCAGGCACATAGTGTAAACTGACTCTGCAGATGATGAAGGCCCCAAATTGAAAGTCATTCCGGGACAGAAACAATATCGGTCTCTCTTAAAGTCATTCTTGGAGGACAGCAGTGAGTTCCTGATAGTGTGTGGCTATAGACGCTGACAGGAAAATAAACAACACTGGGACTTGGTCAATAGGCCTTCCTGTAAGCTTGTTGCGTGCAGGTCATCTCAAATATCAGCAGAGGCATTATTGATGCTGTTACAAAATGTTACTGTAGATGACACCTGATAGAGCTGATGCTTTCTCAACACTGAGGATGAAAATATGGACTTTGGCTGTTAAAATGAAATCCATGACATTTTTGAAGGCCTATAGAGCCGGGGAAGTGTTTTTTGTATGCACAGCCTCGTAACTCGATCTGCAGTATTTCCTTAAACAGCAAAGATTAGGGAGTGTCAAGAGAACGTATACTTTGATGCCAAGTCGATGCCACAATTCTGAAACCGCAGGTATCAGAGATCTGGGTTTGAGCGCCGGGGGCGATAGAACAGTACCCTGATAATGCTACATTCATGACCAACACGTCTCTGTTAAAATCAAATAGAGGAGAGCTAGCTAATGTTAGCTGTTAGCGGTCGTTGGGACAGAACATTTCTGCCTGGCTAAATGAAAAAACAGCAAACAGAGGTTACGCTGAGTTACATTATGGTGCGTTCAAGGACAAATCATCATACATTTACAAAAACAGTATGCAATCGATATTAAATGAGTGTATGTTGAAGTACATCATATTTATATTCTTGTAGTATAGTGTAGTGTGTTTGGTCTTTTTTGATGGTTTATGGTTACTTGTGTCAAATTGAGTATCAAGTATCGTACGAATTTCCCTGGTCGTGGTGCCAACTTCTAAATTTCTAGTATTGACATTCCCAGAATAGATACATAAAGTTGCATTGCACTGAAACTTAACCCACAGGTTTGTTCCTTGGTCAAAAAAGAATAATGAACTGGTCCGGATGTCATGGCCATTGTGAAGAACTGCATTTTTTTCCTTCTTTTTTGTAAGTAGAATACTTCAGGCATTAGGAGATGGATCCTCTGACTCTTTCAACTAAGGTGGAGGGCCAAGGAGTTAAACCAAAGGGGGCAAAGGGTCTGGCTTAGATGCGGTCATCCCTGCATAACCCTGGTCACTGAATCTGAATCCCCTGCCAACCCCCTCGCCTCCACCTCTCACCCGGTCTGTGGAACCACAGCAGCGTAAGAGCCTCATTTAGGAGCACAGAAAGAAAGGCAGAAATCTCTTTCTCAGGAAGATTAGTGGCTGTCCCTTTGGAGTAGGCCTGTGGACGGGGAGGGAGAGAGCTGGGGGAGGAGGGGGTCTATTTTGCTCTGGGACATTTTTCTCTGACGGGGGAGGAGGGAGGAGGGGGTGACCCGCTTCAGAGCACCCTCCACAGAAAGCCCTTGTGGCCGGTGCGGAGACCCCGGTGGAGACCCTTCAGAGTCTTGCTCCATCTCAGACCCCCCTGTGATAGCCATGATTAACACACGGCTCCTTATCGCAAAGCCAGTGCTCTACTCCCCTGCAAGACTAATTACACCAGACTTCTCTTCTGCATCCATCTGTGCTCCAGTGACCACTCCAAGTCAGACTTGGCCAATCCATTTTCATGAAGAAAAACTGAATGTCGGGTGATTTAATGCCGTATTCTTGTTTGAGTACAAGTAATACGGCAAGTGTAGACAAAGGTAAGGACATTTCTTTTTTTTGTGCCGCCTCTCATTGGCGTCCTTACATACATCAAAGCTGTGAATAATTATCTGCGGACAATGTGTTTCATATGCTGAAGAACATCAATCTCTGTCGGGCGTTCGCAAGCTACGGCTGAACTCTAAGAAAGATGAATATAACACACTGCTTAGGCAGAAATAATCAGTGTTAGCGAGCTTGTCTGCTCCACTGGCCTCGTACAGTCAACACCGGAGTGAGGGATGATGGAAAAATTCTATTCCGCAAACTTTCTCGGGATATAACAAGGGCTGTAAAATAACAAGTTGGCAGATCTGCGTTGCAAACTGTCGGTCATCCTCGGCACACAGAGCATCCGAGCGTCCATGTGCCAGTCTCATTTTGTGAAGTAGGGGGGGCATCCATCACAGGTATTCCTTTGAAACCAGGAGATGTTTTACAGTCCTGGTACCTAATCGGGACACATGTTACTCTGACATGGAGAAGCACAAGCTGACACAGCCTCGTAAATCCCAGAGGCCTGGGAGTCAGGTTCCAAGTGCCGTTGCCTGTGGAAGCATGCCCTGTAGCTGCGAGACGGATGCAGGCCGTCACACGAAATGTGGGTGCCCATTTAAAACCATTAACAAGGCCCAGGGAAAGAAGCCCAACTCCTATCATGAGGACCGAACCCGACCTGCACTCCAGTGCCAGCATCCCTGGCCTCTTATTGTCTTTCCTTTGCTTTACCCTTTGGACCTCTGACTCCATGATGTCCAACAGGGCAAAGCATGTCTCTATGAAACACGAGCAAAGTGAGCGCTCATCAAACAAGTTATGAGATTTGTTGCCGGCTGACACAGCACATCAGGGTGAACAAGATGTTCTCAGGATGTTTCTGCTTAAGTTACACGACTGTATTGTGTGGTTTCATTTTCCAGTTTACAGAGGACCTATAATGTAGTCCGCATGGTTTGGAGTACTTTGCAATTCCGTTTCAAATATAAGCTGCCTGAAAGAGGACCTTTTCAGTAAGACATCTTACAAAAATAAATTCCAAGCTACTTGATTTATTCACATTTGCCCCACATTTTGGTTTCCACATGATTCTAATTTAGAACCAATACAAAAAGAAAAGAATAATCCAATTGGAAACAAAAGCAGAGCCTTAAAACTATCTAATGGCACATTAACGTCCTACTTTCACCGCTCCCCCGTGTGACATGGTGAGCTTTGTGATGGCAGGCCACCAGGCCCTTCATTAAACAGTAAAGCAACTTGAATGACATGTTCCTGCAGTGGCCCCTCAGATGATGCCAGTGTGTCTTCCTGAGGGGGTTCAGTGTCCACCAGCCAGCTCCACCAGCAGGCGTTAGTAATTTATAACACTGGTACCTCAGAGGCCCGAACAAGGTCCTCAGACCTCGTTAGGAGGAGTTTTCATCACACATCCACTAATGAAAACATGAGCGCTCATCTTTTAATTATGACCCCTTTATAGTGGGAATCTTGCACACCCTGCAACCTCTGTGGTACCACACAAGCACAAATAAGCCCGGCTGGGTGCTGCAGACTCCTTTATTTATTTTTTACTGGTGCAAGGTTATGAAAATCCAACCACTGCAGTCTACATAATACACAATGATCATAACAGTGTAATTGACTAAATAATTCATATCATGGCAAGCGCACTACTTTTTTCTTCTTTGCTGGTATGAAAAACTTGTGTCCTCTTTGTGGAGGTGCCAGGGAGGGCAACGCTGAAACGTCCTAGTTTCTCACCCCACATCCCTAAACAATTAATGGCTCCTCTCGTGGCAGGCCACCAAGCCCATCATTAAGCAGAAATACCGCTAACGCCACAATGTCATCCGATATCTCCTTAGCATTTCAAAGGTGTTCCCTCCGCCCGGCCTTTATCCGAGGACTCTGGTACACTATGTCGTCCACTATTTTGCCAGCCTTCTTTAGTAATTCATGAAATTTACACTTGGGAGGTGAGAACAAGGTCTTTCGACCTCATTATAACACTTTTTCATCACCCATTCTCTGACATCTCTAAAACATGCGCGCCCCATCTCTTGGTCTTCCTCTTTTCATGTGCAACCAGCTACTTATGTGACTGGCCATCATGTTTCTGTTCACTGTATGAGTATATTATGCTACAGCAAACAAAAGGATACTAGAGTGCAATATTAGAATAGCTGAGGTATTATTGGTTCATCAGCACATGATCTAGTATAAAGGGAAAATGGTGCGTATTAAAAAGCTGTACCTCTGGTCAGAGTGGTGGGTAAGGGCTTCTTTGGGATTTCTGAGAAGCTGCTCCCGTCCAGACCTGAACCCTTACACTCCTTCTTCTCAGTGGCTGTTGGAGCTGAAGTCTCCATGCTGCCCTTTGATTTCCGTCACCACCTGGAAAGGCAAGAGGCACAAGTGTGAGGTTAAAATATTTGCTCTTGGCTGTGAACGCGCGACAGGAAGGTAATGCATTACAGAAAAAGAAAAGGTTAACGGAACCTGTAGTTTTGTTGTCCTTGTTTGCCTTTTGATTTCATACATGCTCATAGATACAAATTCACCCTAAAACATGGATTGTGACCCCGAAAACAAGTTTTTTTCAAATTTTTTTCCCTCAAAAAGTGATGACCGAAACTTTGTTAAATAATCCAATTGATCGTTTCTAGTTGAGCTTTACTGTTCCAAAAAGGGAAATTTGTATTTGGTGCACTGTTGCTTTACATAAAAAAAACACATCACAAAAAAATACGACAGTTGTTGAAAAATGATCTAATGCACCTTTAACTATAGAACAAAATATTCGTAATTGTTTCACTTTTTTGTCAACTTCCAGACCATCATAAAATCAAGTATTTTCTTCTCCAATGTAGTAACACAAGCTGAGGTGCATTTCAATGTGTACACTGTGCTTTATGTATGTATTCTGTCAGTGTAACGTATGTCAGGTCAAGCCCTAAACACACAGATGCATGTCTCTGTTAGATGTAATGACTCCACAGTCCTCTTCTGTTCCAATTGTAAATGTGAGTGGCCCTTTAGCGCTGAGGTTTTTTAGCCACTCGCACTGTGTCAATACCTCCTCATGTCAGTGTGAATGGCCCGATGACTTGGCAACACGCCACTTGTTTGACTTGGTGGGACCTACAAGATCATCCTCTGCCGAGAACAAACAAGACTGCAGCTCCCGCCCGGGGAGGGAGAGGTCATTCCTCACCCTCCATCTCGCTTGCGGTCATCGCTTTTTCCATCTGCTCTCGAGACGCTTGCGAGAACGTGTCGGCGCGCTTTGACAGAGCGCTGAGACAACATTACGAGCAACGTGGATGTGATCAGACGGGGGTTACTTCATGTTTCACAGGTGCAAAGGAGAAGGACTTCTTTCCATGTTTGGAAGTTTGAAACACATTTTTAGCATGCATCTGAGTGCTGTGGGGCATCTGAGCGATGTGTTTTTAGTTCAGCTCCTCACACCTGTTGGCCGCTACGGGAAGCCGGCTGATTACATTTTGTTTTACACAAAATCATTTCGCAGTCTCCAGTCTTGTAAAACAAAAGTGTTTACGACTTGACTTGTGTCCAAAAGACCCAAACAACACCCTGAAACAGCAATTAATTTTCACTCAACTCAGGAAAACAAATGGGATTTTTTGGCAAAGAGAACGACCATAAAAAAACTCAGAGGGATCAAAAGACATTAAGAACAGAGTCTTTGTAACACTAGAGGGTCTGAGAACATGGAAACGCAAATACATAATCATGAGAGTGATGCTGTCATTTGAACTGAAAAAAGTCATTGTTCAGTGATCTGGTTACCCGAGCTGAACGTGTGCTGTTGTCGGTTTCATGTGGATATCCAACATGTCATCCTTCA
Source organism: Clinocottus analis (assembly GCF_023055335.1). Taxonomy (NCBI): domain Eukaryota; kingdom Metazoa; phylum Chordata; class Actinopteri; order Perciformes; family Cottidae; genus Clinocottus; species Clinocottus analis. The sequence goes on from NW_027175843.1 coordinate 6,698,071, forward strand.
TTGTGACGTGTGTGTATTAGCAGCCGTGTCTGTGACCCTTCGGAGGTGCCAGTCGCCTGTCACCGGGCCAGTGTAAGCCGATTAGAGGTGGGTGACTAACAGGTTTAGGCTGCATCTGTTTTTTCTTGGTGCCAAAACGTCCTCCAGTCTTGTCTTAGGAGAGAACTCCGTCACTCTGACATCACCTTTGTGCTAGAATTTAATGTGCTCTTTCATGGGCTTTTATCGAATTCACAGTTGGCCAGAAAGCAGGCTCCTTTTCGGCGGTGGACCCTCTTGGCAGAGATAAGACGTGCCCGTGAACACACCAGTGCTCGCAGCAACAGAGTTTGCCTTTCAAGCAGCCTGCCCCTTAAAAATAACTGAGAATCTTCCCCTTAACATCTCCGTCTGATCAACATCTGGCACCGCATTAATAGCTCTTTCTGCGCTTTTACAGCACGCCAACTATTTGCTTTCCAATTGCCTTTTGAACCTCGAGCCAATATTTTGATGAGGAGAGGTTTGGGGTACAAGCACCTGTAAAGGTAATTTACTTGAAAATAAAAAAAGATCTAAAACCCCTAAAATGTTGGCTAACATTCACTACTCGAAACAATTAGGGATGTTGCTGATTCAGGGCTAGTCCGAAAAGATTATCTGCTCTAAGGATCCTTCAGTGTGAGAGGTTTATGGATCCAATCTTAATTAAAGGTGCTAAATACCAGGTTTGGAGCAGTTCTCATGCCTCTCAGCAGCTCTCAACATGGCGATGGCTGAGCCAGTGCCAGTAAAAGCATGTCACCGAAGCAAAGAGAAGCTCTGATAACAAGACACACAGAGGAATATTGAATTTAGCACCAACTGGATCAGAATCTTCGTGATTCAAAATCCTGTTTTCTGAAAGTGATGAAATATTGAGCAGGAACCACAGCCAATGAGAGAGAGAGTTGACCAGGTAGTGTCACCAACAGGATGTTGCGTATTTGTTTAGAACAGAAACGCGGCTGCCAATGGCACAAATAGAACTTGTGTTTCTCGAGCCAGAAAGGGCGGTCGGAAAAAAAGGACAAGCGAGCGGAGAAATGCCATGACTTCATCCTTTTTTGTTTTTGATGCAAAACATAGCACACACAAGGACATAAATGTGACAGAGACAGTCAGCCTCCATGTCTGCGTGGTCACGCAAGTTTCAGTGATTCCCTGGAATCTCCACACTGAAATAGTTTTGTATAAATACCATGTGTGTGCTCCTGTGTCTTGTGTGTGTGCATTCTCACGATTGAAAGACGAAAAAATGGTTTAATCTGTCCATGTCCTCCCACGTCGTCCCACATTTGAAATACTTGTGGTGTGCACCTGTCTTAGATTAAACTGACGGATTTGAGTTCATTTCTCAAAAAGTGGCCCCAACTTCACCCTGATCCCCCCACCTCTTTCACTAATTCTGCAGAGCTGTTACATTACCACCACCACCACCACCCCCCCCACCTTGGTGTCTCCCTCCAGGCCGGCCCGCGTTGTCCCCGCTGACAGGGAAGCCCAGCTCTGACAGGCTGGTACAGGTGTCAGGAACCAAGCGGACAGATGGCAGGGGCCAAAGGCGAACAAACAACAAGGGTGCACTTCTTTTCTCATCTTCTGGTTGGCTGGGCAGCCCCCCATCCCCAACACACACACACACACACACACACACACACACACACACACACACACACACACACACCTTGTCTTTTCCCCGCCCTTACCCATGTGACCACAGGCCGGGGCCTTCAGATAGCAGGGCAGGAACACTCAGTGCCTCAACTTCTACACTTTTCTAATGGACGTTCCAGAGATAAGTCTTCCATTTGATGTCCTGTCTGATTTACATATCACGTCTTTACATCATGTAAACTTCTGCATGCGGTATCTTGAGGAGCTGTCATAGGAAGTGATGCTGAACGAACCTTAAACCATTTTTAAATTGAGGAAAAAGATGCCCCAAGGATCGACTGTCTGGTAAATGCAAAAAGCATCCATAGCAGTGTCTGCCTAGCAGCCAATTCCCAAAACAAGAATTTACAGATTACAGCTCGAAGTGATTTATTTCAAAGCCGCTTCTTTTATTTTATTTCAAGACTAACCATATCCGAAACCTTAACCCTGAGTTTTACGGTGAGGCTGCTTTGTTCTCGTTCCTTCCTGCCGCACGGCGCCACAAAGCGGGATGTTTTTTTCCATAAAGAAACGTCTTCGCTTCAGAGAATTCACTTACAAGCATTCAAAGTGAGGTTTGATTATGAATCTGTCTGTTTTTTTATTTAAAGAAACGCTTGACAAGGTGTATCTGTTGTTAATGATCACAAATGCCAAGAGATATGGCTTGTGAATTCAATTTAACAAATGATTAAAGTCCATCCTCACCAGGAAGGTTATGAATATGTATTTTATGAATCATAAATAAAATGGGTAAAAGAAAACGTCAGTTTTTTGGAGCGGGATAAGTGCACAGAATGGAAAGACTGAAAAGACTGAGGTAATGGGGAAAGTCACTGTTATGTTTGCTTCTGCCAAGGTCAGCCTTGAAATCATAAGAGGTTCAGATTCACTTGTTTCCAGTGCAGAATCACTGGTGTGTGTTTCTAAAAAATAAGAGAAAATGTCGATATCTTGTAACAACAAAGTCCGAATTATCAATTCAACTCAGTTCAGCAATTATCTTGCTCCATTTGCAGATTTTCTGTGATTGGTGAGAAAAAAATGGATTTTCATGCACTATTTAATTTCGAGATATTCATCCAAAATACACATTAAGGTTTTTATCTTACTAATTTGTCTCTTTGCATCTGTAAATTTCTCCTAAATTCACCAAAATGTGGCATTAGATTATGCTTAATTTGCATATAAAATAACATTTCAGAAAACTTGAGTCTTAATGTACACTAAGGAAGTATTATGGTGATATCAAGTAGTTATTTTTTTCTACCATATTCACCTGAAGTGTCTTTAGTCTGTAAGGAATTTTATAAAACATGTTTTTGAAGGACATTAGTTGGTTCTCAGACTCTGACACTTCAGTAGAACTATCAGACAGCAAACGTTCCAGTTTCACTCCTCTCTATATCCAGGAGGTTTTTTTGTTCATATACCATTCAGAGCCTGATTTATATCAGGTATTCTTCCACAAAACATGGAGAACATGATTTATTTTGGCAGTATTTTCTGATTTATTGAGTTATATGCAAATTAGCACATATTTAAAAAGACAACGCCTCATTTGTGCATTTTTACCTAACATTTCAGAAAACTTGTGATACAAAAAAGAACTGTCTCAATGTAAGTAATAAACTGGAGAAGTTTCATGGTGATAATTTCTTAGTTCATCGTGTTACCCTATTCGACCTCCTGTCGTGTCTCTGACAGTACCCGCGCCTCGTCTTCTCTGAACTCCACTTGCTCTCTCTCTCTCTCTCTCTCTCTCTCTCTCTCTCTCTCTCTCTCTCTCTCTCTCTCTCTCTCTGTCTCTGTCTCTCTTCATACCTTCACCCCCCGCTCTGCCAGGACTTTTGTTATGAGCCCTGGTGTGTGTTTTTCTTAGTGTCTCGGTCAGTTTCAAGTGTTCCTCTCCTCCACTACCGTTCAACAGCTCCCCTTTCACCAACACTGAAAGGAATGCAAACACACATCAAAAGAGGCCCTCTCGTTTTGAAGACTTCCAGGCTTTGCTCTTCTTTCCTTCTTCCTTCCTATCTTACAGTCATTGTTATCCAAATGCTGGTAGGATATATTTTCCTGGCAGCACACACATACACACACACACACACACACACATTTACATGGGTGCACACAGTGAATTTGCACATACACAATAACGGGCTCACCAACTGCTGTCCCACACTCTGCTCACTTGGCAGACACAGTATAGGTGAGGTCTCCTGCCTCTCCGCCACCTGCAGACCTCTCTACTCAGGTTTCTGATGGAGGAACGCGTGCAGCGTAACATAACAACCATCAAAAGCCTAACTTTGATTTGGCTTCACGCGCGTCGTGATGTTGACGTGGTATTTTCAAATACTGATTCAGAATTTTTCGGGCTGCTTTTAGTATTTGTGAGTATTGTATCGATCTAGTATTGTATAGTTTTTCTCGGAATACGTAAAGGAGGACAGAACGACTCCAATGACTTATCACACTTAAGGCTAACTTAAGGAACTCCAAGAGACTCTCCACCCTTCCTGAGGAGCCAGGAGAGGTGTTGGTGGTGACTCCACACTGGCTTCTTGTTTCAGTGTGCATCAGCTATACCTTCACTATACCCAGATCCAGAGAACTCCTTCCATAATTCATACAAAACACAGCTGTTTCTCCCTCAAACCACCTTGGGGAAGGTCACTCTCTCTTGTAGTCTGCGACAGTTTCATGAGAAACCTTCAATTTAACTCACCAACTGTTCTCTCCATGAGAGCTCACCAAAGACTCTTTTCTTTAGTTAACGCCGTCAAATGGAACTCATTTCATTTTTCCCTCAAACTGTTCCAAAATATGTAATATAAAGTTAAGCCAGCAATGCTGTTCAGCTCCCAGCTAAACATGAAGCAATGCAGTCCAGTTTCCAGCAGCCAGCGACTTTAGTTCATAAACCACACTCTAAAAAATTGACTTTTGGTTTACCACATTTGAAACTGTCTTCCTGCCAACTCGATTCGTTTCAACTGCTTGATTTCTGCATTCTTTTGGGTCAGGATGAAGAGAAAAAATATTAACACGCCCTTCGGGTCATATTGAGGTGAACTTATAGAGTAAGGTCAAATTGGTCTGCCGTTTCTCTTCACCTATACATTATGATTTATGTTACAGCACTCATACATTGAGCTTAATCCCAGAAGTTTACCAAATGTGCTTTGTAGAACCTTTCGATTTTTTTTGCCAAAATCCAGTTATTAAAGAAGTAATAAACATTTAAATAAAATCAACATTTTGTGATAGTAAAAAACAAAGAAATGAAACGAAACTCACCACGAATTATTACCCAACTATGCAGTCCCCCTAAGATCTACGTAGCGTTTAAGCATCTTTCTGCTAGTGTTTGGGGGTTTTACAGCCCACAAGGCAGCTGTTGTCACCGAAAAAGCACTTGAAACCCACAATGCACTACCTGCACAGCACCAAATGGCAGACAAAGTCAGCACACAAACATACACAATACATAACGGTGAGTGCAGTACGGGCTCTGTGTACACTAACAGCTTGACGGAGGAGCAGCAGGAGAAGTGGTTTAGCAAAGATTGAGCTGAATGCTTGAAAGTTAAAAGGTAAGTTATTGTATGTACAGCTTGTTCCCGACGACCCCAAGTGGCCAAGTAGTGATTTTAGGTTTGAAAACAAAACATGAATTAAATATTTAAGAAAGAATATTAATGTAAAATTACACTATTTGACTGCTATATTTGTGGTTCTTCCAGAAAACACAAACTTTCACCCTGATATGTGTTTACCTTTGCACTTTCAAAAACATTTTCAAATAAAGAATATCCAGCAGCATTTTTATGACACAATCGCAATTCTTATCAGACTGAGAATCTGCACGTCGACAGACGATACACCGCATCGGACAGAGAGTTTTCAGAGACTTGTGGGGGAAGACAAGTCAGGACTGGGACAGAGCACATTCTCCACGAGTGAATCACTCTTTAGAGAAACGTCTCCCTGTGAGGATTTGAAGCTCAGGTCTTAAAGGTCATGAAGTAGATGTGAGAGGTCTGACAGCAACACATTAGCCATTAGTCTGATTCAGAGGTTGAAACAACATCCCTACAGGCAGTTGCACACGTATTTATTCAGGTCACTCAAGCGGGAAGCAAAGTATTGCCATAATATGCTTTTCTCAAACCAGGGTGCAGGTTTTCTATAGGCAGGCTGTTTAAGTGCTTTACATGGCTCAGTAACTGAGGACATTAGAAAGGAAGGGACATTTAAACTCTCGTAAGGGATTTGATTCAAAATCAAAATAGTTGATCAGATTGACCTAAAAGCTGGATTGTTCATACATGTCAATCTTGTTTTTAATCATGTAAATTAAGGCCTTTCAAAAATAGATCTTCTCCATTGACCATTCCACACAAACTCAAATCCCTTACCAAAACCCAATCATCCAGTGAATTACAGAAGATGGAGAGTAATGAGCAGCTTACAACTGATGTAATATGAAAGGCATCTAAAACAGGAGAGAAAAGCCCTGTGGATGAGTTCTTACCCCACCCCTGAACCTGACCTTTCCTGCTAGTAAAGGCAATATCCTGTGGTTGATCTCTTCGTCTCCCTCAACCAACAGAAAACAGATGTGGAGTTCAGGGCCTGCACACAGTTCAGGCAGGAAGGAATCTATATAAATGCAATTTTCTATGCAAAAAAAATGAAAACAGGTAAAAAAAAATAAAAAAAAGTCATTTATTTTTAACTTTGTCTTTGAACATTTCAGATTCTAAACTATTTAACAAAGTTTAAAACTGTGATGTTTTTATTGCTGACATGTCACAGCTGAATGGACACTAAACTGACACATGTAATGAAGGTGTGTGTGGTGTGTAAAAGTCACAGCTGTCACTGGTGCCACATTGCACGCTGTGAGTCGAGCCAGCTTCCTCTCTGAAGCATTTGAACTGGGCCGTTCAACCTAAACGTGTTGTGTTATCACTCACTCTTTGACTGCTTCAGCTGTCAATAACCTTGCAACTACTTAAGCCAAGCTGTCTTTGTTTGTGTGCGTGTGTGTGTGTGTGTGTGTGTGTGTGTGTGTGTGTGTGTGTGTGTGTGTGTGTTCTGCCACAGAACCACAGCGGATATGCCTATAAGTCACTGAGTAAAGATTTGGCCAAATCAAAGTTGGCATTTGTTGCTCTCGGGTTTCGCGCGGTGCGACTTCCACATTGTTGCGGTGGATTCAGCACTCCAGGAGAAGTGCTTGTGATCGTTGACAGTCTGTGGTTGTGCATTGCTGAGCCCATACAAGCCAGCTGCTCTTACGCCCAAGTCGGATCTCAGGCGTTTGGTGCCGGGAGGGGGACTCCCCTTGAAGTTGGGGGTTGTCAGTGTATGTGTGTGTGTTAGTGTTGGGCCAGGACCTGCCATTAGCAGCTGTCAGAGCGCGTCACCAGGTGAGATCCTGTGGTAATTACTGGCTGTGTATCTTTTTCTCACCATTTCAGGCCGTTGCTCACACTAAGCCTGCTGTAATATTAAATTACTACTTCATGGTCCTGCTGTAAATGAGAGCAACTCAATCCAGTGTTTGGTTGTGTTGGCGGTTGATCGTGTTCAAGAAAAGCAAGAGGGGGCAGCAGTGAGGTTTTTATCCAGCTGAGATTCAACAAAGTAACAAGTCTGTCTCACTCCTTGATCGATGAACCGACTGCAGGAGGACAAAGAAAAGGAGCTTTGACCCTGTTTGCATTGTTAGTGAGGATGGAGCACATTCATACGTTTCACATATCATAGGGGAAGTCCATTGCATTATTACTAAATTTCACTTACATAATTCAAGCTCAAACGCTGATTTTTAACGTGATCATGATGTGTTTTAATGTTGTCTTGTAAAATGTAGTTTTGGTTGTAGTGTTTTAGTCGCAACCTGAACAAAAGGAAGTTTAAGGCACGTCCGCTGTAGCTTCACTTTTTAGATTTGGAGGCTGGTAAAATCTGCAGGTTTTGATTGATCTAGTTTAGTGAGTCAGTATTCGACCACATGTACACCATTGTAATATTGTTGCCTAAACGTGCAACTTTCAAACTTCCCTCCCGTTTGTCCAGTAATGTGAGCTTTACTGCTTTGCGTGCAGCCTTCCAAACTTAGAAACAGAATGATAAGTATAATGTTGATTTTCTGCTGTCCTCATCACCTTTCCTTTTCCTGGAATGCCTTGCTAAGCTACGACCACCTGTTGACGCCGCTGAGTTCAGTCTGAGAGCAGCCTCACATTACCGACCCTCGCATGTGAAACAGCCCGAGCGCAAAAAGACGGCCCAGCACGTAACCGGTGCGGTTTTCATGCCACTTTCCCTCTAATGAGCTGATTACAAAACATGAGCGAACCTCCTTTTGGCCCGGGGCCTGAGAAAGAGGCAGAGGGAGAGAGAGAGAGAGAACGAGAGATGGAAAGAGAGGAGATGATGATGGCCGCAACAGACGTGTTGTGAGGGTTACGGGGCTCGTTGGTAAAGACAACCACATGTCTCTATATCCAAGCTCAACTCCGTCTCTCCGTCTCTTGTCTCCGGCTTCTATCTGAGAGGAGACTGTGGCCTGGCACTGAGTCAGCACAATTTTGGAATCTAATATCTCCCATCATGTGGAAACGTAAGAAAGGAAGCCCAGCCGCCCTTGCCCTTGAGGCTGCGTTGACTTTGTAGCTATGGGAGGGCCTAGCGTAAATCATAACTCCTTACCCTCTCCCCTCCCAACACAAACCCTCAGAGTTAGGCGCACAAACAGATCCCGCCTCCCTCCTCTCTCTCATTTATTTCTGTGCTGGCTGCATGTTTTTGTCAGTGGCCTCAGCACAGACCCGGCCTCTGCATCAGATTAAGGCCCGCGGCAAACATCGCAGACAATATGCCATTGTCTGCGGGCCTGTGTTACTCTATCTCCAGAGCTCACAGTCGCATTGCAGAGCCTGTTGGGGTGTTTGATGAGGAAGGGTTAATGATACAGTAAGGGGGTGGGGGCGGGGACTTGTGATTCTTCTCAGTACAGTCTGCTAACAGCTGATCAGCTTTTTACAACCGCCAGCCAGGCAGTTCATTTAAGTCACCTTCAGTCTTAGTCACTTTCATTCATTTTGTTAAAGAGCATGAAACATTCAAACTCACAGGATGCTGGGCAACTGTAGGCGGATCATGTACGCCTGCTGTAAAGTAAGAAAACACACTATTCTATTGTGCATATATATATTATTTTTATTTCATCTGTCCTCCCTGTTCTTGTATTTCATTTTATTTTGTGTCTTTAGTTTATTCCATTTGTTGTCTTTAAAGTGTTGGGCACTACTCTGACAACAAATTTCCCCTTCTATCTATCTATCTATCTATCTATCTATCTATCTATCTATCTATCCATCTATCCATCTATCTATCTATCTATCTATCTATACAATGCAAACATGAAGGAGTCAATACAAACAAAGATGGCTTCATGTGACAGGAGCACACCCTGTTTTCTGGTTTTTGCTTCACATCTGACTGGAATTAGTTTTTCCCAACTTGAAACTAGAAAGTTATTTAAAAGATGAGTCAGACTGAAGTTTGATTGAGTTACGTCTAAAAGACTGAAAGGTGCAGGTTCTGAGAGATTGGCCATCCAGTAATGATCCTATGTATGCTGATCCTGGGCCAACAGGATCAACACAAACTACAGATTCCAAACTACTATTCAGCTTAAATAAGGAAAGAAAATCAATCATATCATAACTGTTTGCTCTGTTTACTTGATTGAGCTTGCTATCATAGTAAAGAGGTGCAAAATAGAGCATGATTTTAATTTAGGACAGAAAAAACGTATGTGTCTTTGTTATTTATTCAAATCATTTATATTAATTATTTATTCATGCAGGTGGATCTTATGATTTTATTTATTGTTTCATTGTTTTACCTGAAGAGGATGTTTGCTAAAACAAGATATGTGTGCTATCAAATAAACTGAATCTGTGATTTTGGTCGTGATAATTGTGATATGAAACTTTGTCAAAGCAAAAGAGTAAACTAAGTAGAGCTGCAACCCGCTCTTGTCTCCATTATCAATAAACCTGTCAAGTATTTTCTTGACCAATCAATTATTAGTTTGGTCTATTAAATAAAAGAAAATGGTGAAACGTTGACTATGGTGACGACGGAATATCAGCAAAGATTGTTAAAACAGCTGCAACATGAATCTACTAATAAATGAAGCTCTACAACTGTGAGAAGTGATGTGTAAAAAGACGAGTTAGGGTTAAAAAAAAAAAAAACCTGTCCCTTTCCATTGTGTGTGGAGTTTATCTTGTGTTGAGATAATGAAATTAGCTTCTCCCCCCCTCTACAAATGAAGTGACCTCCTGTGACCTGGGCCGGGTTCCCCCTGAAGACCCCTGAGCCGCCACCGCCATTGTTCCTTTTGTAAGCCGATAGACAATGATGAGGTTCCTGCTGAAATGCTTTTGGGAAACTTGGTTTCCGATGAGTCAGTATGCGAGTCCGGGAGTGTGTGAAGAGTTCGGCCAGAATGCAACGGGAAGATCTCTGTGTGGCGTGCTGATGATGACACGTCATGCATCACACGGAGTACACTGTATACAAGACTCAATCTGCTTAAGCTCTCCTCCCTTTCGGAGATATTGGAGCCGGCTGAGGTGCTTGTGCTTCCTCTTCTTCTACAGATTGAGAAGTACAGAGGCTCCGGTTGTTATGACCCTGCTGCACGACTTGGAAGTACAGTTGTCCTGAGACAACCACTTTCCGCTGCAACTCCGCAGTGATTGATGAGGTCGATCGGCCTGTAATGAGCTTGTCAGTTATTTTACCGTACAGCCGTTAAAATAGCTTGTTAAATGCACATCGGGCTCTGTGCCCGTCGTGTGTTTTTAGGGGCCTTGCGGCACGAACGTGTTCTTTTGGCGGCAGCGGGACAATTCAGCGTGACCTCACTTTCTGTTCTGGGATTTGGAGTGCCCACTCATAGCTGCTGTAGTGTAAAGTGGGGAGGGAGGGCAAGTAGGGGGGTTGGAAAAGTGCAACCCCAACCCAGATATGATGTGAGCCTATTTAACCTCACACACTTGAGGGAGAATGAACAGGATGCCTCGAGGGGAGTGAAACAACGGACGCTAAAACAAGCGGGGATTGTCCGGCGCCGTCCCCCGTGCCAAAGGCAAAGGAGATGGGATTCAGTGAAGGGCTCTACAGATGAGTGTGAGCAGCCATCTCTCTCTCTTTCTCCAGCTCTTCCACTCCTCCCTCCGTCTGAAGTGGAGGCTGACTGTGAGAGATGGCTGTGGCATCGCCCGACACATAGCTGCCTTTTACAGCCCCCTAAATGGCCATTAAAGTCTCATCAATTGATCCCTGCACATGGGTCGGTTTCAAACCGCGACACACCCCTCCTCTGTGTGAAGGAGACACCACGACAGACCACAAAGTCCCGCTCTGATCACGGATTCTAAAATGATATTCAGATCCATGGCTTAGTATTTGTTAAAGTGAATTATTCAGTAAGAAACATCAAACATTTGCTGCTCACAGATTCTCAGTTGTGAATACTGATATGACTGCGGGAGAAAATATCTTTCCGGTTTCCTGCAAGACATTCTTGATAGAACTGAAGCAGAATTTCGCAGTTTTATTCATCCATATTTGATAAATCGGAATCAAAGAGCAACATTTGCCATTTCACACCTGCATGTGTTCGCCGCATGGCATTCTCACTCCCAACTCGACAAAGACCGGCGCTTCAAACCGTCACATCGACCGCTCTCGTGGCCAAGTTTCTGCTCCTTATTGCTCAACGTCTTTTCAAGATAAACATATAATTGAAGGAGTTTTTAGGTTTACTTTCCCAACAAAACTACGTGGTTATGGGTTCAAATAAGTGCTTGTGTTCAAATTGTTGCGTAAAATAACTGCTAATCTGTGACTTAACTGGCGTAACAGTTACGTCACAAAATGACGGTAATGTAAGTCAGCGTTGAGCTGGTTTCACAAGGGACACCATCAGCGGTCTCCTGGGTAAAACGTCCTGTGTTGGTTTGACCCATCCATCCTCATGAAGAAGACGGCTTTACTCTGGAGTTGGCTGAAGCGAAAGAGTGAGTAGGTTCCAGACGCTGACCGACGGGTTAATTCATCATGATACAAGCAGAGATTATCTTATTTCATCCTCAGTCGACCAGAATGCACTGCACTGCAGCCACAAGACATGTTGCAGCTTTTTCAGATTTAGAAAAACTTGTGATAACTATAGTTATACTACTCAACCACCTAGGAATCTATGTTTTAAAAAAAACACAAAAAAACTCCATTATTAACGTAAGAAATGAGCTAACTAAAACAAATGAGACAAAATGAGAAGAAGGGTGGCGCACTAACACAACCGACTGTCACCAAATATCCACAGAAACCACATGACAGCACACGTTGATGAGAAGACTTCCCTATTAGATTAATAATAAATAACTACAGTACGTCTAGGGGCAGGTTTACACAGTGGTATCAAGGGAAAAGGCCACATCTCCTCTTCATCTACAGCCACTAAACTCCAGTGCAAACATTTTTCAGCCGAACCACAGAGGCAACCACCCCGGGTTCTCTGCCGTCATGATGGGACGGGCTGCCAAACGGCTTCATGGGTTCAGCACACGGCGGCTCAGATCAGGGGAACGAGGGGTGCAGTGGGTCGGGGTCAAAGGTCTTCGCTCTTTCTTTTTTCTCCAACTTTTCTGGGTTTACTCAGCAGGAGTGGATGGTTGTGGTGTAGGGAGGAGGACGAGGAGGAGGAGGAGGAGGAGGAGGAGGAGGAGGGTGGTGGGGTGTGCTCCTCCCCCTCCTCAGAGTCACTCAGACTTCACCCTCTTCACCCGCTCCTCCAACCCTCCTCTCTGTCCCTGTACGCTAGACTTCATCGGTATTTGCTTTCAAAAAAGAGCTGTACCCCCCCAATCCCAACCCCCTCAACTCCTCCTCCTTGGCCTATACCCTTCCAACACACACACACACACACACACACACACACACGTTCACTCCTTTTCCAGTATTTGGTTCATTCAATTTTCTGCGGACTTCCAGAAAAGAAGCAAAAAAAGGGAGGCAGATCAATAAAGTGGGGCCTGTGCTCAGAGGCGGTGTGTGAAACGGGGCTAACGCAGCGGACATACAACAGAGCAGGGGCCGGGCTGTGGAGATGAAAGTGACATGGCCACTATGGGTCTCCCCCTGAACTGAGGCTGAATGAGCTGAATAGGCTCATCCATTCTTCGCTCCTTTCACTCTCCGTCGGCCCTAACTGTTGGAACTCTTCATTCCTCACAATGGCCAAATGCACTAAAACTTTTTCTTTTTTTTTCTCATGCAAATCACCTCGGCCCCGACCGGGGTTGTCATCATGTGAAGCGGAAAACACACATGAAGCGTATTCTGGGAGGATTTAAAATATATATATATATATATATATATATATATATATATATATATATACATATATATATATATATATATATATATATATATATATATATATATATATATATTTGAAACTTTTAAATTAACTTGAATTCTATCCTAACTCTCCTTTTTGAAAACATGCTCTTCTCAGTCTTAAACCCAAATCCTGTTTCAACTTTTTCCTCATCAGAAGGAAAAGAAAAAAGTCATCCAAGGAAAGAATTATTTGGGAAAAGCTTTAAGAAAACACTTTCTTTCTTCATTTATATGTAGGCCAAAAGAACTAACAGAAAAAAGTGGGACTCGAGAGTGCACACATGAGTTTGGAGATCATTAGCAGCGCTGTTAGATGGGAGGAAAAGCCAACAGCAAATATCGCTGCTTAAGGGCCCCACAAAGGCGTCAAGTGTTTGTTGACTGCTCAGGCTGCAGAGCAAACAGCAAACTTTGAATCTTTCAACAATAAGTACACATCTCCCACAGCCTGTCACAGGCCATGTCCCCACTGCTACTGCATTCCACACACGTTACGCCTGATCTGTGTGTTCCTTTGCTTTGTGGCATTAAGAGATTAAAACAAAGTGAAGGGCTCCAAACGCCTAATTGTTTTATTAGTTTTCCATTCAAGTCTCACAAAGGTGACGTGGTTTTCGTGATGCTTGAAAAGCGTTCCTCGTTATTATTTTCATAGCTTTTCATCTTTAGGTGGAACCCTACAGCAGAGTCTCTGTCTGGAGACTTGAGTGGAAAACAATTAGAACAAGTGTTGAACTATTAAAAGCTGAATGCGGGAGGGATCGGCGCCGAGCTTCTCGATCACATCTCCTCCCGTGATGGGTCAGGTTGCAGGAAGAAACATTTTTGGGATTCCTGTGTCAGATAAGTTCAAAGTGCAAATGAGATGTGGAGTAGCCACATTAAGCCCTCCGTCCGCCGCTGACACGCAGGGCGACAGGGGGAAAAAAGAAGAAGAAAGAAAAGAGAGAGAGAGAGAGAGAGAGAGAGAGAGAGAGAGAGAGAGAGAGAGAGAGAGAGAGAGAGAGAGAGAGGAAAAGGAGAGGAAGTCCAGCGGTAAAACACAGATAAATACACTCAAAGTGAAGATAAGAGCAGAGGAGCACACCGCGCAAAGCAAAGCGCTGCTGTCAGCATCACCGCAAAAGTGGCCTTACCTTTTTTGCAGCTTTCTCTCTCTCTTTTTTCACTCCGAAACCTCCCGAGGCTCTCGCGCTCCCTCTTTATATAGTTATATATATTTTTTTGTCCGAGAAAAACTTTGCCCTGGAGTCTGCTTCCCGTAAACTAGGACCGGGCTGGCAGACGAGCCTCCCCGGACTCCATGAACCGACTTAGAAACAATAACCAAAAGTTGTGGAGACGCTCAAAGTTCGGCCGGCATTACCACCACCTCTCCGTCCCGGAGAGACACTTCAGTGCGCGGCGCAAGTCGAGTCCAACTTTTTCTTACAATCCATCTTCTCCCGAGAGGTGCGCTGGCGCGTGCGTGCTTTTCGCGCTTTTCAGTAAACTAACATGATGCGTTCACGCGTTGTTGTCGTTGTAGGATTTTCTCTTTCCCTCTCTCGCTCGCTCGCGTAAAAGTTTGGAAGTAGAAAGCGGTTTGGCTTCACTCGACAGTTGTTGCAGAGACATGCGGTGGTGTTGAGATCTCCAGGCTGCTGATCTGTTTTCAATCCCCCCCTTTCTCTCTCTCTCTCTCTCTCTCTCTCTCTCTCTCTCTCTCTCTCTCTCTCTCCTCCCCCCTCTTTACATCCCCCCCCCCCTCTCTCTCACTCCCCTTGCTCCCTGGTGAGTTGGGCCATTTGCTGCACCAGATGGGCCGGGCTAACTCTATCCAGCAGTTGCAGACTGGTGGGGGTAAAACAAAAAGTTAGATGAAGTTTCATTTATTGTTCGATTCTTCTTTTTTTTCTGCTTCACACAAGTTGGCTCACACTTCACGGGAATGATCCCGCTTCGCGTTTGCATCCGTTGCACCGCTCCAGACAGGAAACGCTGCTGTTGACGCGAAGAGTTGCATGAAGATCTTTGTAGATTAAAAAAAAAAAAAAAAATAAGTGCCCGTGGAGCTCTAATTGTGTTGTTTTTCTTGAGTGATTGAGTGGGTGGACAGATCATCAAGGCTCTCTGAGACCAACAGAACCACCCAGCACATTCCCCAACAAGCACATCCAGACCTTATAGTTACAGCCCGTTGGTTTAAAAAAAACAATCTTCATAATTCACGCTTTGTTTATTCCCATGCTTTCTCATCATGTGATGTGGACAAACAGCATTTATGATGCCATTCATCTAGATTTCATCCAGAGCAACCCTGTTCGTGCCACGCTGTGCATTTATATGCTCGTTTTTTGTTGTTTTAAATTCATTGTTATTTTGAAAGGAGAGTGGAGTAAAGAGAGGTCCTAAAATGAACCTCACTGCTTTATTCTGTCGTTCCAACTTCTCACGACGTTGTCAATCAATGTGTTTCTAATAACTTCATATCATTGTTTTCTGTGTTTGTTTTAAAACATTGTATTTGATTGTAATGTATTGTGGGTCCTTGGGGACTCCAGTCAAAAGACCCTTTTGCAGCCTCAGCAGTTTCAATAGATGAAATAGAACAGACAGGCCACATGTTGCCATGGGTCCTTAAGCATCTCACCCTGTCAGGGTGGGCCGGCCTGTCCGTCTTCTGGAGGAGACTGATCCTCATGTGCTAATATGCTAATCACCCTCATTTTTCACCTTATTTTGTTTTTATTTTTTCACACCTGTATGATATTGAAATAGTTCATTCCACATGACACAAAATAGATGAATCATTGCTGCACGACGCACACTAAACATCATTTGTATGGAAAAGCAATGGCAGGAATACATCATGTATAAATATGTAATACAAATGTAATATAATAAACTAGTGGCTTGTTTTTCGTCAACATATTCTGACCAAGCAAACTACTGTATCACCCCATGAAAATGTATTACAATATATATTTACAAAAGATTTAAATAACATAACTGACGCAGTATAAATTATTTTTAAGTTGTTATCAAAAGTATAAAAATAGTGTATGAGCACATATCACATGTTATATATATATTATATTACTGGATTATTGTCATAAGGGGTTAATAACATGTTCCTGTAGCGGATCCGTGTTCTCTTCATGTGTCTCAGTGTGAAAGGAGCGGGCCGTTCGTTCTTTAAGGTTTGATTTATACATTGCTTTCCTAACTTTGTAAAACAAATTGTAAATAATAAATAAATAGATATACATTAAGTACATTTTTATTTTTAATTAAGATTTAAAAATATACACTAGCGAACTACTGTGAAATATAAACATCTTTATAAATGCAGCAACATATTGTTCAAAACTTAAACAGCAATTACAACTGCAGTATGTAATGTGTAAAGTATATCAACATAGAACTGAATTAAATAGATCAGCCCCTTGGCTTTGTATCCAGGCCAGCGTTTTGAGTCAGTCGACCTCATATCAATATTGATATTGCATCAGTGTATCCTTGTTGGTCAGATCATATCTGATAAAATGTATATTTTGTGTGATGAATGTCTCGGCGCAAAAAGTTAAACACTTCCACATGGAGTCTAGTGGAGTGGAAGATTAACTTAGAATGAAATGAGCGGAAAAAAAACATGAGCAAATTAAAAGTACCGTACAATATGTAGTTATGTGATGAAATGAGGGCCTCACACAGTACCTCGGGTCGTTGCTCAGACAAAACCAGGCGGATGGAGAGAATGAAACCCACAGATGGACGGCTGGTCGGGCTGCTTGGTCTCGGGCCCCCAGGTGCTGCCACCTACTGTCCCTCTGTGCGCTTGCATCATGGTGTCTGGGTTTGCCACTCTGAAAGAGCCTGTGTGCACATCCTTCCAGAAGAGGGCCGGTGCCAGCGTCAGGCTCGCTGGCCTCCTCTCCCGCTCCTCTCTCCTCTCTTTGGTTCTTACCAGCAGCAATTTTAATGAGCTTTTCTGATTGAAATAGAAATAATTGCTGACAATTAAATAAAATGTCCACAGGGGCAGGAGGAGGAGGGGAAAAAAAAAGGGTTTCAAATTGAGGAGTTTGATAGGGAGGCCATAAGATGATGGTGTGATCACATTACCTCATGCATTCCTCTGGGATAACATGTGCAGGCTGTGATGGTGCAACTCATTATTTATCCACATGTTTATGGGGTACCTGATGTTTGAATGAACTCATCGGCCATTTTAGTGGATAATCCAAAACCAATCTGAATATGATCATTATACTGCAGTGCACTGTTGAGTCATGTTGATATGAATGTATCAGCACATGTGTAACCAAGACAAGTATCTTTGCTCATTTAGTTGTTTAGGATAATTGAGAGTATGTATTCATTTAGTTTATGGGGATCAATGTATTTCTCATTTTACGGGCATCTGTTTCCATATATTTTTTTCAGAGGTTATTCCAGACCTTCAATGCAAAATAGTGTAATGATTAATACAGGTCTATAAATGAAATGCTGCTTTTTTTAAGCATTTTTTTTTAAGTGAACAGAGATAATGACACAATTTTACTGACTAAAAAAATATATTAAAAACCTTTTCATAATCTCGCAAAGTGCAGGATACAGGTATTACTATCTTTCAGGTACTTAAGCTTTATTTTGCTGTTAGATGTCACAATGCATTCTTCACTATTACTGAAACACAGTCCACAGAAGTGGCCTTACTGTATCATATTTGCTAAATAATAAATGCACTGTACTTATATTTCTCTTTTCTAGTCTTCCGACCACTCAAAGCGCTTCAGTAGCGCTGCCATGCAAGGTGCCACCTGCCCATCTGGACTAACTAAACATATCAATTCATACCCAAAACATGTAGTGGTGTGTTCCTTTGAGCTGTTTTGAGCAACCGGCTTTCTCCATGGCGGGTGGCTGTGGCTCAGTGGTGAGCAGGGTCGTCCTTCAATCGGCGTTTCGATCCCCGGCTCCGCTAGCCCATGTCGATGTGTCCTTGAACAAAACACTTAACCTCAAATTGCTCCTGTAGCTGTGTCTGTAGTGTGAATGTGTATGAATTGTTAGTTACTCCTGATGGGCAGGTGGCACCTTAGCCCCTCCCATCAGTGTGTGAACGGGTGAATGATGTCATGCAGTGTTAAGGCGCTTTGAGTGGTTGGAAGACTAGAAAAGCGCTATACAAGTACAGTTTTAGTCACGAAGACCTGAATCACAACTTTGCCTCAGAGGGTTTTACAATCTGCACGACATAAAGGCCTCTCCTTCTTCAGGCTGGATAAATAAGGTTGACTTCATTCACATCCATGTAGAGTGGATAAGTGAGGCTGGAGCACAGTGGAGACTTTGTCCTCTTATCGGCCCATCACTGAGCCCCTGACAGTCCATTCAACCAGACTCACTGTGGCCTCGACAGCACACCACTGTTTTCTCATCAGGGCAGCAAACTGGCCCACACCCGTCTGTGAGTGTCCAGGCAGGAGCTTAACATATATTAAACACTTGACATGTGCTGAATAGTTAAAGTAATTACGCATATGTATATGTTTACTTTCTTCATGGACATTTCTTCAAGTTTACTTTACACATATTATACTAAAATATGGCCCCTTTTTCCTTTTTTTTGACTTGTGACCCTTTAGAATAAGTTCATATTTACTTGTCAGAGATAATCACAAGAACATTTTGTAAATCCAAGTCAAGTCTGAAGTCTTTGCGCTAGAGGCTGAGACAAGTCTCAAGACTTTGAGCTAGAGCCAGGTTAAGTCTCAAGTCCCTTCTGGTTGTTAATGGACCTGTACTTTTCTAGTCTTCCGACCACTCAAAGCACTTTCACACACCTTGTCATCATTAACCCATTCACACTAATTCATACAGTGATGGGAGGGGCTAAGGTTCCACCTGCCCATCAGGAGTAACTAACGTTCACACAGATGCACACACAGCAGGAACCGCCACAGGAGCAAATTGGGGTTAAGTGTCTTGCCCAAGGACACATTGACATGGGCTAGCGGAGCTGGGGCTCTTTGCACCAAAATTAGGGCAAAGTAACCATTATTTCTGTCACTAAAGTATTATTTTGTTTATTATGCTATAGGGCTAGATTTAACGAAGTATGACAAATATCTTAGAAAAGAATGCATTTAGCCAGTATCACAGAACACATTAGCTATAGGTCGGGGTTAGTCTCATACATAGAGGGGACGATGGATAAACCGTCGAGCAGGATTGTCCTTCAATCAGAAGATTGGCGGTTGGAACCCCGGCTCCGCGAGTCCGTGTCAATGGGTCAGACACATAACCCCAAATTTGCTCCCTTGTTCCTGTGAATTAGTTGTGTGGCATTTTGCATGGTAGCCCACGCCATCAGTCTGTGAATGATCACATGTGAGTATTACAGTGCTTTGAGAGGTGGAAAGAATAGAAAAGAGCTATAGAAGTACAAGTCCATTTACCATTGAGATGAATCCTCTGGATGGATTTCTTAGAAAATGCTGCCCTCTAGTGATTACTTGAAATATTACAGCTTGTTTCTCACTTGAGGCTCAATCCTAAAAATTATTACCATATAAATGACACATTTATTCCAATGTAAATATTTAAACAGTTTTGCTTCTATATAAAAATGATGAACAAAAAAGTGTATTCCTGCCTGTTTGCTAATGTGTTTACAAACCTCTTCAATGAATTAGTCAGATCCTACATTTAGAGAGTTTAAAGGCCCAACAGACCCATAGTCCGCCCACACATAATTAGACTCCCTCTCTCGGCTCAGTAAACTTGGGCCTTTCGAGCCTTCCCTCAGGAGATGCAAGAGAGGATGCAAGGATGCGGCACGAGGGGAGAGGAGTCCAGGCAACAGGCATTTGATAAGAGGAGAGATGAGAAGAGCCCGTTGTGGTTGATTGACATCTCTCTGACCTCGTCCTATTGGTTTTGTTGCTGTTCTGGTAAGATAATCATTGTTTTGTGTTTCTGTGGTTTGGTGAGCTCACGTTGTTCCAGCAGAGCTCCATCCTGACTGACCCAAGTGTGGCTGTGCAGGACCTTTCATGCTGATAGTAATGCAAGACCATAAGTGAGAGTGACATCACCCTTTGGTTTACCGTTGATATCAGAAAACAATAGTTGTGCAACAACCCCGTCACACCAAATCATCTCACTGTACATACATAACATTTCTATGATGTAGTAGACACTTTGTGCAATAACGTTGACATACATCTTTATTGTGACTGATAAGTGTAAGCAGGTACCAAGCATATGAATATATTCATGAAGACACATGCTGTTTCAACATCTGTGTATAAAGAAATATACTTCCAATACTAACATCACAAAATGTGTTGCAATCCAATACAACAATGCTTCATAGAGGTATTCAGTTCAGTTTTGTATTGAGGTTGTAGTACGATACTGCATTACACTGACAAGTCTTTCTAATATAAATGTACGTAAATGTAGTGGGCAACATTAGAACAATTAAAGTTAAATGTATCCCTCTGAAATGTTATAGCACCAAACAGAAGTACACATGTAAAGTACAAATACCCAAAATGTGGTTCTTGAGTAAGTAGGTGGGTACTCCTACTTTCCAAAAAGAACTGTGTATGTGACACGTCTGTTTTACAAAGTTAGTGATGTCTAATTATTATGCTCTCAAATCAATATGTAAATAGTATGCATATATAAGAACAAAAACAGTATACTTTTCAAATCAATCAAATTCTTATTTGTGAGATTATGATATCTGCATCCTTCAGTTCTACTTCTTGTTGTAGTTGACTCAAAATATGTGCAATAACCATAACCAGCTGTCCAGCGTGGTTGGATAACAGGTAAAGTGTGAATGCTGAGCCTGAAAGAGAACCTCTTCACCACAGCACTGGCACAGCACACGGCAGTTTTGTTGGGACAAAATTGTCTTTGGCTTGTAAGCCTCGGTGAGGCGCCTGGCCAGACATTTGTTCAGGCTCGCTTTGGGAATCCTCATTTCCAGCATTCTCAAAGTGGCCGTCACAAAAGAGCGTCCGTCCGGAGGCACGAAGGCTACAAAACAGCCCTATAAACTGAATGGAACTGTCTTACTGGCCATTTCCTTGCCTTGGGTGGTAAATCACAGCGTTTGTCGCGGGGAAGGTTTATGTTGTTTGTGCACAATCTGCCACCACTTCAAAGCTGAGGGAGGGGACCGAAAGAGAGGGGAGGGAGGGAGGGTGTTGTCCCCTTTCAGTGACTCATGTCAACCTCAAAGGATCCGGTCTATAACATCCGGTCCAGGCACTTTGTTGGCCTAACTGGGAAAAGTGGTCAAGAAGTTGTCATTGTTTGAGGTTTTAAGGATCCAGCAGGTGGGAACAAGTCATTTTGAAGTTTTAAGACTTCAGATTAATTTTCCTTTCGTCCACAGGAAGAATTACGAGGCTGCTTCTCTCGGATATGACTCCGTTTGGGACTTTCCTTCATCTGCCCTCCCGGGACCGCGAGAACGTAGTTCTGACCGCAGACGGCTGCAGATACAGTAGCCTCACAGCTGGCAGAGTGAGCACCCCGTCCTCTCTGACTCACGGCTCAGTCTGGCTTTTGGGAGTCACGGTAGCGTATGGGAGAGCACCAGACGTCAACACGCACCACGACCACTAATCACACATTAACGGCTTCTCTCAGGGGAGGAATCAGTGAGAGAGTTCTGTGAGGTCTCCAAATGATCCAGTAAAAAGTTTTCCCCGCTGTTACGGTAAAAAGGGAGAAACAAAATCACACGTTAGTAAAAGCACATTTATTACTTCTATAAAAGAAAACAGTGGGTCCAGCTGTGAAGTGCTCTCTGTTTGTGCTGAGTTCAGACTCTCACCCAGTGTTGTATGCAAGTGCCAGGTGAAGTACCTGTAGTGAACACTAGGAGGAACCAGTGATCTGTTTTTGTTTCTTTTTTTTTTTTACTTTTAAGAATGGAAATTCTTAACTGCTTTTAGCTTTGATCATTTAGAGGCCAATATTCATTTGTTTCCAACCAGGAGACACAGACTAACTTCACTTTGGCCAGAGGCAGCATGAAGGACATGCTTCTTCCAAATGAGTGAAGACAGAAAACCTTGCATTTGATTGCCATAAGCCAGACATAACAATAAAAACATGTGAATCAAAGAATAATAAAATAAACCGAAACTTAAATGTGATTTTAAAGTCACCAAATCAATCATTGGATGGCTCTCTCCTTGGATATGTACTTTTCTACAGAGAGTCCCTGTGATGTGACATGTGGCCGATTCCATCAGTATTTTTTCCCTTGATGAGATCATCGTTGAAGAAACGGCTCCGCTAATGGAGGTGAGTAGTTACGGTCATTCAGTTGCAGCAGATTCAAGTTGGATTTCTGTTCACAAATCCTTGAAACGGGTCGAGTCTTTAAATTGTGTCTGTGACGTCAATCAGGACACAATTTCACTCTTTGCTGATGATGGTGTGTGAATGGCCAGGATTAGCCTACACATTGGACCCTGTTGTTTCTACTGTCTGTGAGGTGTACCCCGTTGTCTTATGCATTAAGTGCACACAGCGGGCAGCTTCACTTTATTTTGCCTACAGCCCCTAGAAACCGACCCGTATGTTCACAACAATACGACTTGATGTATGGTTGATGTATGGTTGAGCTATCGTCACATCCCAGCCCTCTCTATGATCGTCTAAGGGGTCAGGGATCCTGCCTGAAAAACACGAAACCATCACAAAGAGATGATAAGTGACCACAAACACCACGCCAAATGACTTACAAGAGGAACACAATGACTACACAGATGTAAATCAACCGCGAAAAGATGCTACATTATAGAAAATAGATACAAACAACCGCAAACATACACATGACTGTAAACCAACTGAAAGAAAGCCAAAGAAATGAAAAACAAATTGATGAAAAACAACTACAAAGACATGCAAATTGACATGAAAAGTCAAACACAGGGAGGTGCAAAACGACTAAAAATAGATGTAGAACGACCATAAAGAGACACAAATCAACCACATGGAAACATTTAAAAATAGATTGCAAAACAACTACAAGGAGACACAAGAACCACAGAGGGATGTAAACTTTAATGCAAAACTGCTGCAAAGAGATGGAAAAACAATAAATATAGACAATTTGACTACAATTTGACTAAGAAGAGACGCAAAATTAAAACAAAGGAATGAAATATGCATGAACATGAAATTCATCTTGGTGTCCTGATCTTGTGTGTAGGCACGGTGGCTTTCCACATGCCTGGGCTCAGGGGCCCATTGTGTCAGAATCCATCAATGCCTTTAGAGGTGCATATTCAAACAAAACTGCGATTAATCACTGAGTCTAAAACAAGTTGTACTCAGAAAACCTGTTGCCCTTGAGAGACTGGGCCCTCTCGGCCACGTTGCCGCGTTGGTAAACCATCCTTGTTAACCAACCCTAGACTGCATTCATTTGGAAACACAGCCAACCCGATGTTGCACACAGACATCAAACCAGCATACTCCCAACACTAAACCACACTGTCCTTGAAAGCCTCTGTGAAATCATCCACTGTGGGAATACAACTAAGCAACCATCTGTATTTATAAACCACCTCTTTGGTCACATTCAACGAGAAAGACTCTCGAAGTAGAGCAAATCTGACTAAAGGTGGTATTTTTGTCTAGAAAGAGAAAAATTGCTGCAGATCAAACAAACCCAATCATTATTCATCAGAACTGCATCATGTGAAGCATTGCCCTGCCTTGTATGTGAAGTTCCTTGCAACAATCTCCAGCAATTTCAGGCGCTGATAGGAACGAGAAAGAGTTAGACACACATCTTCACCGAAGGCCGTTTCGGTGACATCCGCTCAGTTTGTGGTGGGTTTCGTTTGCCAGTTTTCCTGACAGCAATGCAGGAAAACACCCTGGTTGGTCTGAGGCACAACATACATCCTGTTGTTCTCTGCCTCCAACAGGCTGTTTGAAATTAGACCAACCGCTTTGGCACATTGACATAATTAAGTTATCAGCTGACTGGCCCTGGAGGTGTTCTGCAAGAGTTAACGATTTGTAGTTCATCTTACGGGAGGTCTAACAGACATCCAGCTGATGAAATTTCAAGACCTTCAATGCATCTCTTCAGGTGACACCAGGTGGCACCCTGTGGTGCATTGTTATTGCGTGGTACTTCATAAATCACCAAGTCGCTGACCTATGAAGCACCTCTCGTGGCCCGCCTTGCATCTGGGCCCGCCGCTGCCGAAACGTGAGCCGACAGGGACAGGCGTTCGAGCCGCGCTCCCAGCTGCCGATGGCGAGATAAAACCCAGCGACCGCGTGCGTCACTTGCTTGTCGTGGTACTTTGAATACTATCAGCTCTCTTTCAAGCTCGCCCAAACACAGAGGGGCAGTTTGAGGAACCCCAGGGAGGGATCGCTCCAAGATATGCAGCCCAGATCTAGATACAGGAGAAGAAAAGGACAGCAGATGAGGGGGAAGGAATAAACTCTCCCTCATCTCTCCATCTCGCTCCCACGTTGTCTGCATTCGGTCCACCTTTTTGTAACTCCTTCACTTCCCCGTGACTTCTCCGCCGAGACATTCTTCATTCTGACTTTTGGAACTCTTCATTCTTTTTTGACACAGAACAATGGATTGTTTTTCAATTCATCAATTCTTTATTTGGTCTGTACAAAAAACGGAAACGTTCAGAAGTCCCAATGAGCTCATCAGGGTTCAGGACACAGGCCTTGTTGCCAGGTGCGCAGTTCATGTCCCACTGGAGACCTCATCTCTTGATGTTGTCTACTTTCTGTCTCCTCAACAAGGTTGAACGCGTCCAAGCTTTGCCATATTTCAAGTTCCCCGGGCCCACAATGACATCAGACTGACTGTTAGGTAGCAACCAATCCAAAACCCAAAGAATCTCAATTTACAGTAATAGAAAACAGATTAATGTAGCAAGTGAGTCAAATCTAATAAATATTTTGTCTTTTTTCTGGAAAAATAACTTAATGTGTGTTCATTGTAAAATAATAATAATAAAATGCTGTATTCTTATCATACTTATTTGAGTATACCAGTAAGACATCCATAATACAAATTGTACATTTTGCAGGGTTATGGTCAAAAAAACATATTAAAAAATGATTTTCTTCTGACCTAATAATAGACTAATTGTTCCAGACACTCAGATTGTACACGTAAGGAAAGATAATAATTCCTCATTATATCAACACTTTGTTTTAAGTCAGTAGAAGTAATCTTGTTACTTAAATGTAAAAAAACAAAATGTACATACAGTATGAAAAGTAACGGTGCTCATTATGTAAAATGGCCCTGATAGAATGTTCAATTGTTTTATATATTTGACATTATATAACATTTTATTAATTTGTAACTTTCTGAGGAGGAAATAATTGTTAAATGTATCGTGAGTTAAGAACAATATTTACCAGTGAAATATAAATGTAAAATCCAATATGCAATGGAATAAACTCTGTCTCTAAATGGTCCATTGCTTCAGTGAATGTATCCAGTAACCTCCCACCACTGGTTTATGTTTATGATTTGCATACAGCAGTAAAACCTCGCCGCTTCCTTCACTCTGTGGATTCTTGTAGCTCTGCGTTCCCGTTAGTGTCTACCTTTACGGCCTGAACTTCATCTCAGAGCTTTCACACACCTGTCATAATGGTGTTGCCTAAACGCTCTGCAGATGTACGAGATCAAGGCCATTCTTTTCCGACATGCCCTCCTCCCTCTGTTTTTATTATAGTCCGCCTGCGGTATATTACGCGGTAGATGATTGGCCGGCTTGATGCTTCCTCTCAACTGAAGGACCCCCCCCCACCCCACACATGACCAAATGTCTGGGAACCTCGGGCGTGGAGACAGACACGGAAACTGGACTTAGACTCCCTGCCTCCCACTTCTCTCTGAAGATCTGCATGGTGTAGTCTCCAGAGGATCCACTTGTTCTCCCTGCGATATGATCCAGTATCTGACCCCAGCGGGGCTCCTCTTCTGCTGTGCAGCTACAGTTAAACCATGCACCCGACGCTCCTGGGGCCGGAGGGGAGCTGGGCACTGCAATTGGGGGTTCATGTGTGCCACATCTGAGCGCTTTGATTCCTCACGGGAAGTCTTATGAGGGGAAAAAAAGGTCAGAGGTTGTGGAGTTTCCCCACTGTTTCTCGCTTTTGTTGTGTTCTCTGGCTGCAGCTTTGGCGATTAAGTTAAGATGCTTTGATGTACCATTAGACGAGCTTGCAAGTGACAGGGGAGGGAGGTCTCTCTAATACAGGTGGGTGATGATGACAGACAACAGCCATTGTGTTGTCGACAGTCTCAGACCTACTGTAAAAACACCTTTTAGTATCTGAACATGTCACAAAGGTGATTTGCTTCAAGAGGGCACTTAAAGTCAGAGTCCCAAATGACCACGCTTTGTGTCACTCAGTGTCCTCGATACAGGACACTGACTTTTTACATTCAGAGTTGGTAGGTGTGAAAAACATGTTGAGGGCCCATCGTGATTGACAGCTGAAAGGGATCAGCATGCAGTGACTGAAGCGTCCCTGGTATCTGATACATATCCACAGAGCAAACACAAGCCTCCTCTCACATTACCTATAGGCCCACGTACACTGTGCTGTGTGTTTCAGCTTTTGCTTTGAACGGCAAAGACTTGCCGTTCCCCTTAAGGAACAAAGCCAGAGCTATTGAGACGGAGTTAAACAGGTCTCGCAGCATGGCATAGGTCATCTCTGAGGTGAATCAGCCAGACTGGGGCACTGATCTGGGACTTCACGTTTATTGCCCAAGTGACCGTCTCGACTGTCTTAAGCCCCGGTTTCCTGGTCTGTGCAGGCGCTAGAGAGGGAATCCATGCAGGAGGGTCATGGGAAGCTGGATGTCCTCTTTTAAGAATCTAAACTCCTTCGCTTGGCAGGATTCACCTCAAGTCGCGCTCCTGAGCATCATGTGTTGGTGACGTGATGCCACCTGTTTGGCTCAAAGGCATTTAGATAATTTGATTAAAATAAACCAACAGCAATATGTCTTTTCAAATACCAATTTCTATTTTTGCGTAAAAGGATCAAAAGCAGACAAACAACACTTTTTTTTTTTTTTTAAAAGGAAACTGAGTTGATGTCATCTTCTGTGTGATTGCTGCGGGCAAGATTGTTTCACTGTAATCATTTTTTATTTGTTTGAATGGCCAAGTGGTGTGCATATATTCAGCAAAACACTATAAATGATGACGTAATTGTACCGGTAAACAGGTGCCCCATGGCGATATGCTCAGCATATTAAAGCATAAAACACATAACTAGTCAGAAACAAAGCCGACCATGACTGTATGCACCCAGGCTGTTTTCAAAAAATGTTTGAATTCTTCGAAGCTCTGTCTTTGCACAGTCTGCTTTTTCTTTTAAAGCCATGAAAGAATAGATCGAGCTAACAGTTTGAATATATATATATACTTCCATATCTTTCTCCTTGAGAAAAATTGTCAAATTTAGTTTTTTGAGCAACCAGTCTTGACTATATTAATTTGACACAGAGCACAACAGGGACAGCAGACAGAATTTGGGAGAGAACATGCGATGACCTCGGCCAAGGCCATGCCCTATCTCACATCTGTCTTTCCGAGAAAGTGAAAACTGATTTGTGTATCCGCTCCAAAATATATTGGATTCTCCCTTGGCCCCGTGCTACCCCCTCCCACCAGGTTTCATAATAATTGGGTCGCTACGTTTTCCGTTATACTGCTGACAATGAAACCGCCCCAAAAACACAGAGGTAATTGGCTGCTACAATGCATCTCTTCTCCTTATATGAGATTAATGTTGTTGTATATGGTCCCTGACAAATACATTTAATAAACTAAACTAGCTCATTAAACTTGTGATCTTTCAGTCACATGCTTGCATCTGGAATTTTCCCTTTTTTTTAATAGAAGGAGAAAAGACAAAATCCTCGCTGCATGTAGTATGAGTATGAGTACCTCGCACATCAGTGAATGAAGAGAGCTGCCCCGTATTACAACTACAAGTGTAATCACAGTAATCTGGCTGAATCCCATTATAGCACTACCAGAGTCTAGACAGCGTGATCTCTGCAGTGCTCTAAACTCTCTACCCATGAATGACATCAGTGAATTTTATACCATTACAAACTGCTACACATACAGACACAGAAGCTCAGAGCTTGCCTCCAAAACACACACACACACACACACACACACACACACACACACACACACACACACACACACACCATAACCCCGCATGATATGACAGAGGGACAGAGGATTTGCCTTCTTTCTAAAAATACAGCATAAGAGACTAATGAGTGGAATCCGTCGCACTAAGCTCCATTATACATTTGTGTACGCACACGCTCATTTACCAACTTTCCCCCTTCATCTCCTATCAGTTAATCAGTATGTCCTCTGGTCCATGAGCAAAGTAGATGCTTAGTAGTCTGCTTCATAAGGCGGGACATGTTCCAGACGAACATGTGGATTACAGAGAGCACGGGGACACATTGTAACCTGAGCACAGGCAGATGAAAATGTTGTTCTGGATTTCATCTGCCAAGCTGGAGTTAACCGTCCACATGAGCATGAGACCACGTGTCCTTTTGTTCTTTCCCTCATAGCAATGATGCTGCTGTCCTTAAATGGAGGGCATCGGCACCCTGACGATGAAACAGTGACGGTGTCCTCCTTACCAGTGCTTGGAGAATTGTTTATGAGGTGGATGTTTTGCCCTTCTGCTGGTGGGAGGATTGTCTTGTGACTTTGGTCCAGGGGACGATATCTCCGCAGCTACTGGCTACATTTGTGCGTTGACAGTCCGTAGAGACAATTCTTGATATTTTGATGTCTCCTTAAACACCACGAGGTAAAAATGTCAATATGAAATTAGTATGACTTGTGGTGTTCAGGGATAGACATCAATATCTGGTATTAATCAAGCCCCAGGGCTAAATTATTAAAGACAGCAGTTTTGACAAGCTCCAATGCTAATGGTGCTTTTATCTGTACTTTCAAACAATGATATTTAATGTATTATGACACTGCATCTGCATTATCTCCTCTGTTCTTGTCATTACTGCAGTCGGTAACCTCTTGAATGCCATTTGATAATGTTCACCTTAATAAGTGTGCCATACTCAGCAGTATGGTTGAGTATGCCAAGTTTGTTCAAGTAGTCATATGAACCCCAAATGAGTTCTAATACCTGTGTGATTTTATATCATTTCTTTCAGAATCTACTCGTGGAATTTTTTTTTTATAATAATACTGATACGTTTATACCATATTTTGATCATTACTATGAACATCCAGCATGATCTAAGCAATAATTTCCAACAATGCCTTTTAGAGTTTAATGATTAAATACACATTGCACTGTTGTTGGCATTGACTGTTGTTTATCTCGTCTAACGTCTCATGTCTAATGTTTCACCTTCCACCAACGTAAATGCATTGTTTGTGAAAACATTCCTGACAAATAAACGGTTTCTAAATTCTGATTCTGATAAATTTCTGCTTAAGATGTGTGAAGTGTTCGAAGAAACCTCCGCCGACCACGAAAGCTGTCGCAGTTTGAAAATACGAAGGCGTAGGAAAAAGACAGGCCGGCGGCATTAGGATTTTTCTGACTTTGGAAATTGTATTTATTAACAAAATAGTGAAAAGTTACGGCTGTGCGAAGAGTGTTTTTGAGGTTACGGGGTTTATGTAGTTCCATAATCTTAACGGTAAGTTTATTTTTTTCTGTTCGGATAGAACTCTTCCCACAAGGCTTTACTGTATTTCAGCAATTTAAATATATATATATATACACACTCATCTGCAGGCATCTATTTGCAAAAAAAATGTTGTTCAGGCAGAAATAAAAACCTGATACTTTAGTGTGTTCAAACTTATATAACTCAGTGTCAGCAGCACTTAACAGTGATTTTGACTATTGATGGAGAAAAGCTTCAGAGTTTTAACTTTCAAAAGAGACCAAGACCATGCATTCACTCCAAACGGTTCAAGTACAGCTTGCAACTTACTTTGGGTAGTACTGGATAAGCATTTTTGGCAAATTTGACAGGTATGCTAACAAGTTTTAATAAAGGTTTCATAAAGATTGCAGCCTTCTTGTATAGTGCTCTCATATGTAATCACAACGTCCTGATTATATAAGAAAATTACCTTTTGAGAAAGTTACATGTTGCCTATGTATGGATTGAATGAAATGGCAGATCCGTTGGAGAGCAAATATGTGATGCAGTGTCATATTTAAAATTAACCTATTGAGCCCCGAGCACCCCAAGGCACGCAGCGCTCATTATCAGACAAGGAAATGATAAAAACGTCAAGCGACGTTTCCTACAGGATCTCTGGAACTACAATGTTGATTAACTTCATGAGTATATGTATATATGTATATGACTATATTCCCAGCTATACATTGTTATTCAATGACAAACAGCTGCATATGTCAGCAGTTGTTTGCTCCTCACTTAGTCTGACCATGTTCTGCATATCTCCACTCCTTCATGTTGCATTGCGTTTTTTGCTTCATTGCATTGGTTTTACGAAACGTCCGTCATCTGAACTCCCGGGCCCGGTGGACTCGGCCTCCATATGGAAGAAGAGGGGCAGACACTTTTCTTCAACGTGGACTCTCATTGGCTAGTGTAGCCTGTGAAGAGGACAAGAAGCTCATGTTGGTTCAAGTGAGGTTTCAATCGAAAGGTCAGAGTTCAGCGGACATCATGATATTCATGGTTATTTATGGTTTATGGATGTAGTCATGTGTTTTGGACTAATTCTTTTTTCAGGATCGTCTGGACCTTTTTACGACCTAACAAAACCGTTGTTGTTGGAATCTTATCGATTTATGGATCAATATGAGGCATCACGGGGAATTGTCTAGATTTTGATATTGTTTGTTTGCTTGTTGATGTCTGACATTAACGTTGACTCCAGCTGCTGGGGTCGTCTGATCTTGCAACCTTTGAAAGAATTAGAATCCCAAGAAGCGTATTGTTCTATAAATAGTGATTGTCTGAAGTGTACAACGTACAGTGTACAGTTAAAAATACGGGTGGTCTGTGTGTCCTCCCAACCTTCAACCAATCTTATTCATCAGCAATTGACTTTACAATTTAGCAAAGAAGGCAAAGAGTGCTAGCCAATTAGAGGAAGAGTAGGGCGGGACTTCAAGAAATGCAGCTGGGGGAGGGGGGGGGAAACAAATCAAACTACTTTAAATAACAGGCAACTGTGAATGGGAAAGAGGTCATTTGACATGTGGATGAGATAGCATCACTTGGACACTTTCTGCTGTGTGCCACAGACTCATTGGACTCATTGGTTTGCACTGGCACACACAGGCCTGCCCCTCCTATAGTATTTGCATTTGCCAGCTGTTGAGTACAAATTGTACATCCAAGAGTTAGTTTTGAATAATGGCTAAATGTGCATTTAGAATCATCCTAATGGTTCCTTAGTCTCCCTCGCACATAATCTCAAATATGCATCTAAAGGGGCCAGGGTTCACCGAGCCAGCAGACTCATCATGTCCACGCAAGGCAATGTTATAATTCTACCAAGAACAGACCTGTTTTCTTCAGTTAGATGGTTGTATTGTTCAATGCCAATGTCTGTACACACCGTCAAGCTGAGAGGTCTCTTGAATTGCTCGAGTTGATCCAGAATGCTGCAGCTGGTGTACAAAAAAGCTAAGAAAAGAGATCACATTACTCCTGTTTTAGTTGCTCTGCACTGGCTCCGTGTAAATCCCCCTGTGATAGTGCTTGTACTAAGGGCTGGCTCAGGTTTGCACTCCTGAAGGTTTCTTCCCTTTTTTTGTGAAAGGTTTTTTAGGGGGAGTTCTTCCTGAACCGATGTGAGGTCCCGGGACAGAGGATTACAGATCGTAAAGATCTCTGAGGATAATTTGTAATTTGTGACTTTGGGCTGTACAAAATAAATTGAGTTGAGTTGAACAGTCAATGTTCCCAGTAAGCTTAACTTGATGATGTGATTCCACAAGCGATGTACAACTCTTTTTTCATCAGCCTTTCTCAAAGCTGTTTCAAGTCTATTGATCCACTTGCTGTCCTGACAGTTTATACTCCGAAAAGAAGACATAGAAAGCAAAACTTTAAAAAAAGAAATCAACCCCGTTTTCTTTTGGTTGGAAAAAAAGCTTAAACCACTCATGGTTGAATTATTGATTATTATGTATTTCTCGATCCAGAGCTACCAGTGCTGTAGGGCCAATTCTGCCGGACTCCACCAAGCAGAATGGGCAAGCAGCATGCTTCTTGGGCCGTGGTATTCTCTGTCAAATTTGCCTAAAATGTCTATACAAGGCATACCCAAAGTAAGCTATACTTTGTTTTGGAGTAAATGCATGGTTTTGGTTTCTTTTTAAAGGTAACACTCTGAAGCTTAATTGATTTTATATCAGATTTGCTTGAGATGCTTAATAAATCAAAAAACGTACCACACTCTTCTTCAGCTGACAGTTGGAGGAATCTTTAAGCTGTTCCTCAAAAAGGTCCACTTCCTCCACTGAGGGAAATGGAAACTGAACTGAGCAGTGTTGATGTCACAGGTACCAGGATTGGTACCTGATGTGCGGATTTGGTGGTTCTGAAACACGACACACAGACGACAACACAACTTTTACGTATGGTCACTCTGCTGCAACTTTCCAGAATCAACCGTTTATTTAGCCTACAGCAAATGGTAAATCACATTCCTTAAATCATACGACACAATAAACATTCATAACGTTCCAATGTGGCGCCATTTTCCCGCGCGCAGCACACCGGACAATCAAACCGAGACAAACCCACTCATATACGCATTTACAGACATTCATGTCCTTGCTCACTAGCTAACAACACGGTCTCCTAATCCCAACAAACTCATTCACTCTTCATTCCTTCCTTACCAACCTGAAACAGGCATTTAAATCGCCAAATAACCCATAGACCCAAAATAAAAAACTGGAGCTGGAGACCGCTATACAGATCGTTTAAATGTTATTGACAATACATGACTAAAAAGACTTGTACCTATACTCACAGCATGCTAAGGTGACTCAAACAACACAATACGATCTGCATGAAACTCTACCCTCCATATCAAAACCAGTAGTAATGTATTTCACTGGCAGACATAAAAAGAACAAAGGATGCAGCTACACACACATTTATACATACATATATATTTATAAACACAAAAGAATAAATCTAAACGTGATCTGTAAACTACAAGTAGCCTACAGATCAGAACTAACAGGAAGTAATTTCTTCTGACTTCCTGTAATATTTGAAGGCAGCTGAAAACTGTCCGACTTGACCGCAGTTGTTTGTTAAGGCTGTGAAGAGGACCTGCTGCTCCTAATGGGTCAAGTGAGGTGTCAATCGAAAGGTCAGAGTGCAGCGGACATTGTAGAGTTATGACAGAAAATACATAAGTAATGAGGCACAGTTGCCGACTGATTTGAAATGATGCAACAGCAGTCCGTAGGTATTTATGGATGTAATCAGTTGTTTGGGCTTAATCTTTTACTGGATTGGATTGTCTTGCCAATGTCTTACTCTGACAATATATTTTCCCTTGGGGATTAATAAATTATATATCTATCTATTTATGTAACAAGACCGTTTTTGTTGGAACGTTATCGATTTGTGTGTTAAACTAAAATCAATCAAAGGAAAGCTTCGCAGGGCCCTGGCCATCCGGTCTCACTCACGATCTGAAAGTTCACATTCAATGCGCACACATGCGCATATGGTGTCTCGGTCCAGACCTACCAGTGCAGTAAGGCCATGTTTTACCATTCGGAACGCGCACAGTATAGTCTCTAATTCTTTGTCGTCACTGCTCAACGTTTGTTGAACTGAGTTAGGGGGTTTACTTGCAGCGAGTGACAAAGTCAAAGCATATACTTTACATAATAATGCGTTGCAAATGAATTGGAACTGAAAGCGAGATGATGGGCTTGGACTTCCCTCCTCACACAATGCACATGTCGGCATTTGCAGAGCACTAAAGCACCACTTGATTTGAAGAGCTAAGCAGGTCTGGAGTCCTGCCAAAGGGGAGCTTTGATTGCAGTGTTGACGTTTCTCTTTCTCATCCTTCACCTGCTATCTATTAGCTGTGTGCTGGTGATACTGGGGCAGCGCTACGTTGTTTCTTCATTGGAGTCATTTGTGGAGATTGGTGGAAAAATAGCGTGGGGGGCCCTCCTGGTATATGTGATCGCGAATACCCATTATGGATACAAGGCTTTTCGTTTACCCAGAGCCAATAAAAGAGTGTTACATTTTAAATGTTCGCCAACTGGTATGACAAAAACATTACATACATTCTTCGACTATTTTCCGATGGTGTGAAAGGCCATACATGTCTTTGTTGTGAAACTGTGCCCAGCTTACAATCACCTAAAGTGTGATTAGTCCCCTCCTTGTTCCTTTGTGTCCTCTTTTAGTATCAATAACGTGTGAATTATCAAGCTACTGTTCTTCTATGTTTTAGTTACGATACAACACATATTTCAGATCTCAATGTACACCGACTCCTCAAAAAGAAGAATCAAGGAGGTGTGTGTTACCCCTGGAGGATATGCAGGTATAGGTTTACACACACGGACAACTCATGCATACACACTTTTATTGTATGCACCCATACACACCTACATGTACTGTATCCATGAGCTCAAACAGACATTCAGGTTGGGACTGTAGGCTGCTTTAAATGGAAACTTTCAACTGGACACTTGAGAGGTTTTAAAGGGCTGCACTATGGTAACATTAGTTATAAATAATAATAAAAAGCTATTTTCAGCAGATTAAGTTATTTTTAACTTAATTATTTTATAATTGACTAAACAGCAGGCTTGAGCCAACCAGCAGGCCTGCCCATATGTACATAGAACCAGTCCTTAAACTCCTGTAGTGCTTGCAGTTATATTATAAACAAAACTATCAGGCTCGGTAAAATACATTATATTGATAAATTATATTTCTGATACACTCAGATTCAAAGATGATCACGTAATGATACGTCGGTTTGGGCGTTTTACAGTTAGGGTTTGGAAATCCTGAAAAGCCAGCAAGAGTAAATTAGATTTAGAAAATGATCCAACATGAAAGTAGTGAGCAATGCTAGTTTATTAAAAAATGGATAAATCTAGCGAGAAAGTTACCAAGCCGGCAATACTGAGTACCTTCAGGCCTTCTTTTAAAGCCACTCCCCCAAAAAGGATCATCATGAAGGTAAAACAACCAACATGACTATTGTTAACTCACAGCTGTCAAGCTAGCAGCTCCTTGAGGTGTATGGGCAGAGAGCAAACAGGTAAACAGGTACTTATTGGGCTTATTATAGTCCGGCATCGGCCACACATACCTTTTTTGTTTTTTTACCTTTTTGGTCAGAGCATTTTATTTATTGAGTACTGTCGGATGTAATTAGATGTGTGCCTGTTATGAGAGCCAATCCACATCGCCCAACCTGCAAAAATTGGCGGGGGTTGGAGGTGGATTAGCTCATGTGCTGTGCAGGCTAAGCCAGAGAACCCTCTACTGCCCGTTCCTTAATGCTTATTAAGCGGTCTCTGCCTCTAGTCAGTGACTCCTCATAACACACACGCACATGCTCAGACAGATTATTATGCATTAGCACAGGTAGCATTTTGACAAGACCCCTTTTGTCACATGTGCACAAAGTAAATGCATTTAAATGGTCTTTTCATGCAGGATAGAAGCTTCACACATTAGTTAAAAGTGTCCAGCAAAAGTGAAGTAATACTTGTGTATGTGCATATAACACAATTTGTGCACAGTATACATCATGCACTTAAAATTTGTGAAGGGGGAATTGATTTTATTCGTAAGGAAGTGATTCCAAACTCGCTCACCCTGCCTTTGTCCTGAGGTCAATGTGGTTAAAGAATAATCCAGCCTTGCCAGGAGCGAGAGTGTGAGCGTCGCATGACGTCTGGAAAAGCATCCTTGCGCCTGGCGGCTCTGCACGGCAGGTCCAGGCACACCTAGAAGACGGATTTGGTCACGCAGAAGTGGGAAACTGGGGCACACTGTGATCTGTGGTCCTCAGAGTGGAGTCCTGGGTCAATCCCGGCGACAGTTGCCGTCACATCCCATTGGTCCAGATGCAACTGGTGGCAAGGCATATATTGGGTGTCAGCTGTTGTGCTGGCAGCTGTCAGTCAGCCACCACTTGCCTTTTGGGCTGGATTGGCTTCTAGACTAGCTGTGTGGTCATGTCTTTGGACTGCGTGTATGACTGGGACACTTCACAAGGAGGGTTTTGGACGTGTTTTTCAACGGCCATGGATTAGGAGAATCTTTGAGCAGCAGCATGTGCATGTTGAGCTCGTAACTGGGGTGAGTGTGCTTCATGTCCAGTCTGAGCCAAGTGTTTGCTAGAAAAACTAGTCCAATCTGAAAGCCTTTAAGGTGAACGTGAAAGTATCCCAGTAGATTGTCTCATAGACTTACCTGATACGACTCTCCTGACTGAGGATTTGCACTTAATTTGTTGTTTGTACTTGCTGTGGCATTAAATAGAAGTCAATGTTTTGATACCCGGGCTTCAGTGTGTTTGCATGGGTAAGTGCTGACAGAGCCTGCAGGGAACACACAGGAATGAGAGGATAAATAATCACATGGGAGATATAAACCGGTTACAGAGACGTTTCTGGCCTCTTTTGTGATGGAACATACACAAAATGTGAGAGAGGCCATCCATACAGATGCTACTGTGGATTAAAACACTGAACTGTAAGAAAGAAGATAAACATGGAAAAGGTTTTCTTATTCTTCACTCATATCCTCTTGGCTCTGTGACGATGTGCTTGTTTTTCACCAATCGCACAGCAGGTGCTGCACACCCCCTTATTACCTAGCCTTGGTTGATTGCTTGTTATGCCTGAGTGCGTTTGGCTGAAGGCGCACACTGGTGTCAATGCTGAATGCCCTCCTAATGGGGGCAGCAATCAGGCAGCCGTCGCCGCCGAGCCAAAGGAAAACACGCTAGAAACATGCAGCATGTCAGAGGCTCATTAAGGAGTGCTGCAGCGTTTATAAGAGAAACAGTGAATCACTGTGCTCCCCCAGAGCGCCGAGTGGAGGGAGTCCTGCCCTGTTAAACGCACTCGTCATCAATCTGCACACACCGCTGGCTGTGTATGTGAGTGCGGGCACGCTTTCCCACTGTTCCTATAAGGTCTCCAAAGATGATGACATACAAACTATTAATGTGTGCCTTTAAGTTTGATACGTGTGTGTGAGTGAGTGCTGAGCTATTTAAGATATTTCAGGTCATTGTTTTAATACATTTTTCCAAACCTGAAAATAAAATACTTCCCGTGTATGGAGGATGGAGGATACAATTCATTGCAGCATTTTGACTCCATAGCTCCATATTTAGCAGTCAGATATAA
The DNA here is from genome assembly GCF_023055335.1 of Clinocottus analis. Classification (NCBI taxonomy): domain Eukaryota; kingdom Metazoa; phylum Chordata; class Actinopteri; order Perciformes; family Cottidae; genus Clinocottus; species Clinocottus analis. The sequence goes on from NW_027175843.1 coordinate 6,735,733, forward strand.
GAGTTGTCTAGGTCGCCTCATCTAACTCTTGACAAGAATTAGCATCAAATGTCAAACTATTCCCCTTATGTAAAAGAAAAAAAGATTTACTCACTTCTAACGTCTTTACTTAGATAATGTATGCTTCTTTGAACTTCAAACATGCAAAACGACTAGTTCTGAGTAGTGATGGAGTAAAAAATGTAAAACACAAAGTCTGTAATAAAATGTAAATTCAGCTTGCACCAAATAAGCACACTGGACGAGAAGGACAACATCAAAACTGTCTACAAGAAGGGGATGAGTTGACTCTTTTTCTTGAGGAAACCTCGATCCTACAATGTATGCATTAAGATGTTGGAGACGTTCTACCAGTCTGTTCTTCTCCACAGTCTGCTGGGGCAGCAGCATTGGAGCCGGTGACACCAACAGACTCAGTAAACTGGTGAAGAAGGCTCCATCGATGGCTGCAAACCGGAGTACAGGTAGAGGATGACACTAAAGAAATTATTGTGCAAATTGGATAATCCGGACCACCCGCTCCACCGCCTACTGCTGTCACAAGGACAGATACAGTAGAACATTCCTGCAGACTGCAATAAGACATATAATAAATGACCCCTGGCCAGATACTCTGTGAAATGAATCGTCAACATCAACATCCCGAGCACCGCTTTCATTGTAAATATTTATTTATTTATACACGTCATATACTTTGCATTTGTGCACTTTTATTATTTAATTTTCTTAAATATCTTATATGTAACTTTGTTTGCTGCTGCCACAACCAAATGTCCCCTTGGAGATGAATAAAGTATATATCCTATCCTAAAGGTCAACATAACATAATCTCACCCATCTGACTGCTCTATTGAATCCTTCACTTGAAACATTACCAGAGGAAACACATTGTCTGCACAGTCTAGACTAAAAAGCGTGAACGCATCAATTCTTCAGGCATTAGCTCTTGATTAACTCTTCCAACTAGATAGCCATCAGCAGGACTGAGGCCCTGATCCAAACCAAATGGGATAGCAGACACACAGCCACAGTGAATTGTGTCATTGTGAGGCTGATAATGGCTGCCTTCTTAAACACATTAAATGCAAGTCAGGGGGGCCCTCGAGGCCCCTGGCGGCCTGTTTTTGCATGAAGTAAAATGCCTCCCATTCAATAGGACATGGGCAGCGCCGTTAAACATTTATAGAGGTTGTTTAAACAGGCGTTAACTGCAGATTAAGTAAGATCTGCTCCTGGTTTGGAAGAATCTGCCGTTCAGATCCCGCTCACACACACACACATGAAACCATGGCATGTACATATATAATCCCACATAGATGTCTGAAATACAAGCCGTACACACAATGGTCATTCATGCCCCACACCGCTGCCTTCCTCTCAGGCATTGCTGGGGTTTACATTCTAATGGTTCCCTGATGGATCGTACATGTATCTATTAGGTGTGAACATATTTAGCATTATGAGGATATTTAAGGCTTAGAGTTACTTTGTTTTGTCTGGTTTTCACCTCATATACAAACATATTATTTTGCCTGTTATCCTAAAAGGACTTTCATGAATTCCACGCTAGTTTTGATTGATTGATTGAACTATCAGTACTTTGCATACTTTCCTAAACTCTTCTACACAAAGGACCACAAAAAAAATCTTTTTTTTTTTATTAGAATATTATTTATCCACTTAGCTCCAGTCATGAACAATAGTATCAGAAAAATTTGTCTAAGATTGACATAACCGTGCAGGTTGTTGTAAGTGGATTTACAGGCTAAGATCTTTTAAAAGAACGTTCATGGATCCGGCTAGCATTACTTTCCCTGGGAAACACATTCTCAATTTTTTGTAGAGTTAAACAAAGAAAATTGTTTGATATTTAGGTTGGGCTCTTTTGTCAGCAGCCACTTTTTGACCCAGCCCAGTGCATTGTATACAATGTACGTATCAACCAGTTGTTAGCTCAACATGTGCCAACCGCTTTACACCAAGCGATCCTCATATGCACATGGTTGATCTGGATCTGGAGCTCGCATTATTGTACAAATAAATGTCATTCAATGCACAGTATATCAAAAAAGCCATGGAGTAATTTGTTTGTGATTGTGTATTTATGTAATTTGACCCGGTATCGGAGCGCATCCTGTTTATTACTTTCTCTTTACCTGGCTAATCTGCCCCTGAAACCTCTGTCTGTATGGGCCAGACCTGGCCCTCTGTAAAGGATGTGACCAGAACAGATTATCTTTGCCGGTCCTTCCCCGCTGTCTCCTTCTCAACCCAGACTGAAATGTGACGTAATGTTGACGTCTGGCCTGGAGCTGAGTGTTGCACCCCAGCTAATATGGAGTTAGCCTCCTTTTTCGCTGCTCTGTAATTAGCAGCAGAGGTCAGTAGGGAGATGAACTGTAAAGGTGAAGAGGAAACACCATGAGGTCATGAGGCCGGCGCTGGGTCACTGTCAGGGTCATAGACTTGTTAACGAGGGTGAGGCTGTTTTGACTGCGCTGATGAGTTAGTTGGCCTTGTGGGAAGAAGTCATGGGTCAGTGCTTTGACAACCTGGAGCTCACAAAAAATAGAATTATGAAAAATACTACTTTAGATTAATAATAACCGTTCAATATTTTTACAATCTCGAAATATATCATATAAATCTCAAATGTATCAATGAACATATATTTTGGAAATGTGTTTTATATATTTTGTTATGTACATTCTGAGCCAGTGTGTTTAGATATGGTAATAAGCCTGCTCACACAGTTGAGTTGGCAGGGCACACAGTTGGCTCGTTGTTGTTTTGGTGTTTTGTGTGGGCTGGGGCCAGGGTGCCTGCCGAGGCGCTGGTGTGGACAGCTGGCCCGTCTGATCCCTCTAGTCTGCTCTTAAATCGGTTTTAGCGGCAGCACTAATAAAGCTGATTATCTGAGTGGCTCAAGGCCTCACTAACTCTGTGACACTCCTGGCAGCTGGTGGGACCGGCGGCACGGAAGCCATCCGCACTGCAAAAAAAAGAGGCATATTAATTGGTTATTTGGTCATACAACATGTATTTCAGATTTCCACTCGAAATAAGCACAAACTGGAAACAACACTGGCACTCACAGCTGGTATTATACAGTAGATTCATAGACACATTGCTCCTTCAATAATCTATCTATTTTTTTTCACAAAAATATGAAGGTAATTAAAATCCTCCCGCCTCATCTGCTTTTCTCCGTAGACAACTGCATCTCTTATCCTTAATTCCTCCTGTTCCAGTTTTGAGTTTCCCTCTCTCCATCCTCCCTCCCGTGCTCTTTATTCCTCCACCTCCCTCTCCTACGGTCCTCACTCTCTGGGCAGCTGCTGCGTAGCCCCCCTTACTCCCCCCCACTGTTCCCACTTAACATTTAATGTACACACTCAGGGGTGTAGATGAAGACAGTGCAGGCAGTGAGGCTGCATTGGAGCCTGTGTGGTGGTGGGGGGCCCGAAGAGAGCCTCACAAGTGACCCATGAGGGAGACGGTTGAGCTTATTTTATAGTGTTCAAAGAGGCATTCACATTAAATAGACAGATACGCCTTTTTCTTTAAAATAGTCTAATAGATCATGTGTTACCATACTTGTGTGTTTGTGTGTGTGGATAGCAGGATCTGCCTTAATAGCATGCACTAAGGCCCATTGTAACCTTTGACCACTCTGCACACTTAATTAAACACAAGTTGTGTGCCGTATGACTGTTTTGGCATGTGGACTACAGTTAATCTGCACATTTTAATTTGTGGATGGTTATGTGCAACACATTTTTACTCCCTTATGTGTGGTCCTTTTGTTGTACATGTGGGGGACACGAAAGGGGGAGGGCGGCCCTTTCAGTCTAATTGTTTAATGTGCTAAAAGTGTGCTAAGGGACTGTGAGAAGTATGGGGCAGTTGGGCTTTGGACTTTTACACACACACACACGCACACACACACACACACACACACACGCACATACACACACACAGATAATGGTCTTAATATTCCTATTGATTAGTGTGTGATGTTGTGTTGGAAGGGCTGTGCGGGATGGGAAGCAGGCGGTGGAGTTATTTTAGGCAAACATGAGTCACACATGACTTGAAGGCAATTTTCACACAGAACATTCACAAACAACTCAATTACTGTGAACATCCAGATTATGGTAATAATTACCATAAAGACGTTTTCATGATTTGCAATAAGCCCAACAATAGTTCACTTATGATCCACAGGGACGCATGGAGGCAAGAAATAGGATCGTAATAGAACAATTGAGGGTTTAGGAAACTTTAGGAGTTGTATCGTCTTAAACTTTGAATGTGTTTAAACTGTGTAATAGCTTTTCTGTTATTGACACAGTCCACCTTTTCTGTATAGGACTCATATTCTGTATATCAAGCAAAAGGGAGCTGGAGGAACAATGCAGGCCCACATAAGAACAAATAGACCCTATGGATCTAATAGGCCCGAGGTTAGTTTGGATGTAAAAGGCTCTTCAAGAGCCCCCTTACATTACTTTCGTAGCATTAAGGTGTGTCTTCAAGGTTTTTCCTATTCATACTCATGATTAAAATGGACTGTAAAACCCCATTCAAAAAACCCGAAGGGGAGTCTTTCTTTGCTTTTTCACTCCTGATTGTCATCCCTGCTTAAAGTCCTGTATGCCAATAACTCCTGTGAACACATCAAATAACACACTGAAATCTAAAAAGGACCCTGTTGAACTTTAAAGTACCGTTAGCACTGATGTGGAGTAATGTTTCTTTCAGGGAATCACCATTGTCGTCACGAGGATATGCATGACCTTTCCTGCTAACTGTTCCCCTACAGTCCACGGATTGTAAAAGTGTGTACCAAATGTGTTGGCAATAAATCTAATTGTTTCCCAGTTTCAGATATTTCACTCTGTACCAAAATCTGTATCTGTGGCATATTTTATGAGATTCTCTCCCTCAGTTTTAAAGATATTTCAATTTGAACCATCAGTATCAAACTCATAAAGGCCCTCGAGGAAAAGCCACAGATCAGCTGTGGGGCAACTGTGGCTCAGTGGTTAGCATGCCCGTCTTTCAATCAGCTAGTCCATGTCTTTGCGTCCTTGAGCAAGAAACTTAACCCTGAATTGCTCCCTACTTCTGTGTCAGAGCAAAAATGTAAGTTGCTTTAGATAAAAGTGTCAGCTGAATGAAATGTAACGTCAGCACAGGATACATATCCTGTGTCTATACAAGTCAGAGATTGTTTAGCGCACATGCTATAATGACAAATATAGATGATATATATTATTATAATACTTTAATTTGATATTGCGCTTTTCTGAATGATTAAAGACACTAAAATATAATATTTTATACATATATCTATATATATATATATATATATATATATATATATATATATATATATATATATATATGATGTATTTATTCATATAATATAATACCTCCATTAAGGTGACAACCGAGAGTGTGTGATCCTTGTGTAGTTGTGCTTGTAGTGCATACACCCCTGGGAAGGGAGTTTGGCTGCTGAATGGGTGTCTTTGAGTCACTATCCCTGCTCCCGTGAGCATTGCCATTTCTCTGGTTTCACTGGCTGAGAGCAGCTTGCTTGAATTGGTCGGGGGCCCGGGGCTTCCCACAGGCCCTAAACTCAACAAAGCCTTTATGACAGGCAGTTTCAGTCGCTGCACAGAGAGTGTGTTTGTTTCAGTAACAGATCCACTTGAAAGTCTCCTTTTCTTGTCCAGTTACTGTGCTGCTCATCGGTAGGGAAACGTCATTTCAAGGGCACCTCAGGCTTTTTGTGACATCACTAAAGTTTTCACTGTATGTATTTACCAGGTAGCAACGTCCGGTTCTGCCAAGTGATGCCAATGCGGATGTCTTCAAACCTGCATCCTCTCTACTGACCAGCAGGGGATGACTCATCCAGTTTCAAAAAGAGGCAGCCTTAAACCCAAATTATTTCTAATTGGCAGCAGGTGGCAACTCCTCATTGTTGCAAAAAGAAGTCTGATTGTATAGAAGTCTATGAGAAAATTACTGTACTTCTCTTTTGATTTATCACCTCAGTACACATTGTAAACACGAGTCTATCGTCTCAATCTCTAGTTCCAAGTCTTCTTCAATACAGTTTGATGTTCATTTAGTAAATGATGCTCCATTTAGAGTCAGAGAGCCCATACGTCTCTCTATACGTCATTTACTATGCCACTCTACTTCATTCTCTATGTTACTCTCTTCGTCTATCCACGTCTCTCTCTCTACGTCATTCTCTACATCACTCTCTACGTCTCTCTCTACGTCATTCTCTACATCACTCTCTACGTCTCTCTATGTCACTTCTCTACATCACTCTCTACATCTCTCCACCTCTCTCTCTACGTCTCTCACTACGTCATTCTATGTCATTCTCTACATCACTCCCTACGTCACACTCTACGTCTCTCTACGTCACCCTCTAAGTCACTCTTTATGTCATTCTTTCCGTCTCTCTCTGGTCTCTCTATGTCACTCTCTCCGTCTCTCTCTACATCTCTATCTACATCAGGGTAGGATCTTGGGTTCATCTTGTGTTCTGTGTAGATAGATACCAGTGTAGGTGGTTTGGTCGTCCCATCAGGAGGCCTCCTAGCGTGAGGACGTCCAGTGCAGATCCAAAATGTGCTTTAGGACTCACATGGCCTGCCTGTCCCAGGATAGCCCCAAGATCACCCACAATGAACTGGGAGATATTGACGGGGAGAGGGACATCTATAGGCTAGCGTGATGAACCTGCGAACACTGCAACCCACATTTGTTGTGGTGAAGGGAACATGGATCGGTATGTTGCTAACCTACTTCTATGATTTTGAGATGTTATGAAACCGAAAAATATTTTAAAAACACAGGTTTTTGAAGAAGACTACCAACCGTACAGCTTTAAAGTCAATCTGAACACTAAGAAATCTTATCTCATTTGGAAGTAAAAGTTATATACAAAAAAAAGCACGCGAGACCATTATTTGATCCTTCTGTAAAGGTGACAAAAAGGACACTGTTAGTAAGTGAGAACAGAGTTGGTAACATGGAACACATCTGGAACTGAACACATAACTCATGCTTACTTTCTTCCCCTTGGAGAGAATGAGAAGCCCCCTCCTCCCCGAACACAAGGAACTGACTTCAAAAGGCTCAGAGGCTTCTGAACATTTCGAAAGGTAAACAAAAAAGTGACGCAGGCGGCGGCACTGTAATTGCCTGGCTCCTTTGACTGTTGCCTGGACTTTAAGCTGGAATGTGCAGTGGGGAAGAACTGTGTTGACATTCAGCTCGGTTTGAGTCTGCATGGCACTCCACTCCAGTCCTCTGCAGATGCCGGTTGCTTTGATTAGCTTCTCAATTGCTTCAATGATGGATAAGTAGACTTTCCCGGGTGGCTAATTGCTTGAATGTTTTCATATCTCCGTCGCTTCTCTCCGTGAAAAGAACAATCCTTTCTGCTCTTGACTACGGAAGAAATAACCACGAGTTCTGCTTTATACTTGTTGTGGAAGTCACAAAAACGTCAGAACATCAAACGCCCTCGTGTTTGGGTTTATAACACCATCACGCAGCCGCACACAGCTCGGTGAATTTCACCGAATCCTTTAGGAACTGCGTCTGGCTTATCGCTACGTTACCGTTTCTGCCATCCGCCATGGAAATAATCACTAGTTCTGCTTTATACCTGTTGTGTAAATTCCACATATGTTGGAACATCAAACTCCATCATGTCTTGGTTCATAATATAAGATAAGATAATCCTTTATTAGTCCCTCAGTGGGGAAATCTCAGGAAGAAGAAACATGCACTTTGTAATCCCCTTGGGGAAATTCTTCTCTGCATTAGACCCATCCTTGATTAAGGAGCAGTGGGCTGCCCTGTGAGGCGCCCGGGGAGCAACCAGAGGTTAGGTGTCTTGCTCAGAGACACTTCAACGTGTGAACTATGGGGGGACTGGGGATCAAACCGACAACACATCCCCTGAGCTACAGCCGGCCCTATATTATCCGTAGTCCCACAACAGCGTCTGAAAGACGGCCGCTATCAGCGGCACTTCAGGAGGACTGGCAAAAGTTTGATTCATGACAGGCTGAGCTTCACAACGCTGACTGGCTGACGCAAACGCGCAATTCACGCCATCTCACACGTGTCATTCGCGCTGCCCGGCGGTAAATGTGCGTCTTCGCAACCAATCGTGTGTTGACTTTGCATGTAATCTACTGGCGCGAATAATTTGCGCCACGTTTGGTGTGAACACGGCGTTAGGCCATGCATCCCTGTTACTCATCCAAGCAGTGCATTGTGACTCAGTATTTCAGCAAATAACCTTGTTTGCTTCTTCAGGTGGTAACGGAAAATGGTGACCGAGCACAGCAGTCGGGTTTTCACAATATCCCAAGATCATGCGAGAATCCAGGGCTCATGAGATCACATGTAAATCCATCCTGTCAAGCTTCAAAATAACTCGGTTGTGACCGGAACAGTTCAGCATCTTAGGTTTGGAAAAACGTAGTTGGATAAGATGATCACTTTAGAGATGTTTAGCTTAGCATTGCCTTAGATTAAAGATGTGAAATGGGGTAAAACAGCTATTTTCCGACAATGGATTAAAAAAAAATTAAAAAATCCAACAACCACTATGAGTTTTGGGTTGTATTTTGTTTGTTTGTTATCTAGCCGCAAGAACGTCAGAGAGCCACCAGGGTTTTGTCCACTGTTAGGTTAGCGTGTGAAGCCAGCAACTTGTCGAGACAAGTTTTAAAGCCACTTATGTTCAAGAAAAAGCAAAGGTAGAATTATTACCCCAACTGTTTATTGTAAACATCACCTGGTGCACCTTGGACTTTTTATATTTCAAGTCCCCTCAATTTTATCTCCAAATAAAGTAGTTTTAATATTCTGGTAAAGTGCTTTGTAAGTCAGACCTTGGTGTACCGTAATATTCGGGGTATAAGCCGCTATTATTTTTTTTCTTCTCAACTTTGGCTCGTGCGGCTTAAATATCGGTGTGGCTGATTTGTGGACACAATTCACGATCCCACCACGCTCACCCAAGTGGTCGCAATGGAAAACAGGTCTGCAATGTAGCGGCACCACCGACGCGGGCAGCGAGGACGCAGCGGTAGCAGCAATATCAGCATCATCAGCGGCTTGTAAACTGCCTTGTTTATGATTAAATACAACTTTTTATTTAAATTTAGTAGAGCAGACCTGTAAAAGGATGCGCCTTATAACCCACATTTTACGGTAGTGATCGTCATGTTCCTATATGCATACACTCTATATATAAATTGCATAACACTGGAAATGAAAGGGTGAAACTATGAATCATCCCAAAGGGGCGTTGAGCAGGACATCATAACAGCAGTTGCTACTGTAAAACATGTGACATGCAGGCTGTTTCTGGTATTTAGGAGTTTTAAAGTAGGTATATTTCTTTGTAATCACTTTACATCTGCAGTACTTTGTTGTATCTCAAGGAACATGCAGTCTCTTGACGGAGAATATATTCCCATAATATTACTCCTGAAACCGACAAAGTTGCCAAAGAATGTTTCGGTTTACACGTTTCATCACTTAGGAATGATGGATCATGTAAACAAGTGAACATTCTTTGGCACCGTGACCAGAGCGAGATTTAAGTTGATGAAGAGAGATGCAGAGCTTTTTTTTCTCATACCATGTAACCTGAGTTCAGACGAATGAATATATGTGCAGTTACCGTGTTCCCTGCGTCTAATTTCTCGTCATCTAAATGCTAAGTATGGTGGTTTATAAAACACGTAGAAGCTGCGAGTGGATAGGCAGGAGGAGGGGGCCTCCCTTTGTATCCTATAAACGCAGTAAAAATATCATATTGAACGGCTGAATGCCAACAAAGCAGACGCAATACAACATATTGTGAATTTTAGAAATTGTTACATCTATCCTTTTTCAATACATTTTGGCTGAAGACTTAGACAATTTCATATGTGTTGTGAGGAAGAGGAGATAAGGTGTATGGTGTTAATAGTAACAATGATAATAAAATGGTAACGTTATGAAGGTTAAATATATTTGGTACATAAACCTTGTTTTCACGCCTCTCGACAAAATGAACGATCTTGATGAACAGGAAAGTTCAAGCATCCTGCTTTGTGATAATATGCGGTACTGTGATGTTGTCCCCCTTCTCTGCTTTACATGCAAAATATTTGGGAAATTTCCATCCGGTGAAACCATTTTTCGCTAACGTGGGCTACACTGCCTAGCTCTACCTGGAAAGCTTTTTTCAAAAAGCGAATCTAAGCAGCAGAAGCAGATGTATTGGAGGCAATCTATTAGATTTCACGCAGCTCCCTCTGGAGCCACAAAATGTCTTGTAAAACGTCCCCCCATATATTCCATAGTCCTCCCCAAAACCTTTAGACTTTGATGTCTAAGATCAGTGATCCCCTTTAACAACGTGGTAGTAGCAACGGACTCCCTGAACCTGCTGGCAGAATTCACTCCATTTAGGGCTTGGAAACTACAAATCTTCACCAGATAGTTTGTTCATGTGAAATAAGTGTTTAACAGATTAACATTTTTTAAATTTTGAGTTGATTTTAGGATCCACTCGTTTCTGAGCTTGACTTAGAGGGACTTAAAGTCAGCATCTTGGCCTTTGCTGGTTCGATTTTAACGATTCTTTTGGTTCCATTCAATGACATGGAAGTTGAATAATAAAATGGTTGGTGTATTCTTTTAGGGTTTGTCAGAATGTATTCACGTCTGCATTGTTTGATTATTCATGCTATTTGTGATTCACATAGTTGTATTATTTATAATGACGCCAAGAGGCAGCCTACAGTTCTAAAAAGTGACGCAAATTCTGAATTAAACCTGAATTATTTATAATCGGCAGCAGGGGGCGACTTCTCTGGCTGTATAGAAGTCTATAAGAAAATGACTCTGCTCTCTTAATGTATTCCCTCAGTAAATCTTGTAAACATGAGTTTATGTATTTCTATCTCTAGTTTCAAGTCTTCTTCAATACAGCATGTTATTTGTTTAGTAAATTATACTCCATTTGGAATCAAACAGATTATAAACAGGGTATGCTTTCAGGCAGGGCCACGTTGTGATTGACAGGTTGCAATTACAACATTAAGGCAATTATAAGCGGTTTTGTCAAAGAATTTGAACCCTTTCACAGTGTGTCATCACTTCAAAAAACTTCACTTTGTGATTTAAAAAAAAAACGAGACAAAAAAACGACCAAGAAACTAAATGGCAATGACAAAAACCACAGTTCACAAACCAATTGGTGACGTCACAGCGACAATGTCCACTTTTTAAATAGAGTGTGTTATTTAGGGCCCCGGAAAAGAAACTCATATCTATGCAGCTTGTGAAGCCCTCTGAAGCAAATTGATAAATTGTGATTTCGAGCGATACAAAATAAATTGAATTGGAATAAATTCATCTCTGGATTTGGTCGCTTGTTGGCCTTATTTTATAGACACACAGAATCCACAAGTCATTCTAGTGTTAATATAGGCCAAAGTGTGATTTACCTTGTTTGTCAGTGTTGTTGTCTTTCACGTACGACATTCAGACTATTTGAGAACTGGTCCATAAAACTTGACACTGTGCTCGTATAAAGTATATAGTGACCAGCAATTGAAGAACCAGGGATTAGTGCCTTGCTCAAGGACCATCAAATGGGATGAATGAGAGCATACCTCATTGGTCTGGAGATTATCTGACCTCTGGCAAACCTCAACACAGCCATGCACAGTTTGTTCTACTTTACAAACAGAGGTATAGCAGCAAACTACCTCACTCTCCTCAGAGCACTATAAAACTGTTGGGTGCAACTTCAATACATGGTGTGCTTCCATAACTCCAGCCCCTACAAGTACTTTCATAACAACTGGAAATGGGACAGTTAAAATGGGACAACCATGTTACTGGGCTATGGTGACAGACAGCATCCAAGCTGTTTACATTGGGCCGAGTCTGAGATAAACACATACACTCACTTCGTGTTATCCCCTCTTTCTCCACCCCTCTTAGCCTGTGTGCCTCTCGCTCTCCTCCCTTCTGCAGCAAACACGGTCGCTTCTCCTGGTAGACCTGTCAGCGGCGGGGCTAGGGTCAAAGGTTAAATATGTGACCTGACCATGTCAGGATCTGCTGCGGGTATTTCATGACTAAAGATAAGACTCTGCCTGTTGCTGACTGCGTGTAATACAAAGGAAACATGTATAGAACCTGGACTGTGTAGGATGTGTGAGTATTTATACACATAACTCCCACACTATTCCTCTCTACATCGTGGATATATAGCTAGTGTGAGTATGTGTGGTGTGTCAGAAAGTGTGCCTGTTAGCTCCCTGGAGGTATTGTAAACAGCAGTTGAAATACTTCATGGTTCACAGTCCAAACTCTTATTCATATGGTGAGGGATATTCATGGTGGCTGGCTATTAGCAGCTAGTCAGAGCAGATTCCCTTGAGAACATCTTTCATTTTACTGCAGCAGAGGCGGAGAGTCTACCAAGCGCAGACCTGGTTCTGATTCTACTGTGCCTCCATCCCTTCCAGCGGGCCCAGCAATGCGGACAAGTGTTGGCTCACCAGGAAGTGAGTGTTGAGCCTCAGGTCATGTTGCTGCAGGTGGAGCCTGCTTCCAGAGTGGGACTTTCCAAAGTTGATGCACGGGTTGACCGAGACCACGTGAAAGATCCTCCTGACTACCACTTTGTCTTTGGTTGGTTGTGGAAGGCCAAACTTCTTAAAAATCGGAAAAACACAGGCGTAACATGATGTGTGATTTATTATGCCGGCCTCCTGGGGTGCAAATGGTGAGAATATCGTCACAAAGTGGAAAACATAATATCTTAAATACAATATTACAAAATGTTACTGACAACTTGTGTATACAAAACAAGGAGTGGCTATATTTTCGTACATCTACCTTTGACTCAAACAAATAATCCTTTGCAACAAAACATTTTTTTTATAAACGAGAAACAATTATGATGTAGTTTTTCTGATCATCAAAGTGTCCAAGAACATTCTGTTTAAAACCAGAACATTTTACTCCTCAACGTGTCAGTGAATCATGTCTGTGTGTCTGTCTGTTTGTGAGTGTAAATGGACACAGAACAGTACAGTGTGTGCGTCCTTGGTCGCGTTCTTAAACGCTGCTTCCTCCTTGTTTTCTAACAACAGCGTTGAGGTGCTCGGCCTCTTCTCTGTGTTGTCAGCAGCGCTAGCCTTGACCTTGACAACCAAGCAGCCTGCCATCACACCTCATTAACGTTAACAACAGTCTGCCTGGTGTGAACTGCTGGCTATGGGAACCTTCTGGACTTTTATGGCTCCAATTGGCTGTCAGGTTCTAACATGTGGAAAGAGGAAGTTGTATTATCTTCACTGCTAAGCTAATGGCAGGCTGCATTCATGTTAGAAATGCCTCACAGTGTGTAGTGGTTAACACCCACACCTCGGAGCAGTGCTGTATCAAGTTCTGCTGGGTCATTGAGGAAACTATTGTCCATGCTTGCACTCTTAACACCCTTTATACCCTTACTAATTGTTGTCTTTATCATAACTGGGCTGTAAATGGAGTGAGGATCATGATAAATAAAACATGGCAACGACTCTGTAACCAGGGACAACTGCCTCATAAATATATGTGTGTGTATATCGGTGTGATATGGAGCAATTTAACTTGCCAACTGTGTCTCGACATCGTCTCTGCTTGGTTTTCCCTCGCTGAAGGGCTTAAAAGTCACATTCCAGTTACCTTCAAAGCATGCTGCAAAACACAACCACTGGCTCACAGGTGCACAGAGTGTGACAGAATACGGAGATTATCCCGAAGCTGTTTGTTCAACAAATAGTTTCAGAAAGTAAGGGGCACCAGGTTGGTGTCAAACCAAATAACTAAGAGTTCTGTTCATGCATTTCAGCTTACGTTCCCGGACAAGTGAAGAAGTGTGAACTAAACAATTACATTAAGTATAACTCGTTATGTTAATTGTGCATTTAAGTGATGCTTACACACTTAAAACTTGGGCCCAAATTGCGAGGTAAAAGAATGTTCAATCTCTTACCTGATAATGTCAAATTCATGGCGGGCCTGGTGATCATTTAGACGGTTAAATATTTGATTGCACTGTTGAATTGGATTTCAATTTAGTTTTGTTATATTCAATATTTCAAGTCCAAGCTAAATTGATCATGATTTGCAGGATTAAAACACGTTCACAAAGCAATCTTTGTCTAAATCACTTGTGGCCACTTACATCATATCTATCAGTGTGAAGACCCACATCATATATAGAACAAATATATATTTTAGATTTATTTAGATAGCCCTCACTTCAGCACTCTTTAACTAACGACTAGTAACTACCTGAATGAATCATGAATAGCAGTTTTAAAACACGTTTATCAAGCACATGTTAACATGTCCCCAACCATTCGTACATATCTAAATCTAAAAATATCTAAAAATGTCAATAAATACTTGAATACGTCACATTTTCTTTTTAATCATCTTTTAATCATTTACTAACACTTTATAAATTATCTCATTTATCATCTTTAAGTCCTTAATAATTGGTTTGTAATATATATTTCTTAATTTACAAATGGGGAATGCATCATTTATAAAGTATGAAAACCCAACCGTGAAACGCATAATAGTCAAACTTATTAATCAAGAATATAACATTTATAACTGTGTTTATGAATTGGATACTAATGAGTGTTCATGTTGGAACAATGCTTTATAAATGATGAATTAAGCGTTTACTCATACTTAACTAATGCTAAATAGCATGTAGTTGTGTAAGTGTGTTACCCATAATTGAAGTCCTTTCCAGTCCTGTCTATTGTTTTCTTTTCAACAAGCTGTATTGAACTAAAGCATTTGATGAATAAGTGCTACTTCACCTGCAAACATTATCCTCGCTCATGCTGATTTTAGAAAAAAAAAAACATTGGAAAGTGAAGCCCAAATTCTGGGGTTGGGAAAGTTTTTTTTGTTATATTTATATTTTGGAACACCAGAAAAGCAACTGTTGTCCACTCATGTATTCCTGCTTTACAGTGGAAACACATTCAAGTGTTTACCAAACTCCACCCCGATAGTTCCTGGGCTAATGAAACATCGGACCCCCAAAGACAGGAACTATGAAAAGCTAAATCTATATCCTGGCTTCTTTGGTCGAAGTGCAGCTAAGGTTCCTTGAGTCCTAGAAAAGTTTCTTGGGTTTTTTGGAAAAGTTCCGGCAGAGTAACTGAGCTATAAATTGTCCAGAGTTGACTGGGGTTATGAGACGAGGCCTGCTGAGGGGTTTAGTGCTATAACAGTTCCTCACTCCTGGCTCGTAACTGTCTGCATTGCAGAGCTGGCAGAGCGTACTGTCATAAGCGTTTTCGCATGATGTTGGTCATGTGGGTGCGGAGGGAGGAATCAAAGGAGAAAACTTAGGAAAGAAGGGAGGATTGTACTGGAGGTGATGATCAACCACATCCAATCAAGAATGTTGAAAAGGAATAAGGAAATTAATGTCTCTGAAAAAAAAGACACAACTAAGGATGGGAATTAGATTTGGAAAGGACGAAATACAGAAAAGAAAGGCCATTGAGCCAGGGAAAGAACAGCAAAACAGACCAGGGAGAGAGGGGACCGAACATTTGGGAAGGAGAGATAGAATGGAGGCAAGGAAACAAGGAAGACACCAGTAGAGAGGACTGGTGTGATCAGCACACTTTCAGGCAGTCGGGAAGTGTGCTCATAACAGCTTTTGTAAATGAATTAAAGAAGAGAACAATAGAAAAACCAAACTAGGACTTGACATGGAGAGATCCTGCAGAGCACAGGGGGAATGCACGGTAGTCAGCCCAATGTTAACTGCCTGCTGAGGAAATGTAAAAGATTTTATTGGTGTTTAAAAGAAGATGCGAGGAATGAAGGCCTATTGTAAGCAACTCTGCGGAGGAGCGGGGGAAGAGTATTTTGCAGGGTAGAGGATTGTGAAGAGCTCAAGATCCTTTTAAACATGGGTTCAGGATCAGCCTCCTCAGCTGTTAAAAAACATGAAGACCTAAGTTGTTTTATTCCACCTTAAAACAAACTGTACTGCCCCGTGCTGTTTAGACAAACGCCTTTTCTTTGTAATCACCAAACTAGAAGTGATGTATTAAGAATACATAGCTCAAAGCAGAGGGAAAATCTGCACTGAGGAAATGGATTGCGGTCATAAATGAAGGCTTAGAGTGAGTATAAGTGAGCAAGCTTGTGTTTATGACTTTGCACATTCAAAACAAAGGGGAAGGCAAAACAAATGTAAAACGTTGCCTGTACAGAAAGTATTTGGCATATTGACGATTTATATAGTGACCACTGAAAGCGCTGTATATTTCATTTCAACATTCACGCATCCTTTCATACACCGATGGCAAGGGCGAGCATGCAAATTGCCACCTGCCCACCGGGTTCTAATCTAAATGCTCATTGTTTTGGTGGCTTGAGGGAAGTGTTATCTTACACATGTAAAACGCTGCTCCACACTTTGCTTTTGAACATGATTAGCCTTGATTTGTACGGCGAGCCAGCGTTTGAGCCACTTGTTGAGCCACCTGCATACATCGCTTTGTTATAGGTTGCACTGCACTTTACTCACACATATTCTATTTCAATTTTAGTGTTCTGACATCTTAGCGTCAGAGGTGCTAAAGAGCCCATGATTCCACAAATATATATATATATATATATATATATATATATATATATGTAGATTTGTGGAGAATTTAGACATCATAATATCTGGTAGCCCACCCTACTCGCTGCTCTGTCAATGTGATGAGATGGGGATCTCATCTGATGGCTGACTCAAGAAATATGCTCTGTGCTCTTTGCTGTTAATAATGGGACAATATATCCAGGTGTGAGCAGGTGTCATGGATCCCACCCTTCCTCTCTCCAGGTGCGAGTTAATCTGCTCAGGTGGCAACAAGACACTTTTTTGTGTTTACAAAAAATAAAGTCCAAATATCAGTAAGCTGTTACACAGAACCATCTGAGAAGCCATCTTTGCAAACTGTTTGGAAAAAACATCCTCTTACTTCAGCCAATTGCGAGATCTTACTGAAGAAATACTCCCCAGTTCTTATAGAGCTGATGCTGTTGCAGCCTTTACGTTTACTCTTTCAGGAGCTGCCATTGTTCTTTTGAAACACACTTGTCTCTCTATGTCCTCTCACAATCACCTGAACTACGTCATACCTGTAGCTCCTCAAAGGACCCTGATTGCTTCAACTAATTACTTCAAAATGAAAGTGTGCAATACACTAGTTTTTCATTTATTATTGAATTTTGCGCAGGATGTGATTATTCGCAGTTAATCACAGAAAAATCCTGCAATTAATCGATTACATTTTTTCAACTTTGCCCAGCTCTAAAAACAAACTGGGCTGTAGGTATGCACTGTCACTGGTAGTGACCAAACTAAATATTTTGCTTACCCCAATTTCTGCCTGTTATTGTCAACACACATTTAATGTATTTATATTTTCTCACCACATGATTTGAAACTTACTGGCACAGCATTCATAACTCTGTTTTAAAAAATTCATAGATTTTGTGTTATATAGCCTTAGAGAGCAAAGTAGCTAGCTAACTGTGGCACACATGTTTGTCTCTACATTGTCATTGAAATTATTATTCTTATTACTTTTTTAAAATATGTAAATTAACAAAATTAATTTTGCAGTATATTCGCAGCCCACTCCATGGTGTTACTAGATCTATTTTTCATCTCAATGCCACAAATCCCAAATTGCCTCAGAGGACACTTTACAACATCCTCTGTCCTTTGACCCTCAAAATCAAATATGGAACAACTTCCCTCAAAAAACATTTAATATGTAAAATAAAGAGAAGATACTTCAAAGAGAGCCCCTGATAGACAGAAATGATAGAGCGATAGATATCATGTGTACCACTGACACACAGACTGAAACTGGAAGCTGGTTCCCAAGGAACTTGATAGCTGAAAGCTCTGGCTCCCATCCTACTATTGGAGACTCAAGGAACCACAAAGATGCATTCTGGGAGTGCAGAGTTCTGTTGGGGTCAAAGGGTACTCAGTCGGGCTTTGTAGGTCAGAATGATTTTAAATGATTTTGGCACATAACTTGCTAGTAAACACAGATTATAACGAGTGAAGAGGTGCTACCTAAGGGTACAACGCCTTTAAGCAGTCTACTCGAGATGGGGGTCTACGAGATTATAGGTGGTTTAGATTAAGAAATCATTGCTGGCAACTGGTGAGAGTCCAGCACTCTTAATATGGTTCAGGTTTTACAACTGTTTCTTAGGTCCCGATGTTTGAGAATAAATCAATTGATTAATTGTGGCTTTAATTATTAAAATGTTCTGGCTTTAAATTACTCAGCAAAGTAATATTCTCCTATGGCATTATGGGATACAATTTAAGACTATCTATTCGGACTAACCGAGATTATTCCAAATTGGTGGAATGACAAATCCTTTTTAAGATTTTGCACCATTTGCTTTACTTGGTAGGTTTGAGGGTTAAAACAGCTAACTACCTGTTTAAAAAAAAATGTGGGGGGGGAGATGGAGGATGGAGCATGAGCCTTTTAGTGATCCAGCAGCACTATTGTGAAATGGTGTGTAATCCAGTAGTAAAAAGTCTAAATCTATTAAATAAAAGAATGTTCTGTGGAAGGACTGTTCCATGTTCACCATCAATGCCATGAGGTAGAACAAGTTTGAGGGTGTGATTAAAACAGTGTGTGGGTTTTCTCTACAGTCTGACAGAAAACAAGCAAATCTAATAATGTGTTAAACGCAGTAATATCAACCTCCGCATGAATAATAAAATACAATAATTACTAAATCTGTTTTAAGAACTCAACTTGGTAAAACTGAAAATTCAGACTAAATTTAAAATAAGGAGCTGCAGTGCAGCACACTATAACACATATAATTGGATGAATTCAGGATTCAATTGAATTTATGATTTAGGGTTGATTAAAAGGCACGAGTCAAAAATGGCTGCTACTCCACCTCCTCGACTGGTAGCTTGATGATTATGATAATTCATATGAAACTTAATTATTTTTTTGGGTTCATTTGGATCTTTTTCATACATACATTTCTCAATAAATAAATGTAAAGCAAATTGTCTCTTGTGAAACATGCATCATTTTAATTACTGAAAAATAAAGAAAGACAAGTTGTGTCTTCTTCTGGACACATGATGAAAAGGGAAAACAACTAAAAACATCCGAGAGATCAATGAATGAAGAAATACAAATACAAATGTAGGATCTTCTTATAATGGCTAGTGAAACCATGATTAAAAGCAAACCAAAAGGCCTCTTTTGAAGTGTTCTTTGCAGTTCTCGACACAGTGTCCGTAATCAGCACGCATCTTGGTTGCTGGGTTGACATCTACGAAGGTCATCAGGTGTCCAAGTCTTTGTCTTGTAGGCGGGATAGATAGTGGTTTCTGGAATGGTCGGTGACAACTTGGTCCAGCTCATCCTCCACAGACTGCACGTCCTTGTACAGCTGATCTTGGGCTTCCTCCCTTGGCTTTTTATTAGGTGGGGAGTTGGCAGATTCCTTCAGCTTGGCTACCATCCACCCCTGAAGGGAGTTGTTCAGCCTCTAGTCAGTCATTGTGAACACCTTAACAAGGATAAACCTGGACTTGATCCTGAGCTTTTGGTGCTCAACCTGGGCCATGCGCATCTCCCTCATGAGGTCCCTCAGTACGGCGGAAGCGATGTATTCATCGGCATTCATTATGATGGTGACGCAGGATAATGAAGGTCAGGCAGGTGGCTGCTGTAATGGAGGCACAAGGAGCATATATGACTGGAAATCTTTCCTCAACTTGGACTTCTTCTGGGTTGTCATGGATTACTAATAAACCACCAATAAACTCATTTAGGTCTCTAGATATTAAATCTTATCGCTCCACAGTGGGATGAAAACCATTTCTGGACCAGATGAAGACCATTTCTGGACCAGGTCTTCCCTCGAAAGTCTGACAATTTTGTACAAAGCTCACATCATACTCTCATACTAATAATCAGACTTGGTGTCTCAGCGGGTGTGTTGCTGAGTGGGGAGAAACTGATTCAAACACAAAGTGGTTGGTGGTGAACTGTGTGCTTCAGCTTATTAATATGTCTCATTCAGCAGTTACCCAGGATGCTCCAGAGCTGCCAGGGGATGACTACACCCAGACAGCCCTCAAGTAGTTTTTGCAGACACAGTGCCTGTCATGGTGTTGGTTCGTCTTGTTTCCTGTTTTATTGTCAAGTCCTTGTTTGTGTATCCTTTGGGTTCTTACACAGCTTAAGTGTTCTTATCTATGCTCTGCTGAATGAGGATTCTTAAATTGCACATGTGTTCTCGTGCACCTGGATTTGCATGCAGAAACGCCCCGGTAGCTCCTTATAAAGACATGCAACTGAAGAGACGTGTGCACAATTGACACACTTCACAGGCAACGTGAAAGCAACTTCAGACTGATTAAAATCATGTCAAAGTGGAAAGCGAGCACCGGTCGAGTAAACTGAGACTGAACTTTACCGGTGCAGAGGTGCAGATACTGTTGCAGAATGTAGATGTGTCCATTCTATTCTGCTGTGGCTATAGCCACATGACTGAGTTTAGTGCTTTCTTATTTATTCACTCACATTTGCAGTGTTCATGTTGTGCTTTTGTTTATCTCATGATGCCTCGTAGAATCATGACTATAAAAGCGAAACATACTTGTTAGTGATACAAATATTCTCGTGTTTATTATTAGAATTATTTAAATCTGAGGATGTCTGTAGGGTTGACCTGAACGTCACCCTGAGCAGTACTGTTTGCACCTGGACAAACTGGCAGCAGAGTTTAGTCTACGTTTTGGTGAGTTAGACGTCATAGACGGGATCGCTGCATTTGTTTCAAACCCATTCCTGCCTATTGAGACAGAGGTTGCAGTCAAATTCCAGAAAGCATTTGCTTTGCCAGGTGGAGTAGACGTGAAGATGGGTGATATACAAAGTGACAGAGCTGAAAGCCAGGTCAAGACACAATAACTTTTGTTGTCAGCAGAGAGAAGTTTCCTCTTCTCAGCACATGTGCATTAAAAGTGAGTGCATAGTTTGGATCAACTTGATTTTTAGCCACCCAAAATCATCAGGGCAGCTGTTTGTGATCTTCAGCTCTCCATAAAGTTAGCGCTTCACAACTGGATCCGTCTCTTCTTCATGTCATACTTTTAAATGCATTTCAGGAAGTTGAGGAAGGCATAGATTGCTAGGCTGTGGTAGTGTGCAACTCAATTGAGCAGCAGGTGGTGTTGGTGTATGCCTGGAAATCAAAATGGTGAAAAACAGTTGTTATGTTCTTACTCCACAATTCAATACATTAAAGTCCAATCTTTTCACAATTTAACATGTATACTGTATTTAATAATACAATATCTCAAATTTTACTTTACCCAGATTTTTAACCGTAAATGTTTCCATTTTGTAGCAGGTTTCAGCTGCTGTATTGGTCAAAGTCCACCCTCTCCTACCATTGCCGCTCAGCAAACTTTGACAATACATTTGTTAAAACATGTAAGATGGAGAGTGATAGTAAAAGTGCAAAAAGTGTCACAGCAGTGTTGAGAAGTTATTACGACAATGCACTACTTTTTGCTGGCTGTAGTACATTACTTGCGCCGAGTGAATGCCAAAAAGGTCCACTTTCAACTTACTTGGCTGTTGCAAAAATGTATCATATAATTTCTGGCGACTGGGCTTGTGCAGTATGTCATGATTGTTTCGATCGTGTGTGTTGTGTTGGCATGTGGGGAAAGACATCAATGAAAAAGCAGACTGTAAACCAGAGCTGGGGATTTTATGGCTGTCCCAGTCCAGCCTGTAAGAGATTAAATTAAAAATAAATAACTGCATGCCATAAATGCAATATAACGACACTGCTTTTACTTTGAAGGTGATTT
The DNA here is from genome assembly GCF_023055335.1 of Clinocottus analis. Classification (NCBI taxonomy): domain Eukaryota; kingdom Metazoa; phylum Chordata; class Actinopteri; order Perciformes; family Cottidae; genus Clinocottus; species Clinocottus analis. Next base: position 6,757,778 of record NW_027175843.1, read on the forward strand.
ACGTATGTGCACGGGCTTACGCAGCCTTACTGTCAGAAGAGGGAAAACTAAAGGTTGATACAGAATGTACACTTTTTCACAAAACTTGGTGTGACGGTCCACGAGTCTGTCGTTGTCTGTCTGTCAGTTTGTTTGTCTGCCTGTCTATCTGTCTGTCTGTCTGTCTGTCTGTCTCTGTCTCCGGCAGGACCCCCCTCCCCCCTGATGAGAAGCACCTGGGCCCGGTGCTCTCCAGGCATAAAGCTCCGCCTCGGTGATGGCCAGCTCTCTCTCTCTCTCTCTCTCTCTCTCTCTCTCTCTCTCTCTCTCTCTCCCCGTAGCTGCGTGAATGTCGCCTGACAGGCGACAGCGGTCTATGTTTGTCTATGTCTGTCGAGATTTTTGGCTGTTTTAGGGCTTTGCCAGCCGCCTTAGTTTGTTAACAAATCCTCTTTTGTTTGGAACGCTGTGTCTCCCGTTCATTGACCCGGGTCGTGACACATGGTATCTGTTTACTGAAGTCAAAGGTAAAGCTGTGTGCTTAGTTTGTGGAGAACTTGTCGCTGTGTTAGGATTACAATTTGAATCGGCACTACGGGACTAAACACACAGACAAATACAAGAAGTTGATTGATGCAGAGCGTGCACAGGCCGCTGATGGTTTTCTAGTTAAGCTGCTTCCCAAATCATGTGCTAGCCCACAAAATCCCCCAAAACAGTAAGACATTTTTTGAAGGGGAGTTCATCACAGAGTGTTGTGACAAACTGGCAGGTGTTACAATTGATGGTTGTTTAAATCTGATGAGGAAAATGTTGGACTTCTGAAGCGAATGCAGAATAAAGTGACTGAAACAAACCTTGACCAGAAATTGCTCTTTTTTCATTGCATTATACATCAAGAGGTGTTGTTTAAGTCAGTGCTAAAAGTTAACCATGTTATTGATTGTGACTAAAATAGTTAACTTCATCAAGGCATAAGCATTAAATCACAGACAGTTTGAGAAGTGTGAGACTGAGCATCGTGACATTGGCTACCACACAGCTGTCAAATGTCTCAGCCTGGACAAAGTGATGAAAAGAGTTCTGTGAAAAGAAAGGTAAAGACATCCCAGAGCTCTCAGATGCAGACTGGATGGCAGATTTCACATTTATTGTTGATGTGACTGCACTATTGAATTAACTAAATATTAAGCTTCAAGGCAAAGACCTTTTTGTACACGACATGTACACTTGGTGAAGGCTTTCATGAGAAAGCTGCAGTTTCTTTCAGCCCAGTTGGAGAACATTTTTCACCCACTTGCCAAAACTGAAGGAAGGCTCACTCTCAGCTGATCACCTCCACGGGCACTCATCCACGTTAGGAGCACTGCATGGAGAGTTTACGAGGCGATTTCAAGACTTCCAAACAGTCGGACAGTAGGCCCACGATCTCTTCTCCCTTTACCTGCAGTGTGGATCACACACCCAGAGATGTTCAGCTTGAACTCATTGACCGGCAGCCAGATACTCTATGGCAGAGCACTTAAAGTCAGTATCACGTCTGAATCTTTACTCTTCTCTCAAGAAGAGAACTTTCCACACATGAGGAGGCATGCTCAGAAGATGTTGGTTCTCTTTGTGATGTGAGCAAGCATTCTCAGTGATGAAGTTCAACAAATCCAGATACAGATCCCCTCTTACTGATCATCACCTGTCAGATGTCCTTCGCATCTTCACCTCCGACATTTAACCAGACTTCAATGCACTTATTTAAGCCCAACACAGACTGTTTTTTTCTCACTAAGTAAGAAAAACTGAACTGGAAAACATAAAACATACTTTTTGCTTTTGTACAAAGTGAATCAGTTGTTGGTCTTTAACATACATCTTATTTTATTCATGTGTTTATTTTGCAGAGACAATGCACAGTAAAACTGTAACTGAGGCAGAGTTAGCCAAAAAGGCTCATTATCATCTGCTGTCCCTGGCCAGATGTCTGAAGGCAGCCTGAAGTTATAAACAGTAGGTGTATTTATTTTGTGAAAGTTTAAAGGTATGTTAAAAACTATTCTCATCGCCTTATTGTAACATGTAGCTCAAAAACATATAATTAACTGTCTATTGAAGTAATACAATTAACATTGAGCAGAAAAAGTTCAGCCTATTGATTCGGCCCTCCACACCGGTCCCAATTTCTCAAGTGGCCCCTTGGGAAAATGCATTGCCCGCCCCTGCTATAGTTTATGGCAAAATGTCAAGATGGCATTTGCCATTTCTGTCGGCTTAAGTTCAGCAGTATGTACACAAAAAACTTGCTCATAGCAATATGCTTCTAGGTCATTGTTGCTAGGTGGAAGCCTGGTCTATTTGGAAGTGTGGTTGTCTGTAGTCAAGCAGCAGCATTTACAGTTTAGACATATTTTTCCCTGACCAGAATGTGGGGCCTGTGGGCTGAGTGCTCTCATTTCATCCTAAAACAAAATAATCTCCCAGCACTGTGTTTTGCTGTCTTTTTTCCACAAACTGTTTACTCCCAGAGAACTCAAAGCAAGGAAACTCCACCAGATAGAGCTGTATGGGCGTAACCAAAACTCAGGGGATAGCTGACGTGTGTGAACACGTCCTGTCAGAGAACAACGAGATCCCAGGTGATGTCCTCATGGACAAATACATGACTCACTCCATGTAATATATGTCCCAATGCACAAATAATAATTAAATCAACGAGTAAATAATTCAATGTAAGAGTGCAAATGCCTGTGAGTGATGTTCTATGTTCGATTATACACTGTTACAACTTTGTTGTATTCACAAAAACATGGTGAGTCACCACATAACATAACAAGCAACCAAAAATAGCCTACATACAATATCCAACCAATGTATCCTGCAACACACAAACACAGAACTTATGTATCAGCTTAACCTCCAATCATTGATTGAAATTATTTTAAATTCTACACGTTATGTTCTAGTAAAGTAAATACAAATTTAAATGTCAACTCAATTTCACACTGGCCTTCACCTTTAAGTAACTTTTAAATTATTATTATTTTAAGGTAGCCTGCCTCTTTGTAAAATGCCCCATCTGTCCTTTGAATGGCTTGTTATAGATCCATTACCCCAAACACTTGCACAGGTTTAGATACAGGTCAGAGCTTTATTCATGATAGTATTAATGATATTATGTAAAGCTTTATAAAGCTCAGGGACCTGAAGATGGTAATACTTTGTAGCTGTGTCCTAAATGTTTGCCTACTCTGTTGTGATCCATGTTACTATTAAGTTACTTCATGTTCTTCAAAACAAATTTAGTCAGAAACTTTTCTTTCTTCTTCATCCAAAGACATCCAGGTCTTATTATATCAGCACATGCTATCATGAATATCATAAGAAGCACTTTAGTCATTTTGAGTTAATTTGGAGGGTTTTCATAATGCAATTATTTTTGACTCCCTAGTAGTCACCCCCAGACATCCCTTTACGACCCCCGGGCCACTCCAGATAAACATCTCTTCAACCATCACTAATTGAGCATAATATCCTCTTGGATTGTCTTGAGGGTGGGTGGGTGTCAGTGGCACTACAATGGTTTGGGTCCTACCTAAAAGACATGTGGTTCTGTGTTGGTATTGCTGATGCCAGTTTATTTTCAACAGGTGTTCACTGTGGAGTGCCCCAAGGATCTGTCAGGGCCCGGATCTCTTTTTCATTTACGTGCTCAACCTAGGAAACCTCAGATCTATTGAAGCTGAGACCCCCTCCAACAATCACAGGTTCCAAAGTTCCCTGCAGTTAAATGATGATAAGACAGATATATCAATCCAGTGCCCTGGGGAGTAAGGTAGAGGGACGATGCACGAGCTAACTAATTATTTTCTCATTTGTGGTCTGTTAAACAGTTAATTCATCAAATTCAGTAATAGCAAATGTGTAAATTCGATTACTTGATTGCTACTCACGGAAGCAAATCTTTTGTTAAACCAATAAAATGACACATGAAGGGTACACTTCCTGTGATTGGGTCGAATGGCTTTTACAGAAGAATTAAACTGCACCAGAATCGACGGGCGGACCGCGTCTCGCATTGACACCAACCCAAATGATTCACACTAAAGGGGTTTAACACTCCAGCATATTTAATCGGATGACACAGGGCTGGTGTGAATGCGTCCTCATTGTTTCCATCTAAAACTTTAACTGGCCTATCAAAGCAAACAATGGATAGTTTACATGGCATTTTATAACTTTGTTCCCCAATTTGAATTCTGTACATTGACCCTTATGTTGACCTGATGCAGTCAAGTGACACCATTCACAGTGCATTGATGTTATTCAGAACAGATGTAGTCCAGGTGTTTTTATTCATGGCTCAGAGGAGGGCAACCTCATCGCAGGTGCTGTTCTGAGCTGAATCGGCAACATGATGTCACTCTGTTCTTTGAGAACATGTGGCTGTACGTAGCTGAACACAGCTGCAAAATGACCGAGTCCAATCCAAGGCCAGCGATCATACATCAGTTTCAAGAATAGTAATGTAAATTAGTTTTTGCTTGATCTAAGACAGTAGTGCTGTATGTAAAGCTTTCCAGTTTTGGCTGCATTCCTCCCAGGCAGTTTCAATTAACACTTTAATTTCTTTTTGTTCACACCTACGGGCAATTGTGAGCGTGAATGGTTGTTTGCTCCATGTCTTCCCTGCGACGGACTGGCGACTTGTCCTGGGTGTACCCTGCCTTCGCCCATTGACAGCTGGGATCGGCTCCAGCGCCTCTCGACCCTAAAACAGGATAAGAGGTTCGGATAATGGTGGATTGATTAACTTTAATTGCTGTGACTCCAACTTCCATGGAACCTATCACATTATAAATAAGAGAGATCATATGAACCATGGACTGTGTGACTTTGACTAACTGGTATCTGGTTAGATTTTAACCAGACAAGAGTCAACTTCATAATATGGTAAATTAAAATACAATTCAACCTTATTTTCTTCATTCAGATACTTTATCATTCAATTCAATTAAATGTAATTTGTTTTAGGAAATTAATTTCGTTGTTTTTTGGGGAATTACTTTTTTAAATATTAAAGTGTATATATATATATATATATATATATATATATATATATATATACATATATATATATATACATATATATATATATATATATATATATATATATATATATATATATATATATATATATATATATATATATATTTCCAGTCCTTGTAAAGAGCTATCCAATTCAATTTATTTTGTATAGCCCAAAATCACAAATTAAAAATTGACCTGAGAGGGCTTTACAATCTGTTCACGACCTATGTCCCGGGACCTCACAGCGGTTCAGAAAAACGCTTTCACAGGGAGAAAAAGGCAAGAAACCTTCGGGAGAGCAATAAAGGAGGATCCCTCTATCAGGATGGACAGAAGTACAATGGATGTCATGTGTACAGAATGAACAAGGTAACAGACTGAAGGCCTGATCAGACAGAGAGCAAAGTACATTTTAGATCCAGCAGGATTGCATGCAAAGTCAATGGAAAGACATTAGTGAGGGCTGCAGCCGGCACTAACCGGGTCCACGCAAGTTGAAAAGGTTTGTTGTAAAAGAAGGAAATAAGTAAGTCCAGTTCAAATCAGATGCATTATATAATGCATCATTATATAATGCATCTGAATAAGAGGAAGTCTTAGTGGATGGTGGCAGCGAGCTCGTAGGGTGCACTGGTAGCTGGAGCCAATTTTCTTCCTAGGCAATACCAAAGTTCTCTTGAGCAAGGAACCGGACCCCCAAACTTCTTCCTGAGTATAAGCTGCCCACTGCTCCTAAAGCTAGGATGGGTTAAATGCAGAGGCTAAATCTGTGCTGTCTACATGTCCCAATAAAAAAAGTGCATTTATCTTGATAATTAAGAGTGGATACAAATTAAAGTAAATTAGTCACAAACATAATTCCCGCAAGCTTCAGTTGAAAATTATGCCAATTATTGTTGTGCTGTTCCTTAGTCCAGGTAGTAAAACCCTTCTTGGGTTTCCTCCCAACGTGCGCCTCATTAATCCCCGGGAGAAAAATCTAACCAGATTCCAGTTAGTTCACCCGCATGCCTGCAAACAATTAAACAATCAAAAGAACCATTCCTGGAGGAAGCTGGCCTATTATTTTGAATTACAGTTTGAGGGATTGCATTTCCTTGACTTGTTGAGAGCTACATGCTTGGTAGGACTTGTGTCCCATGTGTCCCTGATCAACACGCCTCTCTTCGTTAATCAAGCTTGCGTTCTACTGTTCTTCCTTCCTCAATAGAAATCTGGTAATTTGCCAAAGTTCCAAATGAATCATATCGAGAGGTTATCTCATCCTGTTGAGCTGCAAAATCTTTTCAAATCTAAGTTGTTTAATCATAATCTGTTCTGATTATACCGCTTGCTGGGAAATGTTTTTTTTTTTTTTTCTTTCAGCACAAGAGCAGGGATGTTAAGTTTACTGGAACGCAGCAGGATATCCCAACAGCATCAGGAAGGACATCCGTGAAACTAATCAAGCCAAAACCACAGAGCCCCTTAAGTGGCCGGATTCACATATCCTTACGCATGGGATCACCCCAGCCAGATCCTGTATCTAATAGGGGCAAAGTCCACTAATCAGGCTTTAAGTCGTCTTTATTGACCATGAATTAATTCCAAAGACCCCCCACAAATAACTTGACTGAGATGGACATGTAATGGCTTAATGATGGAATAATTAATCTGTCTAAGAGCTTTCTTTCTCCAGCCCTGAACATAACCAACATTGGAACAAGGTTTTTATTTGATTATTTCTGTATATTTTATCACACTAGCACTATGGCTCAAGGGATGGCAATAATGGTCCATCAGTTGCTCTGTCCCACCACCTTGGTGCAGATAAAATGATCTACAACTGTTACAAACTGGCATACTGACTTTAGAGATCCCTTCCTCTCGTGCCACCAGCTGGTCCAATGCTGGTGAAATATTCACTGGATGGATCGAAATCGAATTTGTTTGGGACTTTTCATGGTTCCCCTGACCTTTCCTGTAGCGCCACCATGATGTTGAGATGTGGGTTTTAAGGAAAATATCCTGAAAGCTTTTGCCATCAAATGTGTTAAACACTGTTGTGTTACTTATATTTGTCCTGTAATTTGGATTTTAACCAAATCACATTGCATAAAATCATTTCATCAGCCTCAGCTGTACTTTGTGTTTTGTGCAAATTAGCAAATGTTAGCATTCTGACACACCAAACTACGATAGTCGACATGGTAAACATAGCTGCCTAGCAGTGTCAATGTGAGCAAGTTAACATCCTGATGTTAGCATTACACTGAAAGCACTGCTGCCTAAGTAAAGCTTTGTTTTGACATCTGTTTCTATGCAGATGTGGGCGAAAGACATTCTGCATTGAAACATGTCATGTCCGGATAGGAAAGGCAACATGTGTTGCTCGCTGATGTACACAGTAGCTAACATAATACAGTGAGTTAGTTGTCCCTATTACCGCCGAGTCAACAGCGATGCCACAATCTGTTCCTCAAAATAGACGTTTCCTGGAATAAATTCACTCAGTATCTCAGATTGGGGAATGGAGTGGTGGGGATCAGAGCCGGATTAGAGGGAAGCTGTAATTTAGTGACTGGGAGCTGAGAAAGAGCTTCCTCTCATCACTACCGCTTTCTCTGGACGTCCACCTCTGTCGTCTCAGTGCTTTTCCTGTGGTTTTGAATTCATAGAAATGCAGTGCTTTAGACCTACTTAAGGCTAGGCCTGTTTTGATGGAACAAAGTTGCTGTAGCGGTCAATATACATTCAGTAACTGAACATCTGTCTCACAATAATAAAAGGAAACAGGGCTTGTTATATACCGTATTCTTCAATATGTTTTGACTGCCCGTCTAAGCACTTCTAACCTGAATACATACAAAGTCCAGCTGCTGTTGTTGGGCATCATGTGGCCTGAAAAACTGAGAATCTGGATCATACAATATGCATTATTCTCGAGAGACTGAGTAAAATTCCTGGAGAGACTTTTGTCAAATACCTCGAATGGTTTATTTTGGCATAGACTGTATACTGCAGGTTCCAGACTGAATCAATGTTTTGCCAGTCACAGAGAAGTCAGTTTACTCTAGTCTGGGGGTTTAAGCAGATTAGAATTTTATTAAAAACTTGTAACAGCCATCCAGCCTGCTTGTTGCCACAGAGGGTATAGCCCTCTTAATGTCCTGATGCGGACTCGAGCAGCTGTGCATCTTCCCCCAGTGATACAGTGAAAGCACCTGGCAGCTTAAGGCTCTATTGTACAATCCTGATAAACAAACAAGTAAGCAAAAGGGGGCAAATCACTGTTAAGCCCAGTAAAGACGGCTGCTGTTGGAATAAACCCTGGCGGCTCGAGAGCCAGAGTGTGCTCTTACTCCCAGAGTCCCTCTTTCTCTAACTGACACAAGGTCAATGTCTGGGTTTACCCTAAGTCCACCCTGCATGGTGTCTGAGTTCATGTGGCGAGCCACCCAGGTCCTCCCGCTCTTATTGTGGCTGTTCTGTGCTAGGAATGTTGGAGGAAGGAAATGCCAACTCAAATACTTCTAGATATTGGCGGTGAAATGTTTTATTGATCCTCTGATGAGTTTTTCCCTTTTCTGCTCCGTCCCATTGTGGAACCCTCATACCTGACTCGATTGCGATTGAGTCGTGGAGATTAGGGAAAAGCTTAATAATGCAGAATCTTTGTTCCGTCTATTTTGCCTTGTTCCTCTTTTGAATTATTTTTTTTTTCTATTCTTAAGGCTCGCCCCTCCTCGCAGAGAAATCCACAGGGGTTTTGACCATCCCACCTGCAGAGAGAATAATATCCTAAATCCATATTAGTGCTCTTTCCCAAAAGCTTTGGTCAACAGATGGTTTACCCAAATCCCCTGGACCTCCCATCAAACCCCCCCTCCCCGCTCCACTGACTGTGAGCTTGGACATGTGTTGACTGGGTCCTATTATATAAAAATAGGAGATTCCATGATTCCCTCCTATTTATTCATTTCCAAACCTTCACATATATACGCATATGGAGTGAGTGATCTGTCCAGTAAGACTGGAATATAGCCATGCAGCTGATAAATCACATCATTAATCTAACGTTTTGACGTTGAGAAGAACAGCACAATACAATATCAAGGAACTGTGACCGAGCATGAAGAAAAGACTTTTTGATCAGGAATGTTGCTCAATCTGAATTTCATGCAATCAACATGTTTTCATTTACACTTCACTGGTGATTTTTCTCAGCTGGCTATGAGATAAGCAGTAAGGATTGCTGTGCCAGAACCAATTAGGGCTAACCCGGCGCTGTTCAGGAAGTGTCCCTGCTGCTGGCTTTTGCAGTGTTCGGTCATTAAGCCCCAACAGGAGTGGCTGGTTAATTGTAATCCTTGGGCGCTGGAACAACAGCCACACTGTGGTGAACCCAGTTGAGCTCCCCCTCCCCACCTTCGCCGAAAACAAGTAAGTTCAAGCTGCTTGTCATGCCACTCACTTATCAGTCCCGGGAAACAGCAGCGACCAATCAGTGAAATCAGGGGTCTTTTCAGCATGTTTGACGTACAGAAAGCATTCATTTTCTGAACAGCAGACATTTTAATATGTCAACTGAAATATTCCAGTCTGCATTGGGAATGCGAGGAGAACAAGGAATAGATGTTGCTTGCAAGGAATATTAGAAAAAAGAAAACAAAGACAACGTTCTTCCGCTTATAAAAATAAAAATCTGCACCAAGAGCAGGTCAGACGTTAAAGAACTGCATATACACCCTTCAGCGCTAAAAACCTCAAGTTGAAATTCTTAATCTTGTTTACTTTGCTGGCACTGTATATTACATGTTTCCCATCCATGTACCTTACAGTATATAAAGCAGCACAGTCTTTTTTTTATTAAAGCTTGCCTCAGGAATGTTGTCTTGTTTTGCTGTCTTGATCCCATTCTGTGGGGTCCTATTTGTGCATTCCAGGGAGGAATGGCAGGAATGGCAGCGTTGCAACACAGACACATCACATGGGACATGCCAGACAATAAATAAGAGACTGATTGTTGCACCAAAGTCACTATTAAAGAGTGTTAATATATTGACCCTGGTTACTACTTTATTGAGACATATTGGTAAGATTAGGGACAATTTATGCTGACATGTGTTTTCTGTCACTGTGCAGTCCAGATGTTGTTGTTTTTTACTATTTTTATTGGGGTTTTTAGAGTATAACATTCAGTTGTAAAATAGGAAGTGTTTTAATTACAGGAATTAAGGTGCTAATTGAAAAAAAAGGAAAAAAAGAAATATCTTTTACATTATATTGTATCATCATACATGTATGAGGAAAAGGCAATATTGCCAATCATTTTTCAATACTTACATGTATTGCAAGTCCGGTTCAAATACAAACAGGAAAATCTATTAAAACCAGATACATTAGAAAAAATACAAGAGGAATACCAATGTAGTTTATGTGGTTCCCAAGAGTTTCAAAACAAGTATCATCTTATCTGACATGCGTGCGTGTGATCGCCTCGTAAACCATTAGAGGCTTGTTGCATTATGTCCCATAAATCATGTTCGCACGTGAGCTGATGTGATTGTGTAAGTGAGTGCATGTGTGGCAAGTGTTTACGTATTGCGCTGCACAGAGCATCGTATTGCACGGTCAGCGTGCTTTATACCATGTCTGTGTACCTGACGCGAGCGTGCACAATGCGGCATTGACTGTACGTTACGGTGCATGATCCATTTGATCTCTGACAGGAGATATTAAAACGGCATGGGAGTGCGGCACTCCTCCTGTACCCGTCTGTGCCCTGTGCACCCCGAGCTAGCACGCGATCCTGTGTCAGCCGCTGTCGAGATGCTGCAGGTGCTTCCTGCAGCAGCTTTCCCACACCGAAGGGCACTGGGGGGCATGGACACCTTAGCTGCCTATTCAGCCAACACACTGCACAGGGCGGGCAAGCTGGGGCCGGGCCCCTCCCCACTCAATAGCGCAGGGCCGCTCCCCTCCCCGTAGCCCAACAATGGGCACTGCTATCACTGCCCGGCTACACAAACCAGGGCGGGGACCCACCAAGTACTCATAAAAGACCCTGTCACTTTGACGCAGGCAATCAGAGAGCTCGCCTTTATGAAAACCATACAGAGAAAAATAGGGCTTTCTCCCTCTTTCCTGCTCACTTTCCGATTCCAAATTCCTTCATGGCCTTTTGTCTCGTGGCTCAACTGTGCCTGATGTGACATGTTGAAGATTGGATATAAGGACCTGAGTGGTCGCTTCTGGGTTGTCGGTTGAAACTGAAGTCAGTTACTCCAGCGGTCCCCAACCATTCCTGCGCCACAGACCAGTTTTGTCTTCACAACAATATTTTCTTCACAGTGTGGGCGATAAATATGATGTAATTAAATGATATCACTAGCATAAAGACAATTATAAAATGCATAAAAATACCAACTCACCATTACGCCAAATTAGTGGAGTAAAGCCGCGACCCCTGTCCGCCGCGAAAAAGCGAGTGAGTAAACTCAGGCGAAAAAGTGTTGCGACTCTTTTGGTGTGAACGCAGCATGAGAGGAAGCAGAAGAATATAAACAAGGCCTGATGAATCTTATTTCAGCCATTTTTCCTTTTTTTGCAGGACATAAATGGAAATGTTGTGCGTGTCTTGGTAAAGTTTGGTTTTTCAGCGGCATTATTGGTGCATTCAGTAGGCTCTAAGAATTCCAAAACGGGACGGTAATCCTGTGTAGCTTCATGCTATCAATATGATTTGGCCTATTTTCAACGAAGAGCTGAGCCCCTATTTTTAGGGGCTCTGGGGCTCGTCCTGTCTACTCCGTAACTTAAACCTTTATATGCAGTATACTGCTTAACTTAAACCCTGCTTCACAAAGACAGGATGTTGGAAATAGAAGCAGGTTTTCAGAGCTTTTTAGCGATCTCAGGATATTCTGCCATGATTTAATTCCAGAACACAGTCAGAGTTCAAACAGATTTAAAAATGTCATTTTTGAGGTAACGTATCACGTAACATTGTGACATGTCACAATGTTACGTGATACGTTACCCCATAAATGACATTTTTAAACACAGACGGGTGTATCCGATGATTTTTTTTTTAAATAAAACATCTTTTAGACTTTGATTTTTTTCAAGGTCGGATTGTTTTCATTCAAGAAGCTGCTATGATTTATAGCAATGTTTTTTTGTATTCTTAATTCTAATTATAATCTTTTTCCTTAAATTTATTGTAATTGTGTGTGTGTAGGGATCACCTATTAAAAAAAGTGTTTCTTTGTACGGAGTAACTGTCTGTTTTCTGTGCATATGACAATAAAGATATCTTGAATGAAGTCTGATGGTTCGGCAGCTGATTCTTCTCTATCTCTTGTAAGACAGCAGCAGGGTGAAGACGTTTTGTCTGTGTGGGTTTTGCCTTTAAACTAAAAACAGTTCACTTGCTCCACTTCAGCTCCATTGATCGCACTTTCCTTGTTTCTAAAATCAACAATCAGCTCATTGATTTTACTCACGTTGAGCAGTAGATTGTTCTCTGAGCACCACTCTGCAACATTGTTGATTTCCTCTCTACGGGAAGTGTCATCGCAGTGTGTAATCCGAACAATGACGCAGTGTCATCTGCAAACTTCACAAGAGAGTTCTCTGGTGTAAACCGTAGGGGGCTGAGCTCACAGCCCTGGGGGGCTCCGGTGTTTCAACGCCATAGCTGTCTGGAGCCTGTTTGTGAGGAAGACTAATAACCAATGACAGAGTGAGGTAATCAAGCACAGCAACCCGAGCACAGAGTGCTAAATTTACCAACAGTCTCATGACGTAGATTGTGTTGAAAGCAGAGCTGAAATCAACAGAAGCCATTCTGATTGTAGGAGTTGTTATGAGTGACTTAAGTGCAGTGCCACATTGCGGTAGTTGCTGTTGACTGGATTGAAGCAGGTGAGATGCAAGTGTTCAGCGATAACATCAGTGAGCTGGTTCACACATGTTCTTAGTGCACGACAAGCCGTGCAGTCAAAGGAGCAGAGACATGGTATCAAAACTCAACTAGACCAGTAAGCAAACATGTTAGATGTAAAACACATGGGTATGAATCATATGCAAGTGCCTTTAAAAAGTGAATTCAAGAAATTATGTAAAATCGAGAAAATGCCCCCGGACTTTAATGTGAGTTCGTAGGGAGGGCTGAACTTGTGTATGTGGAGCAGAAATTATTTTCCACTAGTAAATCTTCATTCTGCTCAGTCCTCTTGATCGTAAACATGTATTTAGTTTTACAGTGCACATTTTTAGATGACACTAGTTATTTATTTAGCATAAACACAACAACAATAGAGAGGTCTTTGGAAATTAAAATCTTGAATGTCAGGCTCCTTTCAACAAGGCTTATTTAAAATGTACAGTAGTTATTTATCAAAGTAAATTCACACAGGTTAAGGCAAAATGAGACAAAAATTGGTGCAAGTTCAAATACGGCTAAAATATAATAAAAAATTAAGCAACATAAAATGAAAAAGGACATTCTCTGCGTGAGGCTGAATATATGAATTATAGGTCTGTTTTACCCAGTGAATGATTTCTTTAGCTAGATGTTAGATCCCTGGAAGTCTGTCAGTAACAGTAAATGTAAGGAAAGAAGCCCAGACGTCAGAAGTGGTTTACTGTGTTTGTAATAGGACAATGCACTCACACATCACAGTCTGTACCAACAGGCTCTGTTCCACATCCTAAAAATGCATGAAGAGCCCAAACAGGGACTGCACTCTGCAATCAAGACATGTTGTGGATGAAGTTTGGAAACCCAAACAAAGATGTCCCGATAATGTTTCTGTTTGGTTTTACTGCTATGGAAACATATTTAAATTGACAAGAATATTTGAGGAAAATGCCTACAACAACCAACATTGTTTTGATATATTTTTGTTATTGATGAAAATATATTACATTAAACAGAATGATTAAAATAGGCAGCAGTTGATTAATCTGAATGTATTGGAAAATAAAAAATAAATACATGGAATTCATATATACATTGAAGAAGTTTGGGCGTGTGTGTTCTTGCATGTGAATGCATGAAAGAGCCATAATTGCTCTATGGCATGCATTTAAATAAAGACAAGATGAAAGTATGTCAGGTATTGTGTATTGGTTATGTACAGTACAATAGCAGGACAATGGGATGATGGAATCTTGCTGAGGCCTTTGTTAATACAAAGTTCAGCTTTTATAGTACACCTACGCTAGAGTAGCTTTTCAATGTTGAATTTGACCATACGATGGATTGTCCCCATCAAACATGAAGCTGCTACCAGGCAGGCACACAATATGCCCACTCTCCCCTACTCTTAATTTCTCTTGGCCCTTGACCTTTCAGGGAAAACCTGATGACTAATTGTGATTCTGTTCTTGCCTCTGTGCCCAAAAATCCATGAGGAATTCATTAATACACAGATTAATATTTCTAATGTGGTCTGTTCCAACCTGTCAGGAATGTGGCTCTTGAAACATTAGCATAGTTATTTCCACTCATGCAATAAAACCAATGCGGACCAGAGTCCATAAAATCCTAAATAATTACCTTGCTGTCAATTTGCAATATTACTTTCCAGGATCAGCAACTACAGTAAAGCACACTGAAAAACAAACAACCCTCCTTCCCCGTGCCCGTTTTAGGATCACTTAACAGATCCAGTGATAGATTTATGAAGACAAGCGTCAAAGCTCCACTCTTGTCGTGGCGTGTGTGGAAAAAAAAAGGTTCCAGTTTAAATGCAGCTCCAGTATCTGTTCATTATTTAATTGTGCGTCGTAGACACCATGTCTCATGTTAGACTCAAGGGAGGCTGTAAAGCAGCTTCTAAAACAGCAGCTCACTGTACACATTTAGCACTTTTGTCATTTTCACTGGAGGAAAATGTTTTTCTGCAACTGCTCCCGAGACTGCGATGAATGCTCTTGTATGTTGTTCATGTCCCCCGTGGCGACATCATAAAAGTTACAAGTGTTTCCCCGTCCTTGATTGCTGGGTTAGAACAAACGTTTATTCATTTTGATTCCCTGACAAATGTCTGAGGGGAACTTCAACCCAGCGTTCTCGCTGATGTGCGCTGTCTGCTATACGTTACAGCTCTCATTTAGACATATTAAGACTGACTCGCACTGAGGAATGAGCCAGACTGGCCATATGTTGTGTCACTCAAGGTCAGATTTAGCACTAGCCATACGTTAGCTTGTTGTGAAAACAGCGAATAGTTACAAACTTATGCTGGTACTGTCTCAGTAAGAAAATGACAGACTCTCTGAAGGGAGGATTTCTTTATGTACGGATTCAAAGGACACACGAAGGCCACGCTTATGGCGAGAACATGGGGACCGTTATCAAGAAAAAAAGACAGCATCAGTCATTTGTCAAATGCGGAAGTATTAGCTATGTTTATGTTTAACTGGCAGTCCTGTGAATTTTGGCTTCTGTTTGTTCGGAGCAAAGGTAAAGGTTACACGGCAAAACTTAATGAGAGGAAGGAGGTCTGCAACCCGAGGAATTCTGTCCAGATTAGACTCATCTTCACCCATGGTTTTCAAGCTTCAATATTATTTTGTTCCATTTCATGCAAAACTATAGTGCTTATGTTGGGCTCTCAGAAACATGGACGCCTCACTCTCAAAGCTATATACGCATCATGTGTCAACATTTACAGACGCAACAGTTTGTATTATATCTCACGGAAAGTTACTCTTAATTTTTTTTGTGTGTTTTACCCCGAAAGTCAATTTCCTTTTGTTACATGTCTACATTATATGTTACGTTTCTTTACAAAATAATAGTAATAGGACATAGGAAACAACTCAGACACCGACAATACTTATTTAGGTTCATGTTCAATGTCTTAATGCCATCTTGTTCATGATAACGTGGATTAAATACAAAATGATTCTGTGGAATATCTATAAAATTACAGCGCATTATTTTTTCATAGGCATAGCTACGAATGGATGAGACAAGCCTGGAGATGCAAACGGAGCACTGAAGCTGCAGCTCTTCCGTCACTTTTATGGTTCAACGCTGAAAATAAAAAAGCTGAAATAAAAAAAAAAAGGTATGTAAGGTAATACAAAAGAAATAAAAGCAAACAGTTCTGTAAATGATTGTAGAGCAGCCGTCAAATGAATGATGCGTCATGTTTTCTGATGTCATGTTTATGTGAAAACATTGTCTCACAAAGCTGTTCCATGTCCTCTGTCAATCATGGATCATAGCATAATGGCAATTTGAAGCATTTAAGATGCAATTACTAACTAATTACAGATTACCCCCTCCCTGCATTCTCCTCCTCCCAACCCTCCCTACCTTTACATAATAATCCTTTCTCAATCCTCCCCTCCAGCTACAGTAACGCCTCCAATTATGTGCTCCCACTCGTGTCAACTAAGGTGGGGGGTTGTTTTTGTTTTGCATTCGAGGATACACTGTTGTCACACACTTTAAGTAATGAGTGGACGTGAACAGGAGGACAACGTTTTGTGGTGCCGGGGACTTTGTGCCATGAGGCTGATGTGCCACGAGGTTGAACAAAAGACTATTTACTTGTGTAATTTACTACTGTAAATTATTGAGCATGTGCAAATGCCCGTTGAAGACCGTGGATGGCAAACGGCAAGACTTAAGGGCAGAGTTTTATACCTTCTGTTCATGTAAGGCTAAGTTATGACTCAGGGTGCAGCATGCAGGTGGATTATAGTGGAGATAGTTGAAGATGAAGCAATGTTGAAACATGTGAGGAACCATTTTTATTCTATATATTTATTGTACTTGCATGTAGCAGGAGCGTAGGCAGGCAGATACTTTTCTAACATTTCAGAGGCCCACGGATATTTTATTTTAAAAAAAGAAACTGCAACAGAATGGCTAGAACAAGCTCCCATGATACACAACATTGTGTGTTTACATGGGAATGTGCTATGTTCCGTAGACGGCCTTGACAGAATGTATACAGTTTGTAGTGTCCAGAGATTGGATGTTTTGACTGCTTGCCATGTATTCCCTTGTTGTATATTATCTGCTTCACAGTTTTTTCTGCATCTGCCCGTGTATACATGATGTAAAGTCACACCCTGAGAAATCAGGCTTGCATTTGTATTAGCTCAATGCTTTTGTATGTGTGTCTGGAGAAAATAGACTGAGAACTTGTCTTTTGTGTCATTGGGGACAGAGTATTATTTCCCAGACTTCAGTATCAGAACAGAGGCTCTTTAAGAAGTTGGCCAAAATGATGGTTTTCAGGGTGTGGAAGGGGCGAACTTCATTCCCATCTGTTGATTGCATCCCATATTCTCCCCCTCTCACTCCATCCTGTGTGTACACTGATCACACGACCCAGCCGCCAGAAATAAGTCCGGCATTGCACCTTTGTGCAAACCACAGGATATGTTAAATTTGTATGTTTCTAAACCAAACCTCAGTTCTAGATAAACGTTCCATGTCAGCCTTATAATAAAATGTTTAATATTGTGAAATGATTTGTTAGGTTTAGCTAAACACACTACTTGGTTTAGGTAAGACTGTCGTAAAGGTTGTGTTCAAATAATGTTACATCGTCAAATACGTAGCGAAATATTATGTAACAACAGTAAAATGTGATGTCAACGTTACCTTTTTTTCACATACATTGGTTACATCGGTGAAAGTCTGCCCCAAAAGTTTAACCTGTTCACCACCCTTTCCGTCAGTGCTTAGACTTTTTACAAAACAGTCGCTAAAATACACGTGCTCTGCTCGTCGATCATTTAATTACATGATTTGCTCTTACCAAAGCCAATCCGAGGTTTGCTGAAAACACCTGAGATACCAAGACGTATCACACATAAGCAGTTTGCACTCTTGTCAGTGCGTGGAGTTTGTGCAGCCGGTCAGCAGTGGGCAGAGATTCCATCCTGCAAAATCTTTACTGCCATGTGGACAAATTACCCAGATCTTGCTTTCAGATTCAAGTTTTGTGTTTCTCATTGTAATTCTATCATTTGTCTCCGCTGAAAAGAACATGCAAAAATGTCAAAGTCAATATTTTCTGTAAGCAGTAAACTTTAATTGTTGTCGACTGATTGAACTTATTGCTCATGACGAAATAAATAAATGTTGTTGTACTACAGCTACATGGATGATGATGTTAGGTGACAGAGAAGTGGGACTTGAGAGGTCCCCCACATTTGTCTAACACCGCACTAATAGCAGATGCACTTAGTGACCTCTAACCCTTTGGTTGCATTTGTCCCCAAATCATGTGTTTGCACGTCATGGCTCAGCCCTGCTGTCCAAAGCCTGTCCCAGCTGATGGCGTTCAATGCGATGAAAACAACCAACATCCCCATCCAAACCATTCAGCTCTACAACTGTCCAGATTCCTTCTGTGGGCTCACGGCACATTGCTGTCGTTGGAGTCAGGCTTAGAGATCCATTGCTGGACTCGTACGCCGAAACGTTAAAGAAGTTGGCTGGGGGGTTGGGGAGGGCTGTGCTTACACTGTTGACCTCGGTAACCCTGGTGACCCCTAGGCCCATGTCTCCTTAATAAGTTTTACCCTCCCCGGTGGAAACAGAATGGTCAAACATTATGTCAAGGGTAATTAAGGTCCAAATGCTCCTGACCCTGATATAATCCCCTTTGAAAGGATCTCCAACTGTTTGCTGTGATTAACAAGGACTGCTGCTCTGGGAGGATCTGCCGCTGTTGAGCAGGCTTTATTGGGCCCTTTTTTTTATCACCACATAAAGTGGCCTCCAAGAGCTTCAGAAGATGTCCACAGGTCCCAGAGACAACAAGTCGGTGCTTTGAGCTGTCATTGAACATTAGCAACCAAATGGCCTGCTGGTTACAGACTTCGGAAGCTATAAAGGATTTCCTTACTTCTGAGCAATTTTAGAAAAGCCTGAAAGCAACCAAGATTGTATGCTTGTCCAGATACTGAGGTTTCTTTTTTCGTGGATGATCTCGCATGCTTATAAATATATCGATGATTCTTTAGGAAGTTCTTAAAAATACAAAACTTGTATGGATGAAGTGAGTTAAAACATTTCAATGCACCCATAGTTCTCTTTTAAGTTAGTAGAACCGTTTAATATATATATATATATATATATATATATATATATATGTATATATATATATATATATATATATATATATATATATATATATATATATATATATATATATATATATATATATATACATCACAAATGTTTGTGTGAAAGCAATCAAAGAGCAAAAACAGTAACGACTTGGTGGACATAGCCAAATTCTTGCCCTACTTCCCCATCACTAACATCAGGCTTTGACCACATTGTCCTGCCGTGAGCCCCTAAGCAGCATGCAATAACCCACTACCATAACAAACAGACCCTGCACCCCACCTTGCACTCGCTCGCATGCAAACACTGACCACACGCACACACCACCACATCCTTCCACTGGCAGTCCAAAATGACAGACTGTCTTTGCTATGTCCACTAACGGTCACTTTAATGCGCTGGAGGTCACAGGATTAGTCTCAGGGGGTCATCTTCACAGGGCCGGAGTTTTTAATATGAATCCTACAAAGAGGTCAGTGTCCAAGGGCGGGAGAGGTGGTGGATGATGAGACTCCCCCACACATGCACACAGAGGCCTTAGTATGTCCCCTCTCCGCCCCCTTTCCCCACACCCATTCCCTCCCACCTACTTGTAACACCCTCCCGCCCCCTTCCCCACCCACGCCACCCGCCTCTCAGTGAGGACAGCAGCACCCCATCCGTCCTTTATCACTGGGGGCTGCGCAAGTCATGCAGAACTCACGAGAGGAACATGCTGAGTGTGAGCTCATCGGATTAGGCTTCAAGATAGGGGCAGGGTGCCTCAGAGAGAGCCAGTGTGGCTTCCTCGGCCTCATGGGCCTTTCCTTCAGAGCCAACATTTGCACAAAGAGAGGCAGAACAGGAAGATAAATAAGCTCAGTTCTATCCACCCACAGAGGCGCTTGAAAGAAACTCTCAAGGACAGGGTACACTGCTTCATGATCCTGAAGGTTTAGACACCACAGAGCTCATCAATATAGAAAGAGGCATGAACAGCAAACAATCATGTGCCCGTATTGACGTTACTTCCCAATCGGAATTAAAAAAGCCGTTATCTGGGGATATTCCACAACGCAATGCTAAGTTGTGGCGATATGTTCAAATGGGCTGGATGAGATGAAATATCAAAAGCGTAACAAAGCGTGATAAAAATGAGCCACGGGTGAGTGTGGGTGCAAATAAGGTACAGATGACAGATCAAAGACAACTCCGAGAGTGTTGAATTATCCCTCCTTGAATTACATCAGGTTTGGAGATGCTCATCGTGCTTTGTTAGATGCCCAAATGCCTGAACAATTTGACTCTGTTACAGCTTTGACGGGAGCAGTGTTCTGTGATGAATGGGGTGAGGCGCAACCTTTTGAAGTAATAAAACAAAGAAAAGTAGGCCGATGCGTGGCTGTGTGCCAAAGTTTTAGAAGGTGGAAGGGAGGGGTGGGGAGCACATGATCGCTAACGGGTGACGGCTTTGATCATGCTCCCAAACAAACGGCCAGATAAAAAGGGTAATCAACACCTCGAGCCACAAGTCCAAATTTGCTCCTGCCAGTGTCTATAAATTACCCACCATTAAGGAGGAACATTTGGCATACATTTGGCATTGTCCACCACTTAGGGACCAGGCAGTGAAAGGTGAGGCCTACGTTGGGCGTTTTCTTTTTCTTTTTTTTTTTTTTTTACAATGCACGAGGCAGGAACGGCAACAACGGAACAGAGTGCAGTTTCTAGCTTTTTGACCTTACAGCTGGGAGCTTGTTGGGATCAGTGGGTGCCAATGAGTGAGCAAGACGATGACCATGGCTGAATAGTGTGGGGGGCTTAGACCTTGGTCTCTGAGTCGTGACCTTTGTTCTCCCCAGTGTGGTTTATGTCTCCCTGTGGACACTCTCCCAGGCAGCGCTGCTCCTGCCAAATGAGGGAATCCCTCAGGCTGAATGTCCGCTCTGAGTCCCTCGCCACTGCTTCTCTTTCGCTCAGTGTTTGCAGCAAAATAACACCCCACTGTGCTTCGAAGAGTACTGAAAGATTAGCATTATTAGCACTTAGGGAGTGCTGAGTTCTTAGAAATGAAAAACAACAATCCGTTTCAAACGGATTCTGACCAGCTATCATTTACTGATATCATACCATGATATATATATATATATATGACGTTCAGGAGGAATTAGTGTTTAATAATCACAAAACGCCAATATTGCCTAAAGACCTCAAGAGAGTTATTTTGACGTTTACCTGCTGCTATTATTGGTACAACCTCAGTCAAGGTCCTAAGCGATGTGAACAGACACTAGAAGGTGGAGTCAGACTGCAGCCCACTGATTGGTCAGAGAATCGTCATCAGGACATCCCACACAAACCGGCACGCTGAGAATCATGCCTTCACTGAGGTGATACTGTCTGCACTGGAAAATGAATAGAGAGAAGGACCAGTAAGCAACCTCCAGTTCTGTAGAGTGTAAGCCGATGTGTGTTAAACCTGCATTCTCTCTATTGGCCATGAGGGGAAGACTCCTCCGGTTGCAAAAAGAAGTCTGATTAGATTGTTTTTATGAGAAAAAATTTTATTTTTTATTTTTATGGCAGTCTTTAAACCACTGAGTGATGCCGTGAGGACTACGTCCACTTCTTATATAAAGTCTATAAAAAGAACCAGGCATAAAAAGTGAGCTGCAGTAGTTGGGGATATTGAGAGAAAGTTGTTGATATATGTATATATATGTGTGTGTGTGTGTGTGTGTGTGTGTGTGTGTATATATATATATATATATATATATATATATATATATATATATATATATATATATATAATTCAGACAGCGTGAGTGAGTTCCCTGCTCTCCGGCTTCCTTCCACAGTTAAAAGACATGCAGCTCAGGTTAATTGCCCGTGGGTGTGAATGGTTGTCTATATATGTGGCCTACCTGTCCAGGGTGAACGCTGCCTTTGCCCAATGTCACATGGGATCGGCTTCAGCGCCCTGCGCCCCTGAATAGAATAAGCGGTTCGGATAATGGAATGGAATATATAATTCAGGTCCATATTTTACACTAGCTGCTAGCTAGAAGTTGTTCGTGGAGGGCTGTATTCTATTTGCACTGCATTTCCCCCTCTCTTTCCCCCGTGTGCATGAGGGAACAATTTCTCTGTCTCTCTCTTGCATATCTCGCAATTTTCTCACTTGACTACAGTTTTCTGCATAGTTGCTCCAGATGCTTTGAAAAATCGCGGTAGTGTTCAATTTTGCGTGGTGTAAAACATTACAATATTAGTTTACAGTGTCAGTAATAGATGTCTCTCAAAAAATGACCATTGTTTAATGACATTCGTTTTAAACAATGTAGCATGATTACTGTACAGTACAGGATTAATGAGAGAGTATTATGTGTTAGTTGGATCAAACCTGTTTCTTCCATCAGGGCTCTGTTGGTGACTGACTTGGGTGATTTTAATTCAGGGGCACTTGGATCCTCTTGAAATCCATGTAGATGTGTGTTACCAGACCCTAAAAAAAACATTCTGCAACCAAGTGCGTGAACAACAATCACATAATGACATTCGTAAAATTATAACAGAATAAAGGTTAAAAATCATGCATGGGTGGAATGGTCATGCAAATTGGTGGCAGGTTAAGGAGGGATTAAGAATGGAGACTTCCTGTACCACAGCAAGAGAAATTGTCTCAACAATGAGCAAATACGTACATATTTGGACACCCATCAATTACTCATTCATTTGGAGTCTTGTTTGTGTCCACCTGATGAATGGAAGTCCAACAATTACTTTCTTTTTGCTCTCGTGTTGGTCTCCACCCACCCCTGGGATGAAATATCTGGCTGTTTAGCTTTCAAATTTTCCCCGCCGATCCAGGGAACTAAACCGATGCCCTTACGACCACATGGTCTCTAACCTTTAGGCCTGCCA
Organism: Clinocottus analis; assembly: GCF_023055335.1. Classification (NCBI taxonomy): domain Eukaryota; kingdom Metazoa; phylum Chordata; class Actinopteri; order Perciformes; family Cottidae; genus Clinocottus; species Clinocottus analis. Next base: position 6,780,834 of record NW_027175843.1, read on the forward strand.
CCACATCTGACTCTGAGCAGGATGCCCAAATTATTGAATTTAGGAAGTTGCATTTGCTGGTCATGTGAATTAAATCTATCAATTATCTATCACCACTCATCATTTACAGGGTCGCAGGGGTCTGGAGCCTGTCCCAGTTTGGTCATGAGCATTTAATAAAGACATTGTGTGTGTGTGTCTGTGGGGCAAAGAGAGTGAGGTTGATGTTTGTATGTTTCAGTTGGAAGTGAGCTGTAAAACATTATTGTTGTATTCACTTAGTGGTAGCCTTAAAGCTACTGTGCTGAACTGTCAAATTCAATGACATTCAATGAATATAAATAACCACAATCCATGTCAGAAGGAGATGGAGGGGAGGGGCATCAGCAGGGCCGCCATGGCGGCCCAGGCAGGCCCGGCTCCAGACTGCCACGGTCCATGAATACTTGAGGCAGGAAAGCAGGAGTTAGTAACGTGGCTTCATGTGACCTGTCGCACTCCAGCTCCCTACATGTCACAGCCTCTGCAGATGTTGAACAGAGTTGTGTGTGGGGTTAAGTTTAGGGTTACGGTTAGACTTTAGGATGGTTGAATATGGGATGGGTGTGTGTGTGTGTGTGTGTGAGGCGGAAGGGGGGGGCAACAAACAGGAAACACCCATCAAACTGTGAATTTAAAGTTTGTTTAACTCCTCGTTTCCGCTGCCTCCATTAGCTTTGCTCAACAGTCCCTCTGCAAATCTGAGGCTAAAGCAGAGGAAACCTTCTCAGCATGCCATCCTCTGATGATTATTTCACTGTGCACAAAGGAAGCAGAGTTAAATTAAATTAAAAACGTATTTGCAGCAAACACATGAGCTCCACACAAGACCTAATTGGGTTTAGGAATGTGACAAGCTTTAATGTAGCTTTTGCATCTTGTCTTTGTTTGATCATAATTCAACTGTAAAGCTGTTTCCAGGGGATATTATAATTCTGCGAGTGATGAGAAGAATAGTCTGCTTTGTCTTTGTGCCAGCTCCATTGTTTTTCATCATAGAAGCAGGATGCACCAGACTTTACTCGCGATAAACTTGAAGTTAAAATGATTAAAAGAGAAAGCATTTGGGAAAACGACACTGCAGGTGATGTATGTCACCTGTGATCTCTCTCCTGAACCTTTACAAGTCGAGTATAATCCTTACCATCTCTGATCTTTACTGCCTTGTGTAAGACTGGGTGTCAAATGTCAAAGCTGGATGCTTCGCGTGTGAATCACATCTGCGTGTCACACAAGCTTATTTTCCCAATACTAAGGTAGCGACACTCTAATCCAGTGATTCTCAACTGGTGGGTCGCGACCCAGAAGTGGGACTCGAACCTTTCATTCGTTGCTCTCAAGAAGGGGTTTTCCCTGTGAAAGGGTTTTTCCCCGTGAAAGGGTTTTTTTCTATCTTTATTTGGGGGAGTTTTTCCTGATTTGATGTGAGGTCCCGGGACAGTATGTGTACAGATTGTAAAGCCCTCTGAGGCAAATTTTGTATTTGTGATTTCGGGCTATATAAAATAAACTGAATTGAATCGTCAGGAGCAAAAAGCATCCCCAGTTCTCCCAGTATGGATTCCTCCAGACTCAGGTCTCTGTCAGTGTTGCACCTCAAGTTGAAGGGAGTGCTGCTTCATGTTTTTCAGTATTTACCTGCTAATAAGGTAATCAGAAGAAAGTTAATGTTGCATTCTTTTATTGAATTGAATCAATCAAGTCAATCTGACCTATTACCTATTGTAATTTATTTTGAGTTTGTGGATAAAAGCTGCTCCTCAAGACACAGAATGTTTTCCATAGTGCAGCGTTGTTCATAGTACGCTCAGCTAAAGTTACATAATTTTAGTCTTTGGGAAACCGCTTCTCAGTTTTTTATTTCATGTTTGTGCATGAAAGCTGTTGAGTCTCTTTAAAAAAGGCTGAAGTTGCTGAATTGTTATGTGTGTTGTGTTACCTCGTGTCCTTAATATGCACTTTTGGGTTTTTTTTAACAACTCTTGTGGTATTTTGTACTATCTCAGGTTCAAACTCTTCATTAAATCAATTTGAGAAGTTGAACATTTTCCTCAATTTGGGTCGCGGCTTGTCATTCAGGGGTGAAGATGGGTCCGCACCCAGACCAGTTGAGAACCACTGCTCTAATCTATCTACAATATTTACATGAAGATGGAAAACAATTCCGGTTCTCAGCCGTTGGGCAGCACATCACGTCACCGGCGAGAGAAAACAAAGTGTTGCATGAGTGTGTGTTCCAGTCGATTTCTCTGTTTAAATCACAGGCCCTGGTGTTTGGGCTGGAGATTGTAATTTTGTAATGGCTGTTTACATAGCTTTAGGGCTGGCACACAGACAGTGAGAACAAGTAGAGAGCACCTCTGTCCTTCAGCTGCATGCAACAGTGCACACACATCTATACATTCAACAGGGTTTTAAGTGTTTGTGCTGATGTTAAATTACTGTTACGGTTCTCTTATTCCACGCCTTTGGACAAAGTATTGTGTTGTTGTTTTTTTTCAGAGATTTCTCACGAAGTGTCACACATATCTCACGTTCTCACATTTAATGCTGAGATGAACATGCTGTGAAATTGGCTTTGCTCAAACAAAGGACCTTAACTAAGTAGGACAGAAAAGATTTATGTTCCGGTCCCAGAACAGATTTCTAACCATGACGCCATGTAGCTGCTGTTTCCTCAGCTTTACATACGTTTTAGTACTAATATGTTCTTGTAAATATCCGAGCCGGCACGTAAATCAAGTGGGACTTTCACACCTGTAGCTGGCGTCATTTGGTTCATTTGGACTGTTGCATTTTCTGGTTCAGTTCGTGTTCACACTGTTTTTTAAACACATGATTATATGTCACATGAAATCTCTTACTGAGATATTTTCAGCTGAAATGATTATGGGTTGTATTTTAAGAAAAACTGTAAAAGTAGGGGTTTAGGTCTACGCTAAAAGGGCATGTGTTAGCTTACGCCCTTTTGGAACTAAACAAAGCATGCTAGCATGGTTATAGCAGGCTAACACTAGCGCTTGGGATTAGAGCAAATGTTGATCAAAATGGTGTCAGCTGCTGTGGCCATGTATTGAACACAATGTTGTACTTTCTTGTGTTATCAGGTTGCAAAAAAATCATGCAAAATAATGTGAGTTTTTTGGGCACAAACATTGTCCAACTAGACGAATACAGAATGTGAGCACATGCATGGAAACACTTGTGAACATAATTCACTTGATATAACACACGGAAATGTATTTCCTCTCGGTTTACGTTTAGTTTGTAACGTGTCACAAATATGTTTCTAATCATTCCAATCATGATCCGCGAAGGTAAGAGTAGGGAGGAAGTCAGGGTGGATGATTGGGTCAAACATAAACAGGACTTTCACTCAGGAGAAGCCTGTTCGTGTCCTTTGTGTGACCAAAAGTCATCAGTGGGGTACTTTAGTTTAGGTCAAGCAATTCTTATAACTATTGTAAGTATGATATTGTTACTCAACTTAGCCAAGTACTTTTGTTTTGTTTCCATTTACAATGTTACTCACATCTCATATAACACTATGTTTCCTGTGAAACATAACTGAGTTCAGTAGATTTGTAGAACATTTGTATGCACAACACTGTGGCTCACTGATGCATTTTGTATAGTTATTGGACAAGAATGGAGTTCTATGAAAAAGAGAAAGAATATATATTATGATTTGGATAAACACAGTGCATGGTCATTTATTTGTAATTTCCTTAATATTTCCTGACTATAAACATGTCACTGGCTTCATCCTCTTGAAACCATATTGTATGTTCAATATTTTGGGATTTTCCTCTATGACCATACAACACTGTGTATGAAAATACATTATCTTTATTTATTTGAATAATTATTATGATTTTGAATTTTGAATAGGTTTTTTTTTGTCAAAAAGTAAGGTCATTATTATTTTTTGCTTCGTGAAATACAACCGTAAATTAACATGAAATAAATTGTTTTCAGTTCCACAGATCTTAAACAATAACACTGGCGCGAGCGCTTATTAATGAGCGAGCCAGATGTACAGAGTAAACGTAGTCTAACAATAGACATGCTATCATGCTCTCATGACAGTGTGTGTGTCCTGAGAAGCTGCTCTCAGTCCAGTGCTCGACACGCCTCTGATGACAGACACTGCTGTGTGCCGGGCACAACCTCAAATTAAAGCTAATCCCTAAATGTTATTTCATGAGATTACCCCTTCAGGGACCGTGCCATACAGTTCTCGCTGTGCTACATCATCCCACTAGGAATGAATAAACAATCCATTCTTTTATCTTTTTGGCTGTTTATTTTAAGTGGAGCAGAGCTCACAGTGTGCATTTTGTGCAACATAATCAAGGCAGCTGTATTTAGAAAAGAGATGATTGTGTCTCAGGTTTCCTGGGGTGGTGAGGGGGGTGGCAAGTATTTCATTCTAAACACAGGATTATTTAGGACACTTTTTTTTCCAGGCTGGTGAAGACCTCTACTTTTGACGTAAAGAAATGTTTGTCGTTATTTTTAATGAACAATGAGTCTGTGAAGTTTATTCAAGCTGGCTTTATGCAAGCTCATTCATGATTTGATCATTTAGGGTTTGAGTGAGTCTACATTTGGAGGATTAATCCAGAATGTTACAAAACGATTCCGACATCGTTTGGCTGGAGGAAACACACAGACACAGAGACACACACACACACACACACACACACACACACACACACAAAATAAAAATGTCACATTCACATTTTATTGATTAAACTGGCTCTCTTTGACTAATCATCTTTAAGCCCCTATTTTTGTGTCTGGGACACAATGACCTCACGTGGGGGAGGGGCACTGGGGGTTGTCAGATGATCTATTATTGTACATTGTGATAGCTCAGACAACATTACTCTAATTTTGACCAAAAAAAACAAAAGGTATGATGTTTGATTGTGTTTGTCATTACACGTGTTCACTTGCTGACCTGATGAGGGCACAGCATTTTGAAAGTTGAACAAGTGACCTGTTCAACAAAATACAGAATATCTAGATTTGAGAAGCCAGTGTTTTATTTCGCCGCTCTGATTTTGAAGATATGTGTTATGCATGTGTGTTTCTCCTCCTCTAGACAAGACAATTACACATTGTTGTTCTAACTTCCTGTAAATACCCCCCAAAAATATGTCTTAAACCCTAAATAAACAAACAATAAATAAGCTCTTGTTGGAGTCAGACCATGTGTAGCTTAGCTTAGCATGTAGACTGTAGATTGTGGTAAACTGCTGGGCTGACATTGTGAACGAATAGGTCTGCTAGCACCTCTGCAGCTTAGTAACTTACACTTATCTTGTTTGTTGCATAAACAGGAAAGTAGGATGAAAGAGACAAGAAGACCAAAGAACTCATTGTGCACACACTCCCCATCCATATCAACAGAGGTTGAACGTGTCTCCAGCTTCAGGTTCCTGGGTGTCCACATCTCAGACGACCTCTCTTGGAACCTCAACCCTGGTCAAAAAGAAGACAAAGGCACACCAGCGTCTCTTCTTCCTGAGGAAACTGAAAAAGATCCACATGTCATACCACTGCACCACCGAGAGCATCCTTACAGACTGCATCAGTTTGGTACGGCAACTACTCTGCCTCGGACCAAAAAGCTTTGCAGAGGATGGTGAAAACTGCCCAATGCATCAACGGTACTCCACTCCATGCCATTAAGTCCATCCACCTCAAGCGAGCCCTCCTTCCCTCTGGGAGGCGCTATAGAAACCTCTGTTCCAGGAACAGCAGGCTCAGGAACAGTTTCTTATATATATATATATATATATATATATATATATATATATATATATATATATATATATATATATATATATATGTATTATGTATATATATGTAAATACACAGAATGTAAATACCTGTTTCTACTGTCCATACTGTCAATACTGGCTATATCAATATCATATTGCACCTTAACTGCTTCTTTTTGCACTCTGGACAGATGCAAACTACATTTCGTTGTCACAGCACTTGTACTAAGTGCAATGACAATAAAGTTGAACCTGAATCTGGAAGATACACGACATGAAGCTGCATTGTATAAATGAGTTTCAGGGTTGTTAGCGAGCATATGTTTTTACTTTGGACGGAGCCAGGCAAGCTGTGTCCCCTGATCTACAGTCTCTCTGACCAGGGGTGAAGCGAGGGATCCACTGGGACCGTCCCGGGGTTTACATATGTACAGTATATATCACAGTCAGTGAAGGTTGAGGCAGGGGTTAAATGTTATTACATGTGTTTTTCTTGCAAACCTAACCGAGACGAAGAAATGAATGCAATAGAGATGCATGGATTGCAGTTATATCTGCGGGCACTGCCGTTAATCCTGGGGGTCAAGTTCTAGAAATGACCATTCTGATTAATAGCAGATAGGATGCATGCGGGGGGGAATTAGACATCATTAGTGAGGAAAAAATGAATTCCATTCTCTACATATGCACATGCAACGTAACTTCATTCATTATTACAGAAGCTAAAATGTTTCCTCTGTTAAGTTTATGACTCCAGTTGTTTTGTGTTGCTGCTTTAATGTCCCACAACATTTGCTGCTGTCACTTTCCGGCACATGTAAAAATGTCAATAGATTCCGCGCTGGCCTCTTTCACATTTTGTTTCATGATTTAAGATAAATAACACTCCAGAAATGATCTTTACTGCTTCTTTTCTTTTTGCTCGAGGGTTGAAGCATGCTCACCAGAGACTTCTGCCGGCTTACTCCCTGACTTGAATAGGGATGAAATAATCAAACAGCCCGGCTCCATGTCGGACCCAATGGGCTCAGAAACTGAATTAATTCAGTTTTAAATACATTTTAAGTGTGCTTAACTTGGTTCACCACTAAACGAAACACACTCTTTATGAACACACAGAGAAAAGATTTGTTTTGCATCGTGATGACAGAAAACAGTACAAAACATGTAGACCTATTCCATTTAAGGCAGGATTTAATTTACTTATGGCTGATTTACCCAGAAGGCCCATGCAACCTATAGTATTCAACATGCACATGCTACTTCTTCAGCACAACACAACAACCTCAAAGCAAAACATCTGCTGTGGCTGCTTGCATTGAGGTGAATCAGCAGAATGAAAATAATATGAAGATGGAAATGTAAAGAGTTACTGCACCAAAGACTAATTTACAGTAGATGTGACAGTAGAGTGATCAGAAACACCCAGGAAGTTAAGGTGGCTTGTCTGACCTTTCTCACGCTGCACCGCTGACAGCTCATAACGCCCTGTGTCATTGCATAATAGCATGACACAGTTTTATCACTTATGCCACCACTTGAGACCTCCCACTGGGACCAGCCATGGAGAGTGTGTCTTTCCTGGGCGGTTTATTCATTGTCCCCTCAGCAGGCATCACAAAGCCCTCCCTAGACCACAATCCAGCCCTGGTGCAGGTGTGAGACCCAATCTCCTGAGTCTCGGGGGCCGTGCACGTCATTCCTCGACGCTTCCCCCAGTCCACGTCTGTCTCCCTCCCTTCTTCACCAGATCCCCTTGGAACAGATTTGTAACTCTCCATTACTCAGCGAGACCACAGGGTCCTGCCTGCTGATCCCTGTAAAGCCTTTACTGGCCGCTGCCCACTGTCAGGCTGCAGACACCTCAGCATGTTGTGTCAAGGGGACAGCTGTCACAACATTCATCAGCAGCTCAGGGAGATGTGTCATCACCCCCCCCCCCCCCCATTAACCCCCCCCCCCCCCACACTCCCCTCATGCAGATTTGATTTCAGCCATATATCAGCATAAAGATGGATGGTTTACTGTACTTATTGGAGCAACACATGGCCGACTTGAGCTATGTTCTGTCCAACAAACTGAACACTGTGTGTATTTATTTTACTTTTGCTCTTTTTAACATCCTCTGAGTTACAACAAATCAATTCCACATCGGACATGATTTTCTTAAAGATTGAAGTTAAGAGTTTGAAGCTGGAGTCTGATAATTCGTGGTGAAATGAAAATGGTCTTCACCAGAAAAAAAACACCCAGCAGCAATGATGGAAAATGGACCTTTACTTGTAGAGTGCTTTTCTGCACTCAAAGCGCTTTAACACTACACATTATCATTAGTACACTGGGGGGAGGGGCTTAGGTGCCACCTGCCAATCAGGAGTAACAAACAGTTCTACACCATCAGGTGTCTTGTCACCTCACACACATCAACATGAGCTGGGAGATCGACCCGCCGGCCCTCTGTTTAAAGGACGACCCTGTTCACCTCTGAACCACAACAAAAGCTAATCATGACATGTCACACAACATGTTTGTGTACGAGCAAAAGCTCTAATGATAGTGCTGTCACTGATGTTCTGTCACTTCTTTAACTCACGCTCAGTGTTCCTTGTTATTTTAAATGGGTAAGAGGACATTCATATAAATTGATTGGACAATTTGCTTTCTCTCATAATTTAGTGCAGAGTTATATAATATAGTTATAGTTTTTTCATTTATATTTGTGTTGTTTTTTTTATAGTGCAAAACACTAGTTAATTTAAAAAAAAAATCATATAAAATAGGAAACTATAATAAACTAGCATGTTTGATGGTCAGTGGTGGGTGTGGAGTGTGGCCTCTCCGGAAGTCAACAACAATTTTCTTGGTCTTGCTGTTGTTTTCAAACATAAGCATCAGAAAGTGTGTCCCAAGATTCAAGAAGAAGAAAGTCTTCACCTTAATGTCTGATTGTTGTTATGATAACAGTCAAACGTTATGTTATAATAACAGTCAAATGTTATGTTATATTAACAGTCAAACGTTATGTTATAATAACAATCAGACATTGTTATATTAACAATCAGATGTTGTTATAATAACAGACGTTATGTTATAATAACAATCAGACGTTATGTTATAATAACAATCAGACATTGTTATAATAACAATCAGACGTTATGTTATAACAGTCAAACGCTACGTTATAATAACAATTAGACGTTGTTATAATAACAATTAGACGTTATGTTATAATAACAGTCAGACGTTATGTTATAATAACAGTCAGACGTTATGTTATATTAACAGTCAGACGTGTTATAATAACAGTCAGATGTGTTATAATAACAGTCAGACATTATGCTATAAAAACAATCAGACATTATGTCATAATACTCTCGTAAAAACAAAACATGAAATTATTACATTAAAGTAGAAAATAAATCTATTATTATCTTATTTATCTAATTTATCAGTCACATACTCTTGCAAGCCTTCACAGTGGTGGCTGTTGGCTGCTCGCATTGCTCACACTGTCCTATTTAAACTCTGCGTGCTTTTTGTCGACACCGGTGGTTCGAGGTCTGTTTCTGCAGTGAAGACAACGGACACCAAACTCTTTAGAATTCAGAATTACTCCAGGCAGCAAAACACACAACACACGTCTAATCCAAAGTCTATTCAAGGAAAACTATAGTATAATACATATTAATAATAACAATAATAATAATACAGTACCATGTATGTATATATAACTTATTATACTACTATAATATACAGTATAATCTACAATTCAAACACCTTTGTCTTTTTCCTCAGGTTCTTCTACGTTGGCCCTCACATGCCATTCATGTGTACACGGAACTAACAACCATTGATTAGTGGATTCAGGTGCACTAATTCAAGCGTAGAACAATGAGGGTACTTGAGGAATAATAGCCGCTGATCTTCAAAGTAGCTGGACGTTTTGATTCCTTCGGCTGTACTTTGCCTGTGTCACAACACAGGGAGGCGTTGTGGGCAAAGCGAAGACTCCCAGCTGCATCTGACGACCCGTGGAATCTACACAAAACCCGTAAGAAGGGGATGAAAGAAGGGTTTAATCCCTTCCATCGAATGTTCGTTGACAACACATACAAGGGTCTAAAGTGTGTGTTAGATGTGGGTAGTGAGGGTAGGTTATTATCTTGCCCCCGAACTGGGTCCTCCATACACAAACATTGGCACTACACTTCACAGCTCTGCGATCAGAATAGCAAAGGATAGAGAGGATACGGGTATGAGTGTTTTTTGGCCGTCAGTCTGATGAACAATTGAACAATTAACCAGACAGCCTCCACCTGCAATGTTTGTACTTTCTGGACCACCGTTGAGTGTTTTCTGTTTTCTTAATGTCTTTTTTTGTCTTTTATATTGATCTTTTGTACATGTACGAAGAGCAAAGAAAATACCGGAGTCAAATTCCATGTACGTGAAAATGTACGTATAAAGCTTTAACACAGGTGTTTGTTTTTTTTGCTTCTCTCCCTTCATTTTCAACAGCCGTTCTCTCTGTGGATTCTCTATGGGATTTCATCTGTCACGTCATTTCTATCGACTTGGATTTCAGCAGATATGAAAACAAAGTTTGCATTGAAACACAAAGAGCATCTATTTGGTTCTCCTCCGCTTGGAAGGTTTATTTCCGACACTTAATAAATGAGTAAAAAAAAAATGAGTCTGAATATTAGTTGTAGTGTGTGGTGGAGAATGTCCCAGCTGGCTGCTCATCCGCCCCTGCGTTTGACAGAGAGAGCTCTGATGTTTTTTATGCCATTGCTGGCTGAACAGGCAGTGATCCCGCCTTTCATTTAAAGACAGGGAAACCTCAGCAAACAAGAAGTTGAGAGCTCGCGCTTGATTGATGACCTGTTCTTATTGATACAATTCCTCACATGTGGTTTGGCCATTGTAGCACATGTGGTTAACCAATGAAGAACATATCTCGGTTAGATGCAAAGTGGACATGTAGATTACAGGCTTTGGTTCCTGTTGTAATTCAACTCACTACATTGTCATTGGCTGGTAAAATGACTCCAATGGATAGTTATATTTTTCAATCTGTCATTATTGTAACTTAAATAGGTTTTCAGTCATGCCTCATGTTACCAAATGGGAGTTTTCTTATGCAATACACACTCAGCAAGAACTATGGTTTTGTTAAAAGATAGTTTTAAAAGTCATATTTGCTCGGTAACTATCACTCTGTTTTATGACAGAACAACAAGTACATATACCTTTTTCACAAAGAACATTTTACATGTCATAGCAGGAAAAGTCGAGGTGTGTTGAACAACATCATTATGGCTGCATTCCACTTGGAGGAGGTCCTGGTATTGTGTGTGCCGACTCCCAGTGCGTACTGGGACAGATAATAGAACTGAGCCATCATCCATATTATTAATTAACGTTTAACCCAAACAATGATCTTTTCTTTCCTGGCCAAGTAGTTTCTTGGCCTGAACTTTGCATACAATTGTTTAAATTAACAAGGTAGGTGTGTTGCCGTAACCTCACATTAAATTATGTTATCTAATAATGTACTTTTGTTGCTGCTGTCTGAAGTTACATTGTTTTACCAACAAACGAAAGACTTCTTGCGTGACGGTACATTTTTTCTTTTGTGCTGCACATCATTTTCATAGAGGTGGTGGTAATTTCACATATGGCTGTGAGATCCTGTGCACAGGGTTGGCAGTTAGATCCCAGGCTCCTCCTCTTCATGTGTCCTTGAGCAAGACATTGAATTGATTTGTGATTGATAAACGAGAGGCTAAATGTATAGCACTGTGTGCACTGACGTGGGGAATGTCCATTTAGCGTGAATAAATCAAAGGTTGGAGAAACCCGAGTGTAGGAAATGATAACTCAGGTCACAGGTAAGACATGTCTGTCTCCGTCGTGACAGCTCCGTCTCTTCTTACAGTAAATCATTTGTAAGGGTTGTCTGGATGATTGATGCTCTTAAAGCTGTGCCGGTTGCAGGTTTGCGCTCCGATGTGTCAACAATAGGATTTGCTTGGGTAACAAGCATGATGCTTGATTTGATCTGACAGGGACACACCCTCTGTTTCCACGTGCTCGTAGGTAGTTAGGGTAAATATATTATAATATCTGTTGCTGTTTTTTCTTGCAAAGTCTTGATTATCTGTCAAAGTTTCCGATAGTGAGCCAGGTAATCGCTTCTTGTGGCTGCAGGACAAGGATGGGCGGCAGCCATGTCAGCTCTGTATGTGTGTGTATGTGTGTGTATATGTGTGTGTATACGTACGTTTGAACCTGATGCATTACTGACAGGAGCGGGCCCTGGTGCAGCAGTGAGCCATTGTTTTGCTTGGCAGAGATTAGCGGCCCCCAGGGGCCTATGCCACAAAGAGAGCTCTGTTACCCACTAGAGTGCTTTATTGTGCCCCAAATTACCCCCGTGGAGAGGGGAAAAAACAGCATGGCAAATATCGAGCATGCATAATGTCAATGAGCAAAATGACAGCTGCTGAGTCGAGTCAAGAAATTTCATGCTGAAGGCCTCACAAATGCCGTTCGTCTCCTGGTGCCGGGCCAGAGGAGATGTGTTCAAAAATTCCACTTGTGTAATTCATCACCTCCTAAATCTTGAGAGTACAGATCAAAAAGGTTAGGAATCTTGTTTCTTTTAGATCTTCATCGGTGCTTGTGAAATGTATATGACATTTGTGCTTTATTTCTACTTTGATTCTTGTGTAAAGAAACAGCACTTTATCACATCACAGCAAAGAAAGCGTATTGTTTCGTGTGGCTTTGCTCCCTCTTAAAAGCCTGTTCCTTTTCATCTTGAAACATGGAGAGAACTTTACATCGGCAAATTCCTCTAAGAAGACTCAAACCTCTTGAAAAGATGAATGGGGTCATGTGTACAAAGAGCAATAATCTTCTTCCGCGGCCTACAAACAGGCCTGTCAATTGGCTTCATTGTCAACATCCTCGGGGACTGTTTTTTAAAAGTGTCAAGATCAAAAGGCTAGAGTGACAAAGCACGCTTTTTATTATTGCAGTGGCAACCCATAAGCTTTTAATGTTGAAAATTACACTCATTAAGTACAAGCTGTACAAGCCTTGGATCATGACGGAGGCTTTGAGGAGTTAACCACAAATGAAAAAAAAAACAAACAAGCCCATAGCTGAGATAAATAGGGTTGTATGTAAAGATGAGCCCTTTGTACTGGGAAGAGGGTTGGTCTGCGGTGTCTCTTATCCTTGTCTCTCTTATTATTATTTCAAGCAGCATGGGATTGAGGAAATGTAACATATAAATATGGATTTACACAATTTTTTCTCGACGTGACAAAAGTTGCGTATCGTAGCTTGAATTGTTGGAGGGCGAGAAAGAGGAAGAGACAGCGAGCAGCAGCTTGCAGTGCAGTGTTGGTAGTTGCCCTTTGAGTGGCCAGTGCGGTGAAAGGCTGGTGGGCAGGCGTGACTCGGCCCTCTCCTCATTGTTCTCAGAGCTTGGTATTCCTCTCATAGCATGCCCCGGGCTCTAGAGGACATGCTTTTAAAGATCCCAGGCCCTCCTAATGGCCCCCACTCACACGTTGTTTCACCAAACACCACCGAACACAAGGTGAGTTTGTTCACAGGAATAATAAAACAAAACAAAATTCCCCTCAGGTTATTGGTATGAATTTGAATCTCAAACCTCCTCCAACTTCTCCATATATCCCTCTCTTTCACCCTTCCCCTCTCAGCCGTCTCTCTCTCTGTCTCTCCTTCCTTTTTGCTGAGAGCCCCGCTCAGCTGGCCAGCACCTTTTCACTCTTTGCCTAGGGAATTGTCCCCTGCATGTCAAGTGTAGCCATTAGAAGGAAGGGTTTGGATGAGAGGTGCTTTTCAGGTCCCCGTCCCCCTCACCTTTGAATAGAGACAATAGAGCTGTTCTCTATGTCCAGATGACCACACACAAACACACACATACACACACTGCCAGGAAACTTTCTAGTGTCCTGCAGCAGCAAGGGCCCGTACGCTAAACTCACATTTTAAGGACAGGGTATATTATATAACTAAGCCACTCCTGCTGTATTTGACTGTATAATACATCGTCGTAATCACGGTAATATTATTTGAGTACAATTTGATTTCATAAAGAGGTCTACAGTACTGCAGTTTGAGTCAGCATCAAGTACTTGGGGAGATATCTGAGACAAATCCATCTTGAATGGAAACTCTTCTAACATCTAAAGGAACAGAATCAGTAATTTGTTTGGTAGAATGGCCTTTGTTTCCCTGAACAGTTGGAGGGCATGAAGCGGCAAAGGATGAAAGCTTGTGACGTCGTTGTAATGCTGCCAAACCTCTTGGTGGAGATTAGTCTCCGCAAAGTGTAAGCTCGTCATGGAAGGTTGCTATCCATTTCCTCCCGACTGTCAATTTGGTTTACTGAGCGTGACCACAAATATTTTTCAAAGAACCCAATATTTCCCATGCCTTCTTCCAGCTATGGCAGTAACACCTTCCTTCACTTAGACCTGCGTTAATCATTTCATTTTTCTTTGTTTTGGTCTCCAGCAACTCTTTTCCGCCACTAGCTAGTTGTTAAATTATGAAGTGGCAGGAATCACTAGAGGGTTTATCAAAACTACTTTTCATAAACAGTTGAGAAACCAAAACAATAAGCTAAAATATCATTATCGGGGAGTTAGGGTTACCATGTAATTGGATCTATGGTTAAGACAATAATATTTATTTGTGCATATTAACCATAATCAAGGTGAGCAAACTTAACTAAGGTAAATTAACTGCATCCATAGTTCACTTTTATGATCTACCGACCACTCGAAGCGCTTTACAGCACATGCCAACATTTACCCATTCACACACACTGATGGCAGAGGCTGCCGTGCAATGTGCCAACCTGCTCATCAAGAGCTGCTGGGGGTTCAGTGTCTTGCTCAAGGACACTTCAACATTCTCTCTGGTGAATGTTGCCCTCGCAATGCAGCCAGCAGTCGTATAGGTCATTTCAGAATGTGATGACAATGTATTGGTTCTTTGTTTATCATGGAAAACTTCATGCATCCATCGCTATAGGTTTAAATTTTATTAATGATTCAACATTTCTGAAGGAAATTACTAATTAGAGCACTGAAGTGTGATGGTAAACTCATAAACATGTAGAAAAGCATTAAAAATCCTCTGGACATGATGGAAAAATACATCATAAGTAGAGGTAAAAGTTAAATTCCAATGAGCCATCAAGGACAGATCCTGTCCTAACCGCTGCTCATACTGTTGGTAACATGGCATCATGGTCAGAGGTTGAAGCTGGTTTGTGTCAACACAACGTGCCCCTGTCCCGGTCCGTTGACTTTCACAGCTGGCTTCTTCTAATGAGACCAGCCACAGCACAGATTACAGGAGACACCTTTAATTGTTTCACTTTCTCTGCGGCAGCCGGTCCTGCTCAGGTCACATGGATTTGTATGTTCGACATTATTTCAATGAGATGCACACCCAGCATCAGGTCTTTCTTTGTTACACAATGGCCCCGCGACTCAAATTCGCTTCAAAAAGTCCAAAAGCGCCAGTTGAAAGAAGGAGAGCTGCTAGTTTGATAGTTAGTTTGATGAATCGCGGTTTAACATCAAACCTGAAGCATTTTGATTGATTTGTAAATCCATTTCCAATTAAAGCTTCTTCTGTCCGGGGACTGAATTGACATTTTGTTCGATAAGTTGAATTGCTAAAAACATCAGCAATGTAAGCAACGATTCAGAAACATTGTGTCAACATTGTCTGCTTTGACACACGTTGAAAAGGATGACATAAATCAGTTATGTCAAAAAACTTTGTTCATGCATTATAGTATGCATTGTATATCACATCCAGTCTGACATTCCACTGTGGAAAGACAACAGGATTCAGGCCCAGACAGCAGGCTTGGCAATCTTAAGCCCAGAAATTTGAGAAAGCTTCTGGCCAGGAAACTTAAAGCACACAGACTGTGGTCTTTAAGGACACAACGCAAACTTGGCATTCACTACATTCTCCACCAGCTCCTTTAAAAGCCACGGGTGTCAGGACATGTTACTCTCTCTTCTCACTTTTTACAAGATGTGGCAGTGGGCTTTTCTGAGGATCGGACCTTGACAACCTTGTCTAAAAGGTCTCTTAAGTGCCGGGCTTTAGAGAGTGACTTACAGGAACTTTTAAAAACACACGTTAAAACAAGCTGGAGGAGGATCAGAGAATGGAAGAGGGTCATTGAAAGCCTCACAACGGCATTCCCATTCCCACCACTACGGGTTTGTGTAAGCCCCTTACTGATAATGCGCCGTACAGTCTGCCTATGCTCGACTACAAAGTCACTCATACCAGCGGATTAGCCGCTGTACAGGGGCCCTCCACCTCTAAATGGCAGAGGTTGTCTGTAATGTACCCATGATGGACGTGCTGCGACATGTAGCGGCTAGCTTCAGAGCTCCGCCACCCTCCACCTCTCAGTCCCTTTCATGCCTCCTTTCTTCCCTCCCTCCCATTCTTCACCTCCTCCTCTACCTGGTTGCTACATCTGTGTTGAGTAGTATGAATCAGGTGGGAGGACTGTCCTTCCCTGCAACAACAAGAATGTCAAGATAATCTTCAGGTGGCTAGTACACACACAGGCTTATTCTCAGGGCTGATTGCTGACCTCTCTGGCTAATAAATGCACGGCTAAGAAAACAAAGCTTCTGAGGAAACACAACGCTACCCTTCGAAAACTCAAAGGCACAAACAAGCCCTGCTGCTTACACGCAATCCAACTGCAAGCAAGCCTTGGTTTGAGTGGTCCCTTGAACAAAAGCTAAGCGGTGTAATTATTCCTATGAAATGGAACGCCATTCACAAATTGCATGCTGTGTCATTAGAAGCCATGCGTAAAGACACATGCTGAGAGTGTGTAGGGATAGATTTTTTCCTCATGTTTTGGTTTACTGCAAATCAATTTCTCTTTCATGTAGGTGTACCGCTCTGCTTTTTGTTCCTTTTTCTTAAGGTGTTGCTGAATTCTGGCTTTTAGAGGGAGGTAGTTCGAGGCTATCAATTTATGGGTCAATGTATCAGTTACTATATGATGGTGTCAGGACATGAAAGTCATGTAAGTAATGTACAGCTCATGGCTGACACTGTAACATTAATCCTGGTCCCCCAGATGAGGATTGGTCCCTCTGACCCTAACACCTACCCTGCTTATCGATTCATCATTTGTCTGTTGGGTTAGGGAAATTATTTATTTTACCGGAATAAGAAATTAAAATGGTTGTTTGAACACAATTGCAAAAGATGTGCCCATCCTGACCACCCAAAGTTTTCCACCATTCACGGAAAATCACAGTCAGTGGGTTATTACAGTGCGTGAAATCAACTCGCATGTAGAGACAAAACACAGTCACTGTGATGAAAAACCACTGATGAAGCTGTTACCAGTGCTTCCTACAGATGTGATTAAGCCACAACTGTCTGGGTTCATAATATCTGCCTATGCTAAACAGGGCACACCTGTGTCTTGTGCCAGGCGTGTGTCAGTCCTGTGTATGTCTCATAGTATAACCTTATAAGGGCTGCGACTCATACGGCCTTGCTGCCGCGAGTTTCCGGCCGACCTCCTGCGCGTATGAGTTATGAAATGACTGTCTGTGAGTTGTCAGCATGTGTCTAATTGTTCCAAACCCCTCCCTTTCCTCTCTGCTTTCCATATTGCAACCTTAATATGCTCTGTGTGTGTGTGTGTGTGTGTGTGTGTGTGTGTGTGTGTGTGTGTGTGTGTGTGTGCAGCCAGAAAAATGTCTGAGACCTTGCCCCATCCAGCTGCTCCCAGCGATGAGGTGGAACACCTGCACATTG
Organism: Clinocottus analis; assembly: GCF_023055335.1. Taxonomy (NCBI): domain Eukaryota; kingdom Metazoa; phylum Chordata; class Actinopteri; order Perciformes; family Cottidae; genus Clinocottus; species Clinocottus analis. The sequence continues at coordinate 6,798,518 of NW_027175843.1, forward strand.
ACTCATTCACACACACACACAAGGATTTAAATATATCTATATTTATATATTCTAGATTGTCTAGCCTTGGGATTACAACTGGCTGTCTTTTTTTAATATTCTGAGTCACACAATCATCTAAATAAGGAAATCACTTTTACATTCCGTAGGAGACAACCTCAAGTACAGCCTCACTCTGTCAGCCAGCTTTAATAACTTGTATTGTCACTTGTGAATTCAACCTGGTAACAGTTAGGAACAATAGAAAATTAACAAGACAATGCCCTACAGGCTTTGAATACCACGCAGTCAGGTCACAGCCATATTTCATCATGTTTATTTTTGTAATAAAACAACGCTTTTGGTCACCCTTCACCTCTGTCCTTGGGTTTTACAAATATTTAACCAATGAAAACGAGCTTGTGACGAAATCCCAACGCAATTGGAGCCTCAAACTGTCTGCAAAACCTCGTACCTCCACCCTGTCTGCTTCTTGAATGACGCGTCGTTTTAAGCGTAGCTGAAGGTAAACAGGGAGGAGGCGATTTCGTCTGACTTCGCCAGAGGCAGTGTTCATCATAGTTTCCAAAGTAACCGGAAATATTGTTACGTTTCTCAACAGCAAGGGATTTAACTTGAAGGGTCAGAGACGGCTGCTTGATGAGGGAGGATCCCCTCTTGGGGCTGGCTGGCAGTTGCAAAGCATATTTCCTCTATGAGGCACCTCCACCACCGGCTGTAGGTCAGTTTGGAAACGCCCAGGTTGAAGGTGGCTCTTGACCGTGAGCGTTATAGCTTCCTTCACTTGGACCTCTCCACCGCGTTCTTGGACTTAGTGTAGTTCTGATGTTAACATTGTGATGGAAGCATTAGCAAAGTAGACTAGTGTAGCTATCAGTGTGGTCTCAGCAGCTGAGATTTTAAATCAATGACCAAAACCCCTCGTAACGCCATTTGCACTTGATATAAAATAACACATTAAAGTTGACAGTTGGACATTAAGGTTTCTGCCTGACAGCAGTAATATATCATTATTTGCAAGGACTTGGCCTTAGCTCCATAAAAAGTACCATTAACACAGCTTTAATAGCAAAATGCCCAAATATGATGGTGGTCAGCCTTCATGAATTACTTGTCTTTTGATTTGCAATTTGCTTATGGCAACATGTGACCTAATTTGGATATGCCCTTGGTTGACTTGAATTTTACTTGAGCGACTTGTGACTTCAATTATGTAAGATTTGACTAGGAAGAGTAATCCAATTGATTAGTATTCAAATAACTTCTGAATTGAATTGACTTGGACGTGGCCTTTAAGTCTTCAGATTGTAGCTAAGACTTCGTCTAATGTACTTAATACTTGACTGGAACTTGTCTAGAAAGACTTGAGTCTTGACTTGACATGACTTGACCAGAATGCCTTATGACTTCAATGTCTACAGACTTGACAAATTAAGGCTCTATTAAATTGGGAGTTGACTTGGAGTTGTCTCAAATTACTTGAAACTAGAACTTTGGTGTCTTAATATTAATGACTTAGGACTTGTCTTGGTCTGGCCCTAAAGATGAGGCTTGAGAATTGATGACTTGCATTTGTCTGAAATAATTTCAGTCATGACTTGAATGTCTTATGAGGCAGTTGACCTGGGACTTGACTTGGATGGCTTCAAGGTCGGACTACTTCGGACATGACCTGGACTTGCACTTTTTGATTTGAGACTTGGTCAGACCGACAGGACACTTGTTTCAGTCCCTTCAGGAGATGTGGCCCAAAGTGTTCTGGCTGAAAAATGAACCTGTTCAGTCCCTGGCCTCTTCATTTATTAGTCTCTCAAAGTCTCTTATGAGCTTCAAATGTAGATGTACTGTAATGATGTAATGGATGTACTATGTTATGATGGATTAAAAATAAATGCAGAATTTAGGTTCACATAGAAATACATGTTATTAAAGGCATTTTATTAGAATACTGTCAAATATGACAGACGAATTCAAGAACTATTTTACTGAAATTGACATGAAATATTTTTTTTCTAGTGAATCAACAAACTTTACTCAAAGTAATTCAAATAAATGAATTGGCACCATGTTACTAACCTTTCAGACTTCATGGGATCAAGGGTCAACACCTATAATGTGGAAAAGTCAGTAAAGCTTTATAAACAATAAAAGCTGCAAGCAGGCCCTCGCACCTTCGTGCACGTTGGGGGTATGGCAGGATGCCGTCTCACGCGGCTGAGAATGTCTGAACTTTCGGACAACCACGAGTTAGACATTTTTTTCCTCCATGGAGAGTCGCTGGAAACAATGCTTTGCAAACAGCATCATGTACATGTCATGTAAAGCAGATGCTGTTTGTCACATAACACTGACTTCATGTTGCCAGTAATTGGTTCAATGACTGAGTGATAGGCTTGATAACCTATTATTGGTAACTTTTGATGACATTGATCCGCTATAGAGCCATTTTTTTATACCCAAATGTGAAACCAGTCCTGACATGCATGTGAAATTAAACAAGTTTCAGGATATAATAAAGTCCCCAAAAAGGGGAGTTGAATTGACGGAATAACAAAAACGACAAAAATAAACAATAGAGCCTTTGCCGCTCAGGTTTTAATAAATAGCAAACAGCTATGAAGTAGATTATATGAAGGCTCATTTCCCATTAGTTAGAATGGGGCACACCCACACTTTGAATGCTCACATTAAACCACCATTATAACACACCCGGACCAAGACTATTGATATGTGACAGCAAGACGAATCAATTGGTTCATGTGCAAGTCACACTTACCAGCAGATGGGATGCCGGTGTTCTGCTGAGACTGATGGGAAACCCTATGTACCAAGACAGCACATTCCTAACAGGTCCACAAACAGGTGATTTGCATGGGTGTTAACTTACTGCTGGTGCTTAATATGTTAATGATACCCCTTGTGTGGATTTTCTGTTAAATCCCCATGGCTTTACAACCGCTTGGTTAGACTTAAACACAACCCTTCCCTGTTATTGCAAGGGATTCTCGATGAAGCCAACCCACATAGAGCTACAGTTACCACTGATCCCTCTGGTGTTGGGAAAGCATGCAAAGCATCTGGGTCTGTCCCGGCGAGAACCCTATTACTCATTGCTGATAATCCTGCTGGTGCTGCTGGCTCAAACAAACACATCCCAAAAACAGAAGAGGGGAAACAAGAGGAAAAGAGGGGACAGGAAGGGACCCTGTAGGACATAATAAGGAGCGAGGCCGAAATGGAAGACCTGGAATACAAAAAGTGGAGAAAGACAATAGGCATTAAAAAAAGTAGAAAATGAAAGAGGTCAGCTGTGATAAGATGGAGCACTTGGCCCTCTCTGTTTTGGTTCTGTGATTTCTGAGGGTGTGTTCACAACAGCTTTGTTTAGACCAGTTGCACCGAACTCTGAAGCATTTACGCCCTTGGTGAGGTTGGTTTGGTGTGAATGCCAGACTTAAACTCTGGTGCTGGCCAAACAACTGCTCTCTGGTCTGCCTTGAAAGAGTGGTTTCAGACTGCTGTCAAGGACTCTGGAGCAGTTCATTTCTGGTGTGAACACCATTCAAACCAGTCAAAGAATGTGTGTCAATTTTGTGTCATCCTTTGGGTTTGCTTTTCCCTATCTTGGTGAAGAATTAGCTTATTTGCATGTTTGCTACAGCTGAATTTGATACATTTACGGTTAATCAAATCACAAAGAGACAACAATTGGCTAGCTGGCACACAGCCGTCCTTTGCCTCACCCCTTGCTGCTAGGAGACTAGTTTGCAGTTTTGCGAGCTGTTTGGATCATTTTATATAACAAGTGTAGCATGAAGCATGTGGAGTTATCATCAAACTAGCCAAGTAACTCGCCATCCGCCCTATGATGGAAATATGACAACTTCGCTTGTTGCCTACACTGCGTCACAGCGTGGAAAAGCACATCACATAGGTGGAGGCAACTATATGACCAATAATTAAACCCAAATGTCAAACGTTGACAATTTTGCTGGACTGTTTGAGTTTTGCTGACCAGTTTGAAAATTGAAAGAGTTCAGGAACCAGACCTTTAGGTGTGAGCCCCACCCGAGACAACACTCAAGAGGAAAGTCTACGCTGGTTGACTTTAACAGTTGATGAACAAATTACGAAGAGTTGAGGAGAGGATACGTGTTGTCAAAGCGAAGCCAAATGCAATCCATCTGTTCTTCACACACAGAAAAACTGATAGCAATATGACCCGATTACATTGCTAACCTCGCTTATATAAGGGCTTTGAGATAAGGACCAAATGAGCATATTCTTATTAAAATAGAATGTGATGCACTTCATCCCATGTGCCACCTGACACTAGAGGCCCAATCTAATCAGGTCACTACAGCCGGCTTGCTGCTCCAGGACCAGGCCACTCCATCCTTACCTCAGCTGATATGCATGTGGTCAAGAGAAGGAAGTGGCTGAGATAACTGAGGCGTTTCTCAGTCAGACAGGCATGAGGTAAGGCATCAGGAATCTCTCACAGGGCATTACCTCAGTCTGCAGGCCTACAAGCGGTTGTTGTGGTGTCTCAAAAAAAAAAAAAATAACACACCCCGGAGGTGGTACCTATTTTAGAGCCCAGGCCCCGTCGTCATTGTGATTGTCTGCTGTGGTGGGAGAAAACACCATGACTCATAATTCCACAATATGAGGTTGGCTACAGTATGTGTGCAATTAAAGGCCATGCCTGCTCTTGTTCCAGCACAGTGTGTCAATATGCTAAGTGATTTCACACGTACTTCCCCTCAAAGCTGAAATGAGCAGCAGATTTGCTGCAGTGTTCTGTAATTGTTGCAGGCCAAGAGACACGATAAGTAGTTACAGGTAGCTTCTTTCGGAGCCCTTGTCTCGTCTTGTTATATCCTCAAAAGCAATAATCTTTTTTTTTCGTCTCTGACAGTAACCTATGCTGCTCCCTGGCACGGCCACAAGGAATGTTCAGAATGCACCTGAAAGAGTCAACAATAAAAGTATTTAGGAGACGTTAAATTGCACACAATGACTGCCTGGTTCAACAGATGCCTTTGTTGTGTGTACTCTGGGCTCACCACAGAGGTACAGCACGCCCAGGGATCCTATTCCACCGCAGTCATTTGAGATGAAAAAAAAAAAAGTGCAGGGGAAAAAAATACTTTCGAGGGTGGGTAACTTCAGATGGTATCTCCTCTTCTGCATCATCTGAGCCACCGGAGACAATCAAAGACTGTGTGTGGCACACTCACTCACCCTGATCTTGAGCCAAGGCGCCGCAAAATTAATTTTGATCCGAGCGATAGCCACAAGCTCAAGCTCAGAGAGGACCCCACACCCCAAGCCAACCAAGTCCCTTTGCCTCTGATGTTTTTGACTTTGTGCCCTCTGCAGTGGCTCACACACAAGACAGCTAAATCAACAGGAATGTCAGTATATCAAACTCTCCCTCTAATGCGCTGCCTGTGAAGCTATGAGAACTTGCCCCATCTGATAGCAGACGAAAAGAAAACGTTCCTCTGTCAATGTTTATCACCTGGAGATACGAGGGATCTGTTGTTTTCGTTTTTGTTTCTTCTTCACCTCTTGGTTTTATCTCCGTTGGCAGCTGGCGCCAGGCATGTGTTTGTGGAGAGTGGAGCATTGTTTTCCTTCGCTCCAACAGGGAGTCTGTTTAAACCTGAAGTCTTTCAGTGTTACATACATAGGTGCTATACACACACACTTACTTTGAAGAACTCTTGAGGGCTCTCCTTTTTTCAGACTTGAGGCTTGAGACTTGAACCCAATCAGTGCCCTTAAACTGAACCACAATACAAAGAGCAATTTGGATTGTGCTGAATGGAATCTGAGATTTTTGAGCAGAAACATTTTCGATATATGAACAAAACATACTAGGGCGAGGTCATTTGAGTAAAGAAAGTCATAATAGCATAAGAAAAAGGTTATTAGAGAAAATAATCATCATGACTTGTATCTAAGACAAGCTTATTTGTGAAATTAAACAGATCACATTTGTTATGGGAAAAAGTTGAAAATGATTCCATAATATTTTGGGAATAAAGTTTTATTTTGAGACGTTGCAATTGTACAGAAAGCTTTCAATGAAAAGTTGCAATATTTCAATTACATTCTTCAATATTTTTTTTCATGAATCATAACTTATTTCCTGATGTTTCGTATTTTCTAAATTACAACTTAATTTATCAATTTTACCAACTCCTTTTCCTAAAATATTGTGACTTTCTTTCACCAAAATCCCAACTTTTTTTCATACATTATAACTTACTTTGTTTTTGTATTACATCTCTTATTGAAATTTTCACCTTATTTATAGAGCAGAAATATATATAAATGTATGTCTTCTCACTTTTGCAATGTGCTGAGTGTTCCATACACCATGGGGAAAAAAATCAAAAGATTTTATTCTCCAAATTTAGGCTATGACTTTATTGATGACACTATGTCTTTTTCTTGAATTATCATTGCTGTTTTTCCATCAAATACAATGTCGTATCTTATATTATTACTTTTTTCATACTGTTTTTCTATAAAATGACAACTTTACTTTTGTGAGAATTATTAATAATACAATAAGATGATATATATTCTAATAAGAATTTTTCTCTAAATAATTTAGCGCAAAGAAATTTTAAATAGGCAATAGATCAATTTTGTCCACTGGCACGTAGCTGTGACACACACACACACACACACACACACACACACACACACACACACACACAAACACACACAAACACACACACACAAACTGTTGTAAATATTCCAGACCAAAAGGATTTTCCCATGAGGTCATGCATTCAGACACGGTCTCTCACACGGCAGCGGATGTTGATGTCTTGACAATCTAGTCATTTCAACCACAACCCTCTGACACTACAAGGTCAAATTCATTTGAAGTTAACCAGAAAGCCAAGAAAAAAGTTAAGTTGAGGCCAACTTGGGGACACAAGCCGCGGATGGTTTGTCCCATCGTGTTTTCATTGTTGTCCCTCACATCAGTGTGTCTGAATTTGTCTCCTTTATGTCCCAGAGCTCTAACCACCATTCTTCTTCTTCAGATATGCCATCTCTTCCGAACAAAGGTTCTTCTCTTCTTTTGATGCCGCAGTTTTTTTTGGGTCTTCTTCACTTTGACCCCCCCCCCCCCCCCCCACACACACACACACACCTCCCTCACACACACAACACACACACCCCTCTCCCCCCACCCTCCCTCCTCCTCCCTGCATATTTTTGGTGTTGTGTTTTTGGTATGCTCTTGAAAAGGCCCGCAAAGACGGGACAATAGGGCACCTGCCAGAATAATGAGCCCTCAGAGGGAAATGCAGCTGGGGCCGAGAGTCATACAGGAACGCTGATGATGGCCCCGCTTTAAAGTGGTCAGAGATGATCCTTAGCCACACCTTATATCCCCCTTGTTGGAATTTCCCCTCTGACACACACACACACACACACACACACACACACACACACAGACACACGCAGTCGTTTTGGATAAATATTTTCTTGCTTGTTCCTTGTGTTAGTCACAAAGGTATCAGTGTTCGTCTGAGTGTGTGAGTAGGTTCATTCACACACGCATCACTGCCAGCCTATCAGTAAGCAGACTATCGCATATGTAACTTGGAACAGGAACTATGTTCCTCTGTAACAAAAGCCAGACTGTTTACATACTGGTTCCACGTTTAACTCATGACAGCACACAGGGCATTAGTCACCAGGATTCCTTTCCCTTTTAAAGGTTTAAAAAACAAAAGATTCCCTCATCAGTCCAAAATACCACCAGTGAGCTAAATTTAGATGGTCAACAGGTCCGGAAGGAGAGGGGGGGGCAAAATGTCCGAAGGCATGAATAATGTGGCATAAAGGTGGGGGCATGGGTAGACAGAGGCTGATTATAGAGCCACATGTGTGAACACAAAGCATGTTTGGAGCAGTTTATACACACTAAATAACTACACTGAACCAATGTGAAGGTGTGCAGGAAACCTTATTTTTATAACAATTATTATTTCGTTAGAGTCATGAGTTGTTTAATGGATTGATCAGTTTATCAAATAAAAATACCATTAATTCTCTGGCTGCAGCATCTCAAATGAGAGGAGTCGGTGCTTTCTCTGCTTACATAACATGTCATTTAGCATCGTTTGGCTATGGGAACTTCTCAATGAGCATGTTCAATGATATTGTGATACATTTATTTAAGTACTGGACAAAAAGAGGTGGTTTAGATGAAGTGGGGTTATATGAGGCACTTCATCTGTATTACAGTAGTAAACTTGTAGCGCACTAAATATTTGACCTTGTTTTGCTCTACATTTATCTGACAGTTACTTATTAGCTTTCAGATTCAGTAAAATAAGAAAATACCAGTATAAAACAAATAATAATCACATATAACAGGGTATAACCAGGAGCCTTCAATTCCTTGTTTATCAGTATGGTGTTTCACATGTTAATGCCAGAGCTCCACGACACATATGATGACCCTGAGATATGGCTGAAAGCTCAAGAAAAAGAAAATGCTGGACAATGTGTAGATTTTTAGAGAGTGTGAGCTGTTAAGTGTAGGAAATATTGACATAGTATGGTCCTAGTGTTCTGTCTACCTTTGCCAAAGATAGACACTAGCACCATACTAAAATGTCGCATTTTAGTCTATTATTCTTTTCAGACAGACTTGACTGTCCTCAAGTCCCTTTTTTTTCTTTTTAAAAAAATAATATTTTCTGTGTTAGGTTTGGAAAGTCGTCATTTGACTTGACAGATAAGAAGACATCACTCCAAATATTGCAGTCAATATGTCTATGCTTTAAGCAAGGGTGCTGAAGTAGCTCAGGGTCTTAGATGTACATGGTCCGGTGTTGAAGTAGCTCAGGGTCTTAGATGTACATGGTCCGGTGTTGAAGGAGCTCAGGGTCTTAGATGTACATGGTCCGGTGTTGAAGGAGCTCAGGGTCTTAGATGTACATGGTCCGGTGTTGAAGGAGCTCAGGGTCTTAGGTGTACATGGTCCGGTGGACGTCAGCAGTGATGTGATTGTACCAGACCATTGTGGTTGAAGAGGCTGAAAGGGTAAGCTCTGATTAAATAGCCAATAGACAAATAAAAATATAGATGGATGAACATATTGACTGATGGATAGTTGGATAGATGGATGGAGACATAGACGAATGGATGGGCGGATGTTTGAAGTGATGGATGGATGGACGAGTGGAGGGTGTCTTGATTATCATAAAACAGTGTCTAATAAGTCTGTGTGTTGAAGCCCTGGTTTTAAACAAGTCTGTTTGCAGAAAAGAACAAACCAATGGTGATCTTGCACCCTTACTCTCCAACCATGACACCACCTTTACTACTTTGCTCCAGTCACTGAGTGGAGGGGATCCTTATGCTAGCTCCAGCCACTGTAGACAACACAAATGAGGGCATTGTGGCCCCTGAGTGTGCCTTCAGTACTTCGGGGGCCACAGGTCACGATGGTGGAAAAGTGGGGTGAGGAGGTGGGAGGTTTAGGGGCTGATGGGGAGACATAGTTTGGGGGGGGACTGAGTATCGTGACAAGGCTTCAGTTGTTTTGCCAAAAACTGTGAGGAACAACCATGACATTATGACACTGTGGACTAACAAAAATACACACGCACACACACCATGCACTGTGGCATGTTGACCCCCTCACCTCCTCAGCTACAACATTCAGGAGACAGAAAATAGAATTACTGACCTGGTAACAGCATTAGAGGCAGTGTTAATGGTATTTTCTGAGTGCTGGAGTCAGTCTGGGCTGATGTCAATCAACTTGAATATGTCTGTCAAATGCTGACTTTAGAGTATGGTTGTACATACTGCCCAGTATTACCATATGCAAAGTCAATAATAAATCTTTTGGTACACCATTATCCTGATCCTAGTTTTGATCACAGACATTGTGTGGAATCCAACATTAGTTTTTCTGGTCTTCCTATCTTTTAAATGAAAAAAGCAGAAAAAGAGAGAGGGATAAATGCCGCGATACTGAACACAGCAATTGAAAAGGATCGGATTAAAGAAGTGTTTTACTTATTAGTGTTTAAAAGTATGCTTTCAAGGAGCAAAACCCTTTTCCCTCCTCCAGTATTCCGCTGTGAGAGAGAGAGAGCTTGCAGGACCTCAGTCCACGGTGCTCCAAAGGTCAAAATGTCACTTTGGGTTGGAGGGAGAAGTAAACAAGGGTGGAATAAGCCTCCTGTCTTAGGGGGCCCACACCATAAATCCTTAGAATAAGAGTGCCTCTACATGCTCTCTGGAAACTGAAACAAAGGGTCAGGCTTTAATCGTCAGGAATAGAAATCATGTTGTGTTAGCTCAGTGAACTTAGCAAAGGGAAAACTTAGCGAAGGGGGGGGGGGAATGCAAATCCTTTGGTGAGGGATATGTGAGGGATCATAAACATTACCATTAACACGTGCAGTGCAGTTCTCCAGAACTGTCATTCCCAAATAAATCTGAATTTTTTCTGTAGTTCTTTATTCAACATTTATATCAGCAGTGCATGTTTCAGCCACACACAAGGCCTGCATGTGCGTATTGTAATGATACTTGTGGCCCATTCATAACACTGAAACTAATATGGAAGGCTATTACGTTCTGTTTGTTTAACTGATGAGAGGAAATGAAAAGAATGAGATCCTGTTAACTCTTCAGAAACACATCTATTTTGTCTAATTTATTATAGTCGACATGTGTATATGTTTACTATAACTCACAAAGCTGTGATTTACCAAACATATATATATATATATATATTTTTTTTTAAATATATATATATATTTATATATATATATATATATATATATATATATATATATATATATATATTTATATATATATATATATATATATATATATATATATATATATATATATATAGATAGATATAGATATAGATATAGATAGATAGATAGATAGATAGATAGATAGATAGATAGATAGATAGATAGATAGATAGATAGATATATATATATATATATAGATATATTATAAATGGCTGGTTTACCTATTGAAAATAAAATAATATAACATGTTGACATGACAGTAAAAAGGAACAGGAACATTCTTTTATGCACATATTCACTCTTCCCACAGTGTATAGACAAGATCTAGTGTGGATTGCTTTGCCATTTATAAAAAAGTGTGTCTCCAGAAAAAAAGAAGGAAAAAGGTTTGATGAAGCACTGCTCCAAACACGAGCTAGGTGAAACGCAGGAATGCCTGGCCCCGGGCAATGAATAGTCATAAATTCATTAGGGAACACGGACCGAGCTGATGTCGAAGAATGAACGCTATTGCAGTGATAAACCAGTTGACCCTGTCGACTTGGCAGCTGTCACGACCTCAACCTGTGGCGCTATAGATGAGGCAGGGCAGAGGGACAGTATTTGTTTAAGCTGATAACTAGGGGTTGTGGAGGTTGTGTGTGTGTGTGTTTGTGTGTGCGCGTACGTGTGCATGTGTGCTCCCGTGTAGCTGTGTGTGTGTGTGTGTGTGTGTGCGCTTACACGTTTGTTTAGTGTCCTGTTTATGTGCAAGTGTGACTTTGGGAAAGAGAGCGTGCGATGGATCCGTAACAACGCTCCAATGACTACGGATCAAACGGGGGTGATGCGAGTGGGATGTGAGTGTGTGACCCTGCAGCAGCTTTTGCAGCATCATTAACATTCCAGCTGTGGAGATTTTGACCAGCATTGGGAAGCACGACAAGACAGCTCGACATCTCCCTGCACAGACTCCCATTTGTCTCGAGAGGTTCAGGCTCAAAAAAAAACCCTGGTCGCGCTGACAGATAATGGATCTTCTTGACGGCCTGCTTGTCAATCCAACGCAGCACGTTATTTATTAGCTCTCTCCGTTTTTCTGGTTTGTTTTCTTAGAGACTAAGAGCTGCTGCTCACTCGTCCATCCAGGTACAGCTATTGACACTGATCCCACCCTTACATGCTATTTCCCCCCACAGGCAAACATAACTGATTTCGCTCCGTGGCACGTCCTAATAGATGCGTTTAGAGCAATTACCTGGCTGATTTTACACAAGCACACGTGTCATGTTTTGATGGAGCCTCGTAGAATTGGAGCCGTTGGTAGGTGTTGGCACAGGCAGACACTTGGTCGGGCATGTCTCACGCTGTTGCACAAAGTGTTGACACGCTGCTCCTGACATGACGGCAGCTGTAAACCTACCATGAGAAACAGTAACGTCGTGTTGTGTTGCCGTGTGGGGCGGTGGACGCTGTGATGTAACAGAGTGCACGGCTGCACAAAAACACGCCGCAGGAACGCCACCAGTTGCCCAACGCACACACACATGTGCTCAAGTACAGATACCGATGCACAATTATATCTGGCATGCACACGCAAACACACATCAACAGGCGCTGCAGCCAAGAAGAAATCAAGCAAGTATGTGAAGGTCTGTATGCTGGCAGCCGCTAAGGGATGCCATCGAAGCTGTTAATCATAGTGTGTAATTACTGTTGCAATGCAGCTTTTGAGAAACACAGAGATGTTTCAACCGGTATGGACGCAGACTGGAGGGTGCTGTACTCAACTATTTCAGCCTCACCTTTTTGTTCAACAAAATACACCCAGATATAGGCCCAACCCAGGAGCGGGAAAAAAGTCTTGAATTTAAAGTTGCAAAATATTTTAAAAAACTTTTTTTTTTTATTTGACATAAACTGTACACATGGCATTGATTTGACTAAATGATTCTTAGACAGGAACTAAAAATAACTTTCTTATTAAATAGAAAACTGAAACAAAAAAATAGAATTAAAAGATGAAAAAACAAAGTGTTGCTTATTGTACAAAACAGAATGAAAATAGAGCTAAGGAATGAAATCATTTATCGTACCCTGATACAGCGGTAGGCCTATTGCGAATGATCAAAAACAGTATTGTACACAGTAACTCAATGGCCTTGCCATCTTCGTACAATAGCTAAAAATCTTGGCCTCTTTGGTTCCATTAATTAGGTAAAATACATTTGAAACAAAATTAATTTTACTTCTATAAAAATAACTTTTCAATGGCAGTTTTTGTTTCACTAATCCCGCAACTTTTCAGTGCAAACGTCACAACAATCATTCGCTTTGGAAAGGAAGCGAAAGATTACATTTCAAGTATTGATAAAGAGTGGACAGAAGCGAGAGAAAAAGACAGAGAGAGAGAGAGAGAGAAAAAAGAAAGAGAGAGGGAGAGAGAAAGAATAGACAGGTGGAAAGAGAATTCAGTCTAATAGAGCGTGTTGAGTATGGGTATAGGTTACTATACATTGCATAGCTCATGTGGCACTTATTTAGCGATAGGACAGGACACTCAGTACCCCTTGGAAGGCATTTCTTTATACAAGTGCTATTCAGGGTGTGCATTTCAGTTTCTGCAAGTGCTGCACTGCTCCGTGGTGACCCACTGGGCCAAAACTAGAGTCTCCGCATCCAGCGGGCCCACGTCTACTGAGCCTCGGGGGGCAGTTCTCTCTTTTGTCGCGTTCCTGTGCACAAATGAAGTGCACTTATGAGATCTACCTCCACCTGGTTGTCATGGTAGCAGGGCCTGCGTCTGTCTTGACAAACAGGAAGTTGAGGTCGAGACCCGTAGGCAACAGCAAGAAGGACAACAGCAGCTCTGTAGAGGACTTTCTTTTGCCTTTCTGTAGAGGGTATAATCCTGCAAGGCATTAAGCGCTGCCGGTCTAATTCCACCAGAGGGGACAGTCTGACTGTCTGTTGGCGTAGGAGCGAAGTGCTGGTATTCTGAGTTGTATAAGCTGATGAATTGTCAGTGCTTTCTATAAAATAAAAGTCTGTCATGTGCTCAATGTACTTAAGTGGGTTGGAGGAGCGGGGTTGGGAGTGTTGGGGTGAAGCCAATAATGTCATTAGCCAATCCTGTCACTTTCCTTAAGCGCTTGTTATCTTCATTCAAGAGGAGATGATGAGCCATTATTTTTTGACTAGAAATGGCAAACTAGAGCAAAGTATCATTTGGTGATAATCGTTCCCTTCTCGTCCCGTCACTGACCAGTTGTCGCCCCGACGGACTCAACTCGGACAGCAAGCATGTCACTCAGTCTGATAAATACACACACTCGCACAAACACGTGCAAACACGCACACAGGGACACGGCCCTGGTACTCGCATTTGCTAGACGTACCAGAGGCACCAGTGTGCGTGCTGCTTGCATATACAGTAGGTATAGATATATTGTATATGTGTACCGTACAACAACGTCTTGTTTGTACAAAAGGCCTTTCTGACTGTTCCAAGTTCAGAGATGACAAAGGATCGCGGGTGGACTCAAGCACAGCCGCACTCCTCCACGATCATGTTGGGCACGTCCCTCTTTACGATGTTGTATTCATCGTCAAAGTAGAGCATGGACATAGTACTGAGCTTGGTGGGGATGCAGCAGGAGTTGACCGAGCCCGGGCTCATCCCTCTCATGCGGTACTGGTTTACCACTGCGGTGTGGAAGGACGAAGCCGAGCCCGGCACACCCGCCATGTAGGCCGGGCAGCTGCCCTCGCAGTAGTTGCCAAAGTAACCGGCCGGCGCAATGATCCAGTCGTTCCAGCCGATGAGGCGGAAGTCGATGTAAAACTGCTGCCGGCAGCAAAGGCCCCCGCTGGTGCCGTCGCACTCAAGGCCCCGCTTGCGAATGCGGTGCTTTCCGTCCACCTGTCGCACGCGCACCACCAGGAAGGGCCGGTGGGACGGGTCTCCGGGGTTCACCAGCACCGGGGCCACGCCGGCTGTCTCGCAGCCCTCGCAGTGCACCTCCAGGTCCTGGCGCCGGCTGACTTTCCCGAACACAGCCCGCACTGCCTCGGAGAGGGGGAAAGTATGCCAGCCGCTGCGTTTCAGATCCACCCGCTTCTCCACCAAAGCCCAGCGGCCTGTTCCCCCTCCGCCACCGCCGCCTCCTGGGCCTCCCTCAGCATCGCCAGCTGCCCCAGCCTCCTGGTAATGGATCTTGACCGTCACCTTCCTCCGAAGGCCCTTCTCAGGACCGGCTGGCAGCACACGGAAGTAGAGCCACAGGTTGGCCTGGGACACGTACAGGTTCTGGTTGCCCTCGTGGGAGACGAGGAAGAACAGTCCCGTGTTAGAGGGTGTGTGGTCGTCTGTTGGAGACAGAAAAGGAATGGTTTATTCTCTTCATTCTCCCGGCCATCAAACACATCATTAATAATTTAAAGTAAAGGTTAGAAACATTGGTTGTAAAAGAGATAATGCAGGCATAACAAGTAGTTAGTTGACTTTGGTATTGAATGGTTCAGTTATCACATAACCTTAGTATGGTCACATGATCACAGGTGTTGTTATGGCAGGCAAAACCAAAATTCCACACTGAGGTTGCGTGATGAAAGAACTATCTCGATGACAACTGAGCCATGAAATGTGACTGAAAGCTTGGGGAAATTTTCAGTTAGTGAACCATTCAATTATTTTTTTCAAATACATTTGTGCTATTTCAAGGGGAACATACTGTATAAACACATACACAGACAACATATAACTTGCGTGCAAAGCAGAAAGCCCTCCTAAAAAGGGCAAAGCTCCTTCTTTTAAGGGCTGTTTCCCCTTGTTTTCTCTCTTTACCATCAATCACTGTGTCAGGTGACCTCTGTGGCAGCCCCTGATAGGCCAGCTGTTAACAGGCCAGTTCTGGGATCAGGCCCAGTTGGCCTTGGGTCCAGCTTTGTAAGTGACAGGGCCAGAGAGAGAGAGAGAGAGAGAGAGAGAGAGAGAGAGAGAGAGAGAGAGAGAGAGGAGTTGAACGAAGGGACCGGGAGGAGAACAGAGACAAGGAAGACGAAGGAAAGCGAGGATGCAAGTGGGAAGAGGTGGGAGGGTGGCGAACACGGCCAAGGACCCCGGGGGGTTCATTGAGTTCGCTGTTAGTCCCCCTCCACCCCACCCGCACGCACACACCCCTCGAACCCCACCCCCACGCTGCCCCACCCCTTTCCCCCTTCTTCCAGTGCGAGCACCCTGAGAGTGACAGCACAAAGCCCACTGTGAGGCACTGGGAGACAGCCGCGCTGCAGCCCGCCATTGAAACGCGTGGCTTTCCAGCAAAAAAGCATGATGAGGCAAAAATAAAAGACATTTACATGACATTGGACACTTTCTACAGCAGCACAATGAAGAGATCCCGGGAGTCTAAAGGTGGCGATGGGCTCTCGCTGGCACTACTTTTTTTCTCTCTTTTTTCCTTCTCTAAGCCTAATGATGTCTTCCAAATTACCACTGAGGTAACTTGAAAGGTTTCTATTTCAGGAGATTTGGTACAATGCGCTCCAGCAGAGCAACGCCTTTGAAAGCGGCTAAATGACTTTGTTTGCCGACTGATTAGTGTGAATCAGTGTCAACAGGTGGCCACCAAAGACGCCCCCTGCCTCTTTAAGGCGCCTCACGCCTCTACCTCCTGTAAACCACGTCTTTACATTCACATGGGGACCTGTTCAGACCAGCTCCCCACTCTGTAGCATGTCAGCTGGGAGCTCAAGCACACGCACACACATTTGCACCCAACCATGCAAACGCACACACCCAACCCTCTAGTAAGCAATACATCAACCATCAGCCTCTTCAATACTAAAGCCTGTGGGCAAAGAATCAAGTGCACAGTGACAACATATTGTAATCCATCAGAAGTGAGTGATGTAGAGGAATCAGCGACTGGCGTGAAGGCCCCTTAAGGGACAAGTAGCTACCTCACCTCATTGAGCACCATGCGATCTTACTTGCCTCGACACCTCCAAGCGTAGAAGAAATGGGGGGAATCTTTCAATAATGAGCGCATAGTGACAGTGTGATAAACAGACAGGCAATGGAGCCTGAAGTGAAACTGAGCATGAGTCTTCCAGGCGACTTTGTTTGTTGATAAGACTTTGTTGATAAGGTGATTGGTTCTCTTTCCATATATCCACATTTCGCAGAGCTCGGAGAGGGGATGGGGGGGGGGGGGCAACTTAGGGTTGACAGGTTTGGCATTTTGTTCGATGCTCTTTTAGTTGTTAACTATGAATGTCATTGTCATTGTCCACCAATCTGCCATATGCTTATCGATTGATTAAATGTCATACCATTGTGTATAATACCCATCACATTTTCTTAAAGGCAAGGATCATCAAATTGCTTTTCCAATACACAATAACCATCACATAAGGCAAAGAGAAGCCAAGGTCGTGGGACGAGTTCATTATAGGCATTGTTGGTGGAAAATGTACGCGATTTATGGATTATCATTATTAAAAGAGAAATATTTTGCACATTTCAAGTTTATACTTGAATCTGGGGTTTTTACTAAAACGTGTTTACATCCTTTCACGTAAAAAAAACACTTCATTTTTCTCACACTGTCTGAATATGCCTGCATCACCGACTGTCTGAAACGCTCCACGTTAGCACCTGTCTCTTATAGCCCAGTCTGCTCTGTGCCTTGAGCGCCATCTCTCCTGGTGACTGGATAGTTGTGACATGACAGACCTTACAGAAGTCCTGGCATATCATGTAAAGGGACCGTTTCTGAATCTGGAAAGTGGCTACATTTTAACATCTACAATCTACAAAGTCAACTTTTTACATTGACACTTCAATGGCAACTCGGCGACAATGTAGCTGCCCAGGCTTGGCCGTTTTGTAGCTTTTGTCGGTCGTACAGTGAACACAGCATGAGGCACACTAGTAATTGGTGTGCAAGAGAGTTTTCTGGACATGTTGAAGTGCCCTCTCATCCACATGCCAGATGAGCTCCTTCACAGCAGTTGCAAAGTCTGTTATTTACAGACGTTTGATTGACTCATTTTTTTACGCACTCACATTCTGCAAAGACCCGCCCATCTCAGCATCTGATTGGGTGGCGCTAAAGCATATAGATTCATTGGAGATTTCCATTTTTAGATGGTGTCATAATTCAACTTGTTATATTATCTGTAATGTTGGTAAGGCCCGATGATTAACAAGGAAACTTACCAAAACTTAACCAAGCTACTTATTTTGGATTTGAGTTATATTAAGCCTCTCTGAGAGTTTGGCAGTGAGGATAACTCAGTAGAAATGGTTCAGCATTTCATACGAGTTTGATCCCTTGGCTCCCTCAGCATTCAGAGCATATGCCGACATACCGCTTGACTTATTTCCACTGAAGTCCTTTGAATGAACAAATTGTTCTTGTCATCTAGTGTTGCAAACAATCTGGAGCTGGCCCCGACACGCCTCGCCTGACCCCGCCACGCTGACGGGACTACTGAGAATCAGCATGCAGGACACCTGGGTGGGCTCGTGAACTGCCTTAGCGTGTCCCCACCTGCGCCACCAACTCAGGGAAGAGGCAGCGGAGGCAGGCAGGCAGGCCCCATAGCTCATTACTCAAAGCTGCTGTCGACAAGACCACACGCCGTGGAAGGACGATGGGCGTGGCACGAAGCGTTGGTGGTTCTAACGCGAGCGGCCGTCTCTCAGGCCCGAGCCTCAACGCTCCAGGAATTCCACATAGGGTGAGGGGGTGAGCGAGGAAGATGGAGAGCATGGGGCTTTAAGCTCTCTTGTTGTTGCTGAAGCTTTACTACAGGGGCATTTTTTTAATAATGTTGCATAAATCATTTAGAGGACCACAAGCTATAGAGAGGCAGCCAGGCCCATTGAGGGCTGAAACACACACTTGTGGCTGAATGTGGAAAATGCCTGGACCAGGTCCAGGAGGTCCGTGACTGACAGCTCCTCATGAAAGAGTTGTGTCCTGAAGTAAACCTGCCAACCTGATCCTCCGGAGGAACCAGGCTGAAGTTAATGACCTCCTATAATGAAGTCTTAATTCCGTGTCTTGGACCACTCGCCGCGAGTTCACTGGGTCCGAACGGCTATAGTGAGCAATCAAGAAGCGCCGATCTAAACTTCTCCTACGACCCCTCTCTCGCTCTCTCTTCCACCCCCACCCCCCTCTTTCCCTGCCTGTGAACCCCCGCGCTCCGCTCCCGTGGATACGAGACATCGAATCCCTCAGCAAGAACCCATGGGACCATGTCAGGAGAGAAAGGAGATTGGCACCTGCCCGGGGCCGCTTGGCAGACATCTTTCCTCTGTGCCACCGCAACTGGAGATAAGTTTCCCTGGTCGACAAGCATGCAGTTAACCCTGTGCTTGGGGGAAAGGGCGGACCTTACTGCTCCACACATAAACACGACACATGCACACCTATCCTACTCGCTCGCTGCTGTTGGCTAAACATGTTTGTGACCTTCTTGTCCTAAACTGTGACAACAACAATTCTGGCTCAATTCGGGGGCGGTGGGAGGGGGGGGGGGGGTTGGGCGCAAGCTCCCCTGGCTTCAGAGCTGTCTTGAGATCTTGCCTCTGAGCCATGCCCCCCGGCTGGCAGCATCCGATCTTGGGTGGGGGCGAGGGGGGGTGAGGGGCGTGAGCCAGCTGGCCAGGAGGCAGACGGGGTCTAGGGAGCAAGGGACCCAAGCCAGCTCCATGGTACAATGCCACACAAAGGCTCAAAGGTGTGAGGAAGAATAGAACTAGGGAGAAAAAAAAAACAGAAGAAGAAGAAGAAGAAGCAAAGGAGCCCAGCAAACCTATAGAACGACAAAAGCATTCTTTGCAACACTGCATTATGGGCACACACACACACACACACACCCCTTTACCATCACTAACACCATACCCCTCCACCCACGAACCCCACAAACTCAAATGTCTCATGCATTATTCTGAGCAATTTCTTTTGTTTTCCTGGCTTTTTTCCCCCCTGCACAACGTTGACATGTTGGGCTCAGCAGGAACCATAGTGCTCTACTAATAATTGCCTGGCTTTTGTTCCCTTGTCATGAGGGTGCTCAGATCATTCCCATTGGAAGGCAGGACCTAGCAGTCCATTCAGGCTAATTGTACCAGCAGGGCCAATGGGAAAACACAGGATGGTGTGTGTGTGTGTGTGTGTGTGTGTGTGTGTGTGTGTGTGTGTGTGTGTGTGTGTGTGTGTGTGTTTAAGATATCCCCTTTTGGTGTCTTTAATTGTATGTTTTATTTTTGTTAAACAAGCAGTTTGGGTGGTTCTTACAGCGCCAACTGACAATTATTGGATTCTGTCAACTGCAGATGATTTTAGGTGTTGGTGTGTGTGTGAGTGTGTGTGTGTGAGAGAGAGAGAGAGAGAGAGAGAGAGAGAGAGAGAGAGAGAGAGAGAGAGAGAGAGAGAGAGAGAGAGAGAGAGAGAGAGAGAGAGAAGGGTGTTCTCTTTGGACTTCTGAGAATTAGTTAGATACACATTCTTAGAGGAAGGGATAAATGGCCAATTGAGGGACTTTGTCCGTATTTAAAAGAGGGCTTTTATACATTGGAGTATTGAGTGTGAGCACAGCTTTAGTGATGAAATTGGATTCAGAGGTTCTTTTTATCCCCTAGACAACACATGGGGGTAATTTAAGGACTCTTCCTTTGGTTTCAGTTCTTCTTCTTTTTTATATAAATTGTATCGTGCTAAAAACAGGAAGATTGAACAGCAGCACTGCTGCAGGCAGGAGGGAATTGCGATGCAATACGATTATGGGGAAATGATGAGCGCAATGTATCCAATTAGTTTCTGGCTTTTTTTTACTGCCGATGTATCATCCATCTCATCCATCTCTGCTGCTTAGTCATATCAGCGTGATAAGCTTAAGAGAATGAAATTCCATCTCTGGATGAGAGCGATTATATGTTATTAACACACCTGCTCCCCTGGGCTCCCTGTTACATAAAGTCAAAGGGTGACCGGGGTTCATCGAGGGGTCGGTTTGGATGCGTGCAATTAATTATTGATTGTTACCTGATTCGGCGAAGCTGATGATCTCAGAGTTCTCCGACTGAACCTCGTTGTTGTACGCAGCTTGTCCATCAAAGCTGGGGATCTCCACCCGGCCGTCCTCGCGCACTTTCCCGGCGTGCAGTCTCCTGAGCGCCGTCACCATCGCAGCCTTCGGGATGGGGTGGGTGATGTTGGGTCTGTCCCTCATCTGCAGCCGGTTCAGTATGTGCCTCTTAACCGCCTCCAGGAAGTCGATGTTCACTCGCTCCGACTGATCCGGCGTCCTGATGCCGCAGGACGCGCACGACTCCTGGGGCGAGCTCTGAGTCTCTGTGCCGGCCACCGAGCTGCAGCGCACGCAGAGCACGCACGCCACTAAACAGGACAAAGCAACACTGGTGATGCTCATTTTAAGAGAGCTTATGATCGCAGTCCAAACACTATGGAAGAGAAGGCGAATGTGTCCAACACACACACACTTAAAAGATTATTTTAATTTACAAATGTGCCAGTTCCGGGGGGAACATCCACTTGTGTTCCAAAAGTGAGACACCACAAAATATCCACAGAAGCCAATGAAATCTGTTGTATTCCCAAACACACGAGAAGCGGCTGAGATTGTGAGGCTAATTGCCTCGAGTCATTACGCGTTCAGGTTGTTATCCAGCGACGCCTCTTTCTGCGCTAAATAAAAAGTTAATCTCTCTGATTGACAGGCGCACTCAGAGGTTTGGGTCGTTGACGCGCTTCTGTCGAACCACGTTCTCTTCAGACTGAGCGTGATCTACCAAAACAAAGCGCAGCCTAAATGATAAACCCCCTCGGCGTCCAAAGGCGCGCAGTCCGCTCGTTCCCATTCAAACAATGCGCCGCAGAAACTCCACTTCAACGCAGTCCCGCAGTCCCGCAGAGAAAAACAGCGCTCGGAGAGTCCTATGTCTTTTGTGTGAATGCGCCCGGGTTACCGTGTGCGGTTACGCGCGGCTGTGGATGGCCAGCTCCGTGTGCGTCCTTGCAAGATGCTGCTCAGTGAGACCCTTTGCTCCCTTTGCAATCACGACAACAGGGGCTCAGCGCACCCAAAGTTTTTATACAGGAGTCGAAACCACGTGGGGATTTCCACCAACTGGACGCCAGGCATGGGATTATTAAACTACTACGTCTCCAAAACCACGACTCCACTGATGGAACAGGGTTTTATTATGGAGAGGTTGCATCATCGTATTCCCACTTAAAAGACTTTTCGTTATTTGATGAACAGACTGAAACAAAGTGCGGTCATCCAGCTCTGACACAGTCCTGGGAGCAAAGGTTCAGTCTGGTACTGTGAGCAGTCCAGCCTGTTGAGCCTGGGGTTGGCTTTAGATCACAGTTTTTTTTAGACTTATTTTAAAAATCTATTTGTTTTGCAACATAAAACGGGATGAAGACACATATTACAACCTGTACGAATCAGACATAATCCAGGTTATGAAACGTTCTCAAATTGTGAGGATACTTGTTAAAATGAAGTGTATAGATGAAGTGTATGTTAGCACACACACACACACACACACACACACACACACACACACACACACACACACACACACACATATATATATATATATATATATATATATATATATATATATATATATATATATATATATATATATAAAATAAAAATCTGGGGGAAGGAATAAAAAAGTTGGAACTTTAATTTAGCGAGTGCATGTCCAGGTATAATGTTGATTAACAAACAAACATCGCCATCTAGCGATATAAACCGATATCACACACTGCAGGGATGGATGTGGATTTTACGCTGTATGGTAGTGACCGTTGATATATTGTAAGAAAAGAACTTATGCAAGTCAAATATATTTCGGATGGTAACATTTTCTCTCATGCCCGTTTCTACAATGCATTATGAAAAGAATCTTCTCATACAACAGTATTATTATAGTTAAAAGCACTCATACATATTCCTAATGCTGTCTGTCAATCATCATAAAAGGTAATGGCTTATAGGGTTATGTATACAAATTGCTGGTCGCTTGAGCCTAATGAAACCATTCAAATCAAACTGTTCAAGAAGAGAAAATCAGCTCATGTCAACACACAACCTGTGATACACCAGAAGAAACTCCAAGAGGTGACAAAGGTGGGCAATCTGTGCTCTAGACCTCACAGTAACAGTCAATCAGATACATTATTGGCTTATCCTACACAGAGAAGACATGATGTGACGGTGGTACATGAGGTTCTCATTATTTTTGTATGTTTGTACTTTCCAAAATCCCAGTAGGAGTACTTGTGTACATTTTCAGGAGTCTGTCATAAGTGGGAGCAGTAATGTAGGTCAATAGGTCAAACCAAATGAGGCGAAGCAGCAGTGATGGATTAGAGCAGCCTGATTAGTTTACTTTTCTACAGGTACTCTAATGTACTTTAAGATGAGGTTTACATTACATTTGCAGAGAGAATGTTGACATATTGTGTTATGATTTGGGTTGGAGTTGGACCTTACAGCTGCATTTCAAAGAAATAATCATCCTGAAAGTGATTTATTTAGAGGCGGACCTAAAACCTTTAGTTTTTTTTGTGTCATGTTGTCAATACTGCAAATTCTGTCTATTACTCTTAACCAGTAACATATAGACTAATATTTACACATCTGAACAAAATCTCACACGTGTACCTTTTTTATAACACCTAAATTATTCAAATAGCCCTGGTGGTTGCAGAGATACACCCTTTTTTGTTTAGGGATGACATTTTCGAAGGAAAGGGCACAACAAGTTTTAAGGGGCCTTATCCCCCTTATGAGCAGAAGTCTATGAACCTCTACAGCTGAGGCGTTTTTAAACCCACAGAAGTTTATTTCAAATTCAGTTTTTCAAAAACCCCAAATATGAAGAAACATGTCTGACAATCAGAGAATTTCCATTTGGTGAAACGATGCAGCCAGGAATAAGTCCTGGATTTGAACATGTCACTTTTCATTTCCAGCTAAAGCGCTACCAATAAACATATGTCATGGACATTTTTTAACAAAACATCCATCCATTTCCTAGTCTAGACGCTGTGGTGGGCCGTTAGGGCCTGCTAAGTCTTCTCTGCTGGCCTAAACAGAATCACAAAGTTATAGCTATTTAATAATTCATATTCATTATTATTTTTCCCTATTAACTTATGTTCTCATTGACCAGCTCCTGTCTCCTGTCTGTTCCTCATGCCTTGCTGTCTGCTTCTGCTCTGGCCAGCGAGCTGCTACAGCCTCAAGCTGCCCAAGTGTGCTGTTTAACACTCTTCATCCAATCAGATCTCACCTCTGTTCCTCTGTATGTCTCCCTCTCTTCTCTCTCTCCGCTGGTTAAACACATGGTGACGGCCAGCGAGATGGATCTGTGTTGTGATTCCTCACAGACAGCAATAGCACCCTGCACACACACTCCGGTACATTAGGTGGCGGTATGCACCTAATTAAGTTGGTTGCGATCCGCCACTTTGACTTGAAGAAGATGAAGAAGAAGATGAAGAAGCAGCCGATTAGGCAGAGGCAGGTTTAGTTTTAAAGGTTTACAGGTTGCACAGGTCACCACACTATCACAGCTCTGATGCAAACAGACAGACAACCATTCACACTTAGTCACACCTACGGGAAATTAAGAGTCATCAATTCATTTTTGCAAATTGATTTCAGCTGTTGTAAAACAATATTTTCACGGAACGGCCTTACCGGTGTGGGCGATAAATAATAATACATAAATAATTTTTAATATGACGTAATAAAATAACACAACTGGCATTAAATCAAATATAAAGTGCATAAAAATACAAGTCACCATTACGCCAAATCAGTGGGAGCCCCGAGCTTGTTTTTCTGCAGCGAGCCGGTCCCATCTCGGGGTGACGGAGACAAGGACACACGAGGTGTGTTCTTTATGTGCAGTCTACTCCGTAACTTAAACCCAGCTTCACAAAGACAGGATGTTGAAAATGAAAGCAGGGTTTCAGAGCTTTTTGGCAATCGCAGACCATCTGTCTTGATTTTAATCCAGAACACTGGCAGAGTGGAAACAGATTGTAAAATTTAATTTTTGGGATAACGTATCACGTTAAGTCTGAGGTTTTGCAAGACCGATGTATCCTGCATCCGGACATTTTTCAAAATAAAACATCTTTCCGACCTTGATTTTGCTCTAGTGAGTGAGTATTTGCGGATGGTGTAGGATGGTGTTTATAGAATTGACTCACAAACAAGACAAAATAAACAGTCCATGGTCCCCGGCCTTATCTTTTGTATGAGGTGAAAGATCTCTGTTCCATTCTCTTTGGTGACTCATCTAGCGATAAACAGTAATTGCAGGTGCATTTTTTGGATCTCACTTCCTACTGATCAAAACATTTTCAGATAGAAATAAAGAAAATGGTTAGTTCCTGAAAACTAACACGATGAATGTTGCCACAATACTGCAAATGCAAAGGGCTTTCATCAGTGGGACAAAGGCTCAATTTGCATTGTGTTCCCTCGTCGGGCAATAGTATCAGGAAAAGTCTCCCACATTATTCTTCAGTAAGAATCATTTTTGAATTGCATCAATGGCGATTTACTATTTTTCATGAAAAAGTGAAAGCTTGAAATGTAATTCACAGCATGGTCCGTCCTCACTTTAATTTCCCCAATTCAGAGAAATCCAATTTCTATTTAGAGGCCCATCTGAAAGAACAAGATAATCTAGAAGTTGACTAGTTGCTATGTTGGGCTTTTCCCTCTGCCCTCCATCAAACCAAGCTGTATTCCTTCTCTCGGATGAGACAGAAAGGCCACGGTGAGCTCTGGCGCCACCGTGTGTAATTCAGGTTGTATGACAGCGTCAGCTCCAGGATGGCAGTTGAGATGAAAGCTAATGTGTCTCACACAGCTCATGAAGCTGAAATATATCAGACATTTAGTAGCAATGACGACCAAACTGTCGCAGCAGTTCATATAAAAGAATAGATGTGCTGTCAGAGGTGCAGGGTTTGTACTGGAGATCCTGTTTATTTATATATATATATATATATATATATATATATATATATATATATATATATATATATATATATATATATAGTTTCAAGTTAGTGTGTGCTTTATCTTTTTTACAATTACACCAACATTAAATATCAGTTCATAAATGCCAGAGTGACTGTTATAAAAATGCCCTGAAGGTCTGTTTTCAAATGTCAAACAGTTTCCAATCTGCTGAGTGTCTGGCCTCATCAAGCCCTCTGTGCTGTTTTCCAGATTGGAGGATCGTGGTCCAGGTGAATGTGTGATTCCTAAATATGTCTCGATGTGTTTGTTTGCATATTGTGTGCGTCATTGTCGGACCCGATTCTTCTTGGGAGTGCCGTTTCTAGGTATCAGCTCGTTTTTCAGCCACTTGATGACTGACTGTGCGTCTTCTTTCTTGCAGAGGATAGCTAACAGTGTTAGTATTTTTCAGGACTATAAAAAAATTCAAATGTCTTGTGCAATACTATAAATAGGATGGATTGTAATGATCTGTTAGCAATCTTCACATTTTACTTAACTTTAAGAAAACAAAAAAGCATATTTCTTTACAGTTTGACACTTTGGCTGTTCACCAACTGAAACTTTGAAACACAACCCCGGAACAGTAGAGTGAAAAAAACAATCTGTTTATTGTTAATTCCCAAAAAAACAAGGAAACATTTGAATATGTTATTTCTTTACAAAAGCAAGTGCCTGGAAAAAAAGACAAACAACAAATAAGGCACACAATGTTTCAAGTACTAGGCCTACCACTGACATGTAATAAATATACACAACATGTGGCATTATGAGTAAGTGAATAATGAATGAATACATTCAGAATATTAGAATACATAGATTTTTGTATTTGGTAGATTTTACTTTGATACAATTTACTGAATATAATCAGGAAAATAAATCTCTAACTGTGAGTTTTTTTATCTTAGTGTTCAGATTTTCATCGATAGGATTTCTTATGCTCACAAGATCATACATTGGAAAATAAGATTCAGTCCATATTTAACAACTTACTTAAACACAAAGCGAAGTTATCAACATTGCACTGAACAACATATCCTTATGAGGTTTCACAAGTTAGTCAACTAATTTGACAAGAATTACATTCATAATATCTCAGATCACCACGCACAGAAAACATACATCCTTATCTGCATCTGTCATGTATAAAAATACACCTTTTGTGCCTTAATTTCATAAAAAAATAAATCAGAAATAAATGAGAAACCGACACAAAACCAACAGGAATAACTTAAATGACTTAAATTAATTAAATTACATTAACATGATCCCCACAATTTCTTTGGTTCAGTAAGGCAAAGAAGACACTGAAACAGCAACTTCCACACGAGGAGAGTTTAGTGGTCTTGGTTTGTGCTACGTCCACACATACAGCATGCTATCTGACAAACGAGTTTGTCCACAGAGAGGAGGAGGGTTACAAAACTTTTCAGGACTTTTCAGGGCCAGACCAGGCTCCAAGTGTGAAAGGGGTTGAAGCTTTATTTATTCACTTCACAGATACTAAACATTAATTAGTGAGCACTATCTGTGCATCTTAAGTCACTGTTTGGCAACGTGGAAGCTGCAATTGCTAGAAGTTTATTTTGTATTTTTACATAAAACAAAGAAATGTATTATATTCCTATAAGTTGAATTATATTTGTGCTGTTAACCATTTTTTGGGTGTCTGGCAGGAACCTCATTTTGAGGACCCGATTCTCAACCCATCCTGAATGCTTGATGGGATGTTGTTTTCTGAAGCTGCCAATGAGCGCATCATTTAAAGGTCTACATGTGGACTAGACGCCAACATGGTCGCACTGAAGGGCTGAGGTTGGGTCTTCAAATAAAAAAATAGACCGTTAGGTTTGGTTCAATATGTTTTTTGTTTTGGTTAGGTCAAGGTTTTGTGTGTTTATAAGGAGAAGAAAATGAGAACTACATTAGGATCCAGTCATGGAAGTTGCTGTTTCAAAGATTGCTATCCAAAATAAATATCTGTATTCACCTCTACTTCTAACATACACGTCAAAGTAAGGCCAGTTTTTTACATCTGCCAATACCAGGCCAAACTCAGATAGGCTGCCATATGAAATAGGTCAACAGCAGAAGAGGTGAGAAAAGGTCAAAGAACGTTGAATAGTGTGCAAGTCCAGTATGTGAAGAGGATCCTCCAGACATTTCTTTTTGGTTTACCAGCCACACCTTCAGCTCTTCCTCAGGGACGCTAGTACAGTGGGCTACTGCAGCTGGCAAAGCCTGTGTGCACTGCACACGCACAAGTTTATAAACATAGGCCCGTGTGTGTGTGTGTGTGTGTGTGTGTGTGTGTGTGTGTGTGTGTGTGTGTGTGTGTGTATTTGTGCTTTAACGGGGAGGCAGTGCAATCAAAGTGCTCAGTGCTCCTTCAACCTGTGAAGTAGAGACAAACATTAACATCATATTGATAAAGTATTGTTATCATCCATGTCCAAAAGTGTAGCTCTGAAAAGATTCAAACATTGTAAATAAATCTGAACGCCATCCAATCCCAAAGTTCCCTCCATTTTCTGTCAAGACTCTTGTAGTGGTGAAGCATCATGACACTAGACTATATTCTCGTTCATAGATTTCATTTAATCTCAGACAGTAAGAACGGTCCTTGTTTCTTCAATAACCTTTAATAGCAATTAAAAGAATTAAGAATGTACAGATATCGGGCCAATACTGACTCCATTGACTGGATACAATTAAATCTTCGCTTTCCTAATTTTGTACAACAAACATATTAGTCAAGTCAAGCCGATGTTGTCTTCCATATAAAGAGTGATCCCAGTCTCTTCCACACAGTGAGGCATACAGCTTATTAATCAAACACTGGTATCTAATTGGTTATTGGTCAATATTATGAGTAATATGCATACAATATGAAGATAGATTGAATGGCCATCTCACTTTGTTTGAATATAATACAAAAATGATTCACAATCAGCGAGAAATAAAGAGTAAAGGAATGAAAGGAAGGTGAGAACATCCAACAAAAACAGGACACTGAGTAACATGAGAAACAGGGGAAAGCAGGACTTACTCTACAGCGGAGATGGGATGGGATTTATTGGAGGTCAGCTCCTTTGTCACGAGCCGGAGCAAAAGCTGCACACAAACGGTCAAATAGTGGTTCATTTATTGATTTTACTACATCTTGTTTTAGGTCACATATACATATTCTTCTGCTGTGTGCTGCTGGTAACAAAACTAGCACTTAAAGCAGAGTTCATTTGTTGTTGACTTGGAGGTAGCAGAACAAGCTGAACACATATGATATATTACCACCATATGAGGATGTTTTGGCAACATCAACATTTATTTGGAGTTGTTTGTGTCCACAAATGCAATATTCATAGATCATATTTCCTCTCCTTTTAGCTGAATATTGGTCTCTCCAGTTGCTCAATGTGTTCACCAGCTTGGTCTGCTGTTTGGTGCTGGGCACAGAAATATGAATCAGCTGTTCCTGGATGCGCCGCCCCCTTACTCTGTGAGCTCCTCAGTGACTCACAGGAGCTCACAGCCTGTGGACTTTGTCAAGCGCCTCCTTTCACTGTGATTTGTCGATTCGACATTTTGTTTGAAACTAACCAATGAACACTCAGGAAATCATTAAGGACCTACCCACCCACCTACCTACGCTGAAAAACGACACTGGCTTTCAGTTTGAGACGAGACAGCCCTACCAACCCACTTGACACTGCAGAGAACACTTATTTCTTTGAGTGAGAGAGACGTCAGTTTAGTGCACAACATATGTTGTTCTTGTTTTGAAAACTGTTCTTGAAAAAACAAAACTGAAACATGCATATACATTACATATATTATAATATTGCATATTGTTATTGTATATTATTTGGTTTGCTTGTTTAGAATCAACGACATTGAGGGATTTTAGAAGAATGTAGTGTAGTGAAACATTTTTGAATACTTTAACATACATATATTTGTCAATTTCGATCCAATTTATTTATAAACAGAAATATGTGTGTGCATCAGACATATTATTATGAATCTTTTTTAATAAGTGGATTTTTTTTTACATTTATATAAAATAACTTTTGTGTGTGCATTGAATTTTTTGTAAGGAGTAATTTAAATATGAATCACAAAATCTGTCTGTGTGCATTCCATATTATTGAGACACTTAGTACACCTTTAAAGACAACTAACAAATAAATGTACTAATGCTACTTTGTTTGGTGGTGATACTTTGTTGTTTATAGTTTTTAAAGCACTCACCAACAGAGCAAGGAAGTCAGCAGTCATCAGCATGTAGAAGACCCGATCCCAGCCACCTGCAGACAGAAGCCCAGCCAGCAGGGGGCCCAGTGCTGCACCTGACATATTAAACACAATACGCTGAATTGACAAGATATGCCAACATGAACTAACCAGATTATTAAAATATAATGTTTGGGAAATGAAAATGAAATATCACTATGTGTCATATTATTAAAAACGCATCACTAATCAACACTGTAGCACTGGATGACATTACCATGAACACACTGAACACACACACACACACACACACACACACACACTGTAGTTTATTTTGACTTCATGCCAAACACACTGGTCAGCTGCTTTAAATACAGAACTCACTAAAGTACCAAATATGTATTAATCCGCCACTGAAAATAGTTCCCAACAAATGCACTATTTCCTCCAGTTTGAGTTGCATATATTAAAATCTACAGTGATCAGCTGTTTGGGGAAATTACTGAAAATAGTGCTACAGACATGGTAGGGATTGTTGTTTCCATGTTTTCATAACTAGAAGTGTGCTTGCTGGTTTCTGATTTATTTATCTTTATTTATTTTTTAATTTGTATCTGTTTGTCATATTACACATTTACATATGTACATGAAACGTGGTCTCTGCATTTAACCCATCCTCAGGAGCAGTGGGCTGCTGTGAAGCACGTGGGAAGCAACTGGGGGTTCAGTGTCTTGCTCAAGGACACTTCAACCCGCGAGACGGAGGTTGAAACCGACTACCTTGTAGTTACACAACCACTCTCCCCATGAGCGACAGCCAGCAATTATGTATGTTTTAGTACAGAAACCTCGTTGTTTGTTGATCAGTGGTACTGACCTACAGAGCCTGTGCCATCGATGATGGCTGTGACAGTAGACAAGGCTCTGGCATTGCCTTTCAGGCTCTTGTGGGTCCCCTAGGATCAAGGGTCAAAAGAGAGAGAGAATGAGAAAAAGGGCCGGTGCAGATTGAGTAAATCATTATCTACAAATGCTTACCAAATCTGCAGATACGGCAGTCGTGATGAGGGAGTACGGTCCATTGACGAGGCCTCCACACACTAACAGCATGCCTGAGAAAACAGATGGTAAGTTGTATCTTGGTTTTCAGTTATGGACTTTCTACAATCAGCCACATCTAGTGTACTCCAGCTGAACATATATGTGACGCTTTCATCAAGTTTATACTACTTCTGTTTGGAGCAAACCCTGCTGGCAGTACATGTAGAAGGCATTGATTATACCTCGGACTTTCTGAAGTGATGTCATAATATTTTTTATTACTTTATTAACCAATATCAGTCAGGAAATTAAAGTGAATCGAAAATGCACTTAAATAAATGATAAACTAAATAAATTATAGATGTATACATACATAAGTGTTTGAATATATGGCATGTGATATGAAACGTTCTGCTTCACAGGTTTTAATCTAAATAACCGCAATAGATAATAATGCATACATAAATAGTTGAAAAGTCCAGTTGCAAAAAATGATATTGATCATGAATATCCAAATGCTCCATTTTTCCTAAGAAGAAACGATGTTTTAAAATGTATTGGTTCATGTATTAGTTAATATATTTACTTATGTTAAAGCTTTACTCCATCTCTTTTTGTAGTGTAGATTTTGTAGCTTTCCCCACAATTAAATTTAATTGTTGTACGCTATTGTACCGAAACAAAACCAAACCCTATTTGTACGGAGCTTTAAATATAAAAGTAAAGTTAGGGAGGTTGCAGCTTGGTTGTAACCCTCTTCAGGGATAAGTGGATAAAGATGTTCAATGTAAAGATGAAACTTTTGCAGTGTGTAAAATGTAATCAAACCATATAAATTGCTCAGTCAAATTTTCTTGTTATAACAACATATCAACCTATAATGTTATGACAATAAATGTTTGTTTTAATAAGATATTATAATTTTGTGAAACACAGATTTTGCAATATAACAAGATGAAATGACATGTTATAACTTAAAACAAAGACTTAATAAAATAAAATAATGTTGAATTAGCATTGAATAGGTTTATTACTAAATTATCTTTTAATGTTTGTTTACTCAACAATTGATCAATTCCATTATTGAACATTTTGTAATTAAAAATACTAATACAATTCTGCAAGTTCGCAAACACCCAAAGCTATAATGACAAAATATGAACATCTATCTATTTTTTCCCATACTAAACAATCTAAAACCAGAAAATCAACAATTCTTCGCTTCTCAAAACTATCACTGAATATTTCACGGTCAATCAAACTAAGTAGTTGATCATCTAATCATTCAGCACTGAGTGAGAGCTGGCTTACCTACGGTTGGCCCCAAACCAAACTCACTGATCATGGAGAAGCCGTAGAGCTGCAGGACGAAGAGAAAACATGACAGTCAAAACACTCACATTTTCAGTCACTACTCAGAATTCATATGTCGAACTACATTAGCAGCAGCCGGATTATACATTCAGCTCGAGTTAAAAGTGGATATCTGTGTCTAATTTGTCAACACTGTTCTGTATCTTTGATTTATCAGAAACTGTTGTTGAAATGGCAATAACTACTGTATGTCCTTTTAATATACTGTACATCATAAACCAAAGCCACTGTGTAATCTGTCTACAGCTGCACTGCTAACAAAGACACACATTTGGCTTCAGTGAAAGATGTTTGCTGGGGGTCCGAATGCAGACAGAGGAGACTGTCAGTACCAACCACTTTCTGTAGGCTCCTGCTTAAACTTGTATGCATGACACCATTCATTGACACACAATTAACTTACTTTAAGCAGGAAAAATATGTCTATGTGAATTTCCTAATCTAATATGTAACTTTAGATTCTGGCAGAGCGTCGCAGCACAAAGTGGGAACTTACTGTAGGAGCAGCCAGCAGCAACATGACTGCACAGGTGGTGGCTCTCTTTCCCAGTTTATCAGAGATCACTCCTGCCAAAATCCCACCTGTGGGTGCCCCACACAAACACACAAATAAACACACAAGCACACACATAATAAAGAGAGATGTGTATATCAAGTTTTATACTAAGCATAAAGCACAAAACTACAAAAAAATATTGACGGTAAGAGAATTTTGGAAGTAAAAAGACATGCATGCACATGCCCATGAGAGCAGGAAAAGAGAAAATATTAACAAAAGCACTTACCCACTATTCCTCCCACGTCAAACAGGGTGGAGAGATCTCCAGCCTTCTTGGCATCAAGGTGAGCTGAGAGACACACACAATCACAAATTCAATTATCTTTCTGGCACGGTCCTTCATAACAAATTTTAAAAAAAACAAGTTGGCTGGTCTGCCTCCACACAATACATACATCAATGCATCATAAATACATCAGCACAACAAAACGTGACATTATTCAGGGAGCCACAAACAGCTGACAGGCTGACATACTGGAGCTTAGTGATCACATTACAGACAATGCAATAATTCAGGCTGATTTTAAAACGTTTCCAAAGATACCAAAAGCAGTCACTTCTCTTGGGGCAATGTGTATTGCCCCAATGTGTGTGCATGGATATAAGGGTGCAGCAGAGTGAACAGGTTGTGACTCACTAGATTTCACTAGATTTAATATCCTTTTATCCTTTTAGCTCTTCTCAGGCTCCTTCTTTTACCAATATCACTGATGCTCAGAGGATGGTACCACTAATGATGTTCTGGGTAGTTTTCAATCATCTCCTGTCCCGGTCCGTACATATCCCATGTCATTTTGTAATGTTTCAGTCAGGATGCTTTATTGCTCCTCTGTGAAAGTTAACAATAATGTAGCACAGAAATGTGGACTTCTTAAGTTTCCTTCAGAAAAACGGCTACTTATAAGCTTTCTTCACCAGGATAAAGAGACGTGTTAGGACCATGTCTGGTTAACTTGCTCCTCTTCAGCTCAGTTAATGTAAACAGGGATGTGTGTCTTCACTTCCTTTGTTCTAAGATCAACAATCATCTCCTTGGTTTTACTGACATTGAGCAGTAGGCTGTTCTCAGAGCTCCACTCTGAAGGTTGTTGATTTCCTCTCTATATGAAGTCTCATTGTTTATATTCTGGCCGATGACGGTAGTGTCATCGAGTTTGGGGTAGCAGCCGTTGGTGTACAGCGTTAACAGGAGGGGTCTGAGTACACTGCCCTGGTGGGCTTCGCATTAAGCTTGAAACAGACATTTTAGTGACAATCGCCTTGTGATTTTAAGACCCCCTGAAATTTTGGGTCAATCAATCGAGATCCCCCGTATTTCACACACCGGTTATCTTAATGTTTGACAACATGTTGTATCAGTTAAGAATTTATAACAAGCATAAACGGTATACTATTAATAGTGTTGAACATCAAGGATTCAATGAAACAATCATTTAAAAACTATTTTTGTTTTTATAAGTGAGAGTTCTGTGGAAACTCAAACAAAAATGAAGAACAATTATAATGGTTGGAGTTTGGTCCTCACCTGCTTTAGTGATGTAGAGCGGCAGCCAGAAAAGGAAGGTGTAGCTGACAAGCTTGGCAAACAGCAGAGACAGAGAGAACTCGATCACTCCCTACAGAGACAAACACATCAATACAAGGTTGTTTCTGTAACTTAATGATGTCTGTCTCCCTTAACTACCCCGATGCAGTAAAACTACAATAATGACTTCCTGACCTTATGGACCCAGTCTGATGCAGAGACACACACAGAGCATCAGGCATTTAAAATGTATTTGTAGACCCCAGGGTGTGACCAGAATGTGTATAAAACTCAGTGTGCACCACCTGCTCAGCAGCAAACAGCCGACAGACAAAGTCAGAGACTAGCTGGTGAACATAGAGGAACATTTAGCAGCTGAAGAGACAGGTATTTCCTTCTGATTTAAATGAATGTTGAGGGTTTTTTTAACCACGATTATATTATTAGTGAGTAAGTGAGTGAGTGAGTGAGTAAATGAGTGAGCGACAGACTGACCGGTATGCGTAGAGCTCCCATGAAGCTGATGGCGGATGGCTCCAATTCCCTCTTCACCACTACGACCGGCTGCATGGGGACACACACACTGTCCCTTGGCAACAACAGCTCTGTGTCGTAACTCTGGAGGAGAGAAGGAGAAGTAAAATCTCAAGGACTTGATGTGAAGAATCACATTTAAAATCCTTCTCCCCACCTACAAAGCCTTAATTGGTGATTCACCATCATATCTTAAGGAGCATATAGTACCATATTACCCTCTCGAGAGCAGCGCTGATTGAATGCGGGGCTACTTTCAGTTCCTATAGTCTTAAAAAGTTAGGATGGGGGCCAGAGCCTTCAGTTATCGAGCTCCTCTGCTGTGGAATCACTTTCAGTCCGGGGGTCAGATACAGTCACCTCAGTTAAGAGTAGATTTAAGACTTTCCTCTTTGATAGCGCTTATAGTTAGGGCTGGCTCAGGTTTGCACTGGTCCGGGTCTGAAGCTGGCCCCTGCCTCCTTCCTCCTTCCCCCTGCCTCGCCCTGCTGATGATGTTCATTCTGGTCACAAGACATATATATACCGTCCATACGGGGAGAGGGAGCCTCCTCTGTTGCTCTCCTGAAGGGTTCGTCCCTTTTTTCCCTGTAAAATGGTTTCTTTCTAATTTTTGGGGGACTTTTTCCTCGTCCGATGTGAGGTTCCGGGACAGGGATGTCGTACACAGATTATAAAGCCCTCCAAGGTAAATTTGTAATTTGTGATTCTGGGTTGTACAAAATAAACTGAATTGAATTGAGGGATCAGAGGCTGCAGGTGGAGCTGTTTTTAACTCAGTTGACCTACTAAATAAACAATGAATGGAAGTCAAGAGCCAATCATTCACAGTACCTGTGTGGAGGCTTTAGTGATATGTTTTACCTAGAAAGAGGTTGCGCAGAAACATTTGAACGTTGACCTCTGGCACATTGTGTGACAATAAATGAAATAGAAACAGAGTTAATTTAACCAAATTAATAGAGCAATCAAAGATGACTATCCAATTTATTCACCATTTATAACACCTTCATTTTTATCGGGGAAGGAAAGGAAAGTGACACACCAACATGCTTGTGTCAAATCCTATCAATGCAAGCATTAACCTAGAACTCATTTGGTGTAATAGATGGGAAGGTTTCACTGTGAGGACCAATGCAGTAGGTGATTAAAAAATAAAACTTAAGTTTAAAGAAAAATTGCGTGTGGTAAACCCAACCCAACTATAGTTCCAAAAAAAGTTCCAGAAACCCTGAGACTAAATCCAAATGTCCGAACTCACCTGCACTCCCAGTGGACTTGATCAGCGTGTTTTTGTTACTGGAGTAACAAGGGCTGTTTGAATCCAAAAATCTAATATTCATCAAGTCTGCAAGGGGACATAAGCCCTCTGCTGCAGCCTGCAGAGAGTCCAGGGTATGTATTACTTAAGTCACAAAGGCTCAGTCCATGAGTCAGAGGACGAACATTTGGATTCAGCCTCCACATTTTTAGTGTCTGGTCGGTAGACTAATTGCTACTGAAGCAACCACGAAGCACCTGGAAGCACTAAAGAAACTGACCTTCCTGTTTGTAACACTATCCTCGTAATAGTAGCACACCTGAATAAATTACAATGAAATGTTAAAATGCAACTCGGGGAAGGAAAATCCAGCCTTTGATACGCTATTAAATGGCATTAATTTGAACAGTGACCAATTCAAATGGTACAATTGTTCAATCTAAAGTAGTGTATTACATGACTGCTTTTGAAAAATATATTATTATTAATAATTATTTAAGTTGTCGTCAAGTTGTAGGGAACGTCATTTAATTTTTGGACATAATTCAAAGCTTTTATTGAGGTTAAGCTTCAAGTGTGTTTTTTGTTATAAATCTAAGCAAACAATGAAAAACATAGATGTTGTGTTATTGTGGTTGTATAAATGCAATTTATGGTGCACCTAGATTGCTGCTAGGCTGACCCATTAAGGTGCATGCCTCCTTTTGTGTGTAGAAAACAGATTTTTTTTTTTTATAACTGAGTGTAAATGTTGTTTTTGAAAGGGAAAATGTCAACAAAAATGATTTTTTTTTGCTAGATAAAAGTATTTGAGAATTTGGGACTTTACAAAGTTAGGAATTTATTGGGAAGAGCTGGATCACACGAGTCTAAAACAATCCCACGAAACCACCACTGGAATGGTGAACAGCCAAAAAGCTAAAAAGATGCGCAGCATCAATTTGAATGTCAGCAAATGAAGCTTCAAAGCGTCCAACTATTTGGTATAGCCCTTTCCCACGCATGATTGATAACTGTCTGTGCGATGAAATAGCTATTTTACTAAATCCCAAATGTAGCATTTAGTGATCATGTTTTATTGTTGTATGTTAACTTATCTCAACTTGGTGACTAGTAGTCAAGCCCCTTAAACTATATTTTCTCAATAAGCTTCCAACTATAAGTACTGAGCTCATACATAAACATTAGATTTGACTAGTCTGTGCTCTTTTCCCGGATTTGAAGGAAGCGGGGCTCAGTTGGAAAAAGGTGGAAATATACAACATACACACACTGACACACACCTGGGTTTTGTTGTCCTTGTATTGTAGATACACCTCGGTCTCTCCGTTTACGCCATTCCAACTCTTAATTGGAACCTGCTTGAAGAGAAAATCAATCATTTATTCACACATATGCTCCATATTGGTGAGTACATTTGAGGAAGTTTGTTCTTGGGTTTAAAGGTATCGAGTGACCTGAGCTAGCATTCTTGTGTGATGATTGTGTCGGCTTCATGTGTAATGCAACTGGTTGAAGGAATATTTTGGTGTCGATCATGACAGGTGAGAGTGCATATATGCTATATGAGTTCTTATTGAGCACTGGAGTGCCAATCTGGCAGCTCGGTTTGGAAATAATTATCGTTTGTTCATGTCTTTCTTCGCTGCCTGGACAGTATTGCACTACTGGGTAGTTTCCCAAGCCAATTCTACTAACTGTACAGATCCAGAGACTGACCCTTTATAAAGGCCTTGAGAACCAATGGCAGGTCCCACTGCAGGGAGGAGGCACACATCACACAGTGTAGAAACCGTTGTGTCTGACTGTGTTAGCGGAAAAGCGACTAGCTCAGAAAGCTGTGATATCCTGTCTCAGCTCGGGGTCACGGGAGGCTGGCCATGGGGGCCAACATAGAAATGTCAGATTGGGACATCAGACTGTACCGATGCCAGGAAGACTCGGGACTGTATAGGCTGTAACTTATGATTCACAGGGTTTCAGGCCTCGTGCTCTTTCTAGAAGCATGTCATTAAGCTCCACTGATCCTTTGTAAAGGTTTTTCCTTTCATTTGTGGAATGCTGAATCCTATTTCATTTCACTAAAAAAAACATTGAGACACACTAAGGCACGAATGTATTCTGAAAGATAACACAAGGCACATATTACATACACGCTTTCAAAAGCAATACCAATGTAAATACAAAGACAAGTGGTAACTATGTTTCCATTAACTAAAGAAAGAAGCAGGAAGAAGTCTGTTGTACTTACGTTCTTTTTTGCAGAAGAATTTTCAGCATACATGCTTTTCAGGTCATTTGGGTCTGGAGAGAGAAAAAGATGGCATTCAGTTAATAACGCTCCTGACTAAAAATGGCAACCAGATTTCAAGATTTTGCAATCACTTGTAAAAGCTCTCCAGACAATGGGGGAGGCTGCACTCACGCTCAATGAGGAAGAAAAAGCAGACGATGCCCATGACTGCGATGATGATCCCCGGTACAATGAAGGACAGGCCCCAGTTGGAAGAGACAAAGTAGCCGGCGATCAGAGAGCCCAGGATGTTTCCAACTGAGGTGTGAGAGTTCCACAGGCCCATGATGAGTCCACGCCTAACAGACAAACAGGACAGGAGCAACACAGACACATCAGGGTGTTAGTGAATGAGTTCTCGAGGTGACTGTGGTCAGTGATGGAGTGGGAGGGTCGTCCTTCAATCAGAGGATCGGCGGTTCAATCCATGGCTCCACTAGTCCATGTCAAGACACGTAACCCCAAATTGCTCCCGTAGCATTTACCTGAAGCATTCACGAGGACAATATCATTTGGAGCAAGTGAAGGGGATTTCAACTTTTTCAAACATAAATCTGGGCTCGTAGTGAGTTGGAGTAGTGCTTAAGGTCCAGCTGCAAGCTTGACCCAGGAGGTAAGAAGGCAGGACAGGGAGCGGTGGCGTCAGATTCTCGAGCACAGCTTGTGTCATCAATTTACTAGAAAGACAGACACAGCTGGGACAGGAAAGGGTGGTGAGGTCATAGATGGGGTGGTTGGGAAAATACATAAAAGAGTGGAGGCCTTTACAAAAGCTATATGTGCATAACCATAGGTTAGCAACCGTCTCATGGAGAGTAGATACGCTAACAGGAAGGGCTCCGCCGACCACGGCATGGGTGTGTAGGCTAATAAGTGCAACCAAAAGCCAGACACTGAGAAATTGAACAGATCACAATCAGAGCCCACTCCGAAGTACAGAGCCTAGCTCCGGTACCTTTTTTGCCAATGCTAGATGAGATCCTAGTCAGAATCAACAGTTGAAGGGCAATTGCCAAAGTTAAAGTTAAAAAAAACTCTAAGACAAATTTAGATTGACTTAAAACAGTCGTAGAATTTAACTCAGAGACATTCAATACTGGCTCCTAATGCTCGGTCATTGTAAAAGTCCTATAGGAATGATTCGACCTTACCTTCCCTTACCAAACCAGTTGCTGATGCAGGTCACTACACTGGGCCAGCCAGTAGTTTGGACTAAGCCGTTGGCCACCTGAAATCACAAAAGAATGAATGAGGATAATGAGGAATTAGAAACACGGCTACACAAGTAATTTGTGTGAGCCTGTGCCAATGCATGGGTATACACAACTATGATTATGTATGTGTAGTGTACACTTAAGTTTGTTTCTCTAAACTTGGAGCGTGCTGACCGCCATCTACTGTAAGGTAACCGTGGAAGAAGCTCTATTCCCAGAAGCTCTATCCTTAAGTCCCAAAACTCTTTTTTCATGATTTGCTACTGCAATAATATGTGTCTCACCTGCACAAATATATAGAAGCTCAGATTGTGAATGTTGTAGACGTAACCGAGTCCAAACAGGCAGGTGAACAGGCCGCTGGTCAGCATGCCCACGGTGAGGTACAGTCGAATAGGCACGCGTTCCCCAATGATGCCGCTGCATGAAACAGTGGTGACATTATATTTCAGACTTACTTTCATCAATAAAGTTGCTTGAACATACAAGCATTGTACCTTCACCCAGAAGATTATGTTTCGCTTCAGTTTTTTTGTCTGTTAGGTAGCAAGACATCTAAAGAATTGCATTAAAAAACACAGGAAAAGTAGTTTGTTTCATTCCAGATGTTGTATGAAGTGGCTAGACCTGGATATACATTTCTTACATTCATAAAGTGTGGTAAATCTATTCTTCACCCATTAGTAAAACTACCCTCTTCTTCTTGCCCTCTTACCTGAGGTACATTCCCACTGCGTAGGCACAGAGGAAGGAGTAGTCCATGGCTCCCAGCAGTTGTTTGTAGTTACCTTTATCTGAGAATAGAAAGAGTTGCTTAGCTTTGGACAGTAAATCCGGTTTAGTTCATCTTCAGCTGTGTTTATCGTTCTTTATGCTTCCACGTTCTTCCATGAGCAAAGCTGAAGAAAACAGCAGCAGTGCACTATAACATGCTCTGCACATTCTATTCTCATTATTATTCAACTATTATATTTCCAAATTTCTAGCAAACTGGGGGGTGCTAAAGGAACATTAGTCTAATAGTAGAACAGTATGATGTTGATTCACTAATACTAAGACAGAAGCTAGCTTAACCAATGGCAGCATGTGTACCAGAGTGCCTTCTTTTACAGCCATTGGCACTTGGAGTGGCCTGTTTTTTACGGTGATTTGATGGATTATTTTCAACCCACATTCCACAAAGACCCAGCCTACTCTGAGATTTTAATTTTGGTGTGCAGTCATAATTAAACTCAATGATAACCTTGATGTTGTATATGTACACCGATAAACAAGAACATTTTAAATGGTACTTAATATCAAAAAGGTTGCCAACTACTGCACTAAAAGTACACACATTTGTCTGACACTCCCACCCAAAACTCAAAAATGTCAGGAGTCAAGCAGATACGAACCAAAAGGCTTCCAGCTACAGTCTGGGTGGAGGGATGGCAGTGAGGGCTGCTGGCTGCTACTGGAGGCCAGGGTGGCCAGCTCATTGACTGATGAGCAGTTCTTATGGAGCTCACTCTGTCAGTACAAAACAATGAGAGAGAGAGAAAACACCACATATATCAGAGAAAACCAGAGAAAGCGGGAGAGAGAGAGACATACAGTGACAGGGACACAGAGATAGAGACAGATTGAAGAGAAAGAGAGAGACAGAAATCTTTATAGAACCATTTGTCAATAAAATCTGAAAAAAAAAATCTAAAATCAATCCATCTGCTTTTACCAAAGACAAGATGTGCGATAGTTTGGCTTCTTCTAGTATCAGAGACTTAGACATTAGAAACAGTGGGGTAAATAACAGAGATAAAAGCATTGACAGCAACATGTCAAATCTTCCACTGGAAGTCTCCTCAACAACATTTCTTGCACAAGGATGCGGCTCCTCATACAGATACAATGTTTTCCCTTTACTGGACAGTGGCAGTGATACACAGAAGGCTAATTCCATGTACTAAGTGAAACGCTAGCCTCCATATAAGATTATCATTAATGGAAATCTGAACTGAATTTCAGTTTTTGACTAGGCATGTTTCACTGTCAGGAAAGTGGCTCAGCGTGCGTCACTGTTTGTGTGGTTGCATAAGCATGTCATTGCATGTCATGTTTATCCGGTAGGGACGAATAAATACATAGAGAATAGCACAACCATTTTCCAATACAACACAGCATTTTTAACTTCTGTTTCCAATGCTTGTCCCTAAAAGGGGCCTTTGATGCCATGCATGTGAAATATAAAGAATACTATAACAATGAGCATTATGTTACCTTGACGATGCTAATGGGTTTCCTAGAGAGGTGGAAGCTGGTGTAGAGCAGGAAGGTGAGGAGGAAAGTGAGAGCTCTGTACCTGCAGAGAGGACACACAAGAGGGCAGCCGTGTGAGCTGACAAAGAGCTGTGAAAACATACATGGCAATAAATGGTTCGGATTCGGATTCTGAAAAGGGGAACACAAGAAATATGTTTAAAACATATGTGGTTTTTGGCCCCAATTAAGAATAAAAATGAGTTATAGAGTTACATAAGCAGTGAATTTTTCCTGTGTGTTTTCGGTTTCTTGCAGACTGTCAACACTTGTGTAAGAGTAAAGTCTCGTGAGGCCACGCTAATTTTGTAAGTTGGAAATTGTGTGGAGACATCCGATTGGCTACAGATAATTCCCTGTTGAAACAGCTGGCAATCTTACACCCTATACAGGATATCCTGTAACTTTAATGTGTATTTTATTTGCAATACATCTGTTTGCTTTGTCTCACACGCAAGTTCACACTCATCTTTGTGTTCAGACTTGATCTGTGCTCATATTAAAGAGAGGATGAAAAGCAAGGCATGCACGCGTGCGTGCGTGCGTGCATGTGAGAGAGCTGGCTGGAGTGAAACTATTGCTATAGTTGAGTGTGTGTTCTGAATAAAGCCTGCTGACAAACAACACCTAGACAGCTTGCAAGACACGGCTCTAACCAGCTGTCACTGACACCACACTAAAGCTACAAATCACTGAACGACAAAATAAGTGTCTAACTTATAATATAGCCCGGTTGATGTTGTCATGCTTCAAAACTTCTACTGTTGACATTAAAATCAACGTCCAAATCCGTATTCGATCAGGCTTCTTTTTTCTCCTTTGTATGTCAGCATTGCCCCAATACACTAAATAGCTCATAGCTCATGAAACCAGGCAGTGTTTGCTATCTAGGTTATGGCGGCCGTAATGCCATCTCATAAAGGTTTACCAAGTTACTCCAAGGTATGAATAACACTTAGGACATGATTGCCTGGAGGATTTAGCACCACACGGATCTCTCATTAATGCAGACTTTAACTCATGGAGCTCGTTCTAATAACATAATGATTTACTGACCTTCAAGGACAATGGCGGGATGCCAAAACAAGAGCCAGACTGTTTTGTAGTTCTCTTGGTTTACGTTAACAATAAGAAATACATAAAATATCCTTGCATTAAGATTAACCTTATGTAACTTCCTGCTACGCAAAACAATCATATGACGTCAAAGCTTGAACGACACAGAAAAGTACATGACTACGTCTACTACACTCAAAGGCAGCCCAAACCCCTGAATAAAATGTAGTATTTCCTGTTCTTAGATTCTGTATCGCACCATCCACAAAAGCAAACGACATAGGAATGCATTGCCTGACATTACTGCTCAGCAAACATGGACATAAAGGTTCATTTGTACATATGGACAAAGGTACAATGTCCACATTGCACAGAAATATCTGAATAAATAACATCTTAATTAACTGTAACATCTTGTTAAAATAGTATTGGATGGGGGAAAAAAATCCACAAGTCAAGTTGAAATAAGCACATATGAACATTCACACCCAAATAAAGTGATTTCCAACAACTAAAACAGCTGGAAAACAATTCACACTTTTACATTAGCTTCATATTGATAACAAATTGGCAGAAGAAAAGAAAATTCAAAGGAAAGACATAACTATGTAAAAGAGACTACACCCATTTAAACACACACATGCAATCCATTCAGGACTCACCACTGGTCTCTGTCAAAGGACACCAGCAGGCGGATCCCAGGAGGAACAGCAGCCATGTTTGGGCACGGATATTGACAACGACAGTGACGGGCAGCTGATGTGGGCTCACGCTGAGGAGGCTGATGGGCTACACACAAACATGGTGGCGCTGCCTTGCCTCATCTCCATCTCCATCTCAGAGGAAGCTGTTTGGAAATTGGCAACATGAGGACACATGGTTAAAACCATGACCCAGACTCAGAAGATTGAGAACATGACAAGAGAGATACAGGGGCAGTAGAGGAGGGAAGAACAGGAAATGCTAACAGAGGAGAAAGGGTATAGCTTAAGAAATAAGGAGACCCATCAGTGAGGGCATGAGACGGTCACAAATCCCATTAAGTGCCAGGTTTCAGAGCGAGTGTAAAAGACTCCTTTGTCTTTTTGTTTCTATTGCTCAGACTTATGTCCATCAGAGCAGTAAAGGGTAGAGTACAGGATGGAGGAGAAACTGAACTGAACAGAGAGTGGAAATTCAAACTTTAATCACATTTAAATTAAAGTAATATTTTGAGAATTGATTACTTTTTTTAACTCAATGTAAATTGACTTGTATAGATATGTTCTAGTCTTCCAA
Organism: Clinocottus analis; assembly: GCF_023055335.1. Lineage (NCBI taxonomy): Eukaryota > Metazoa > Chordata > Actinopteri > Perciformes > Cottidae > Clinocottus > Clinocottus analis. Next base: position 6,843,097 of record NW_027175843.1, read on the forward strand.
CAACTTAAAAGGCTTTAACACTACTTGTCATCATTCTCACACATGTATGCACTGATGACAGGATGCATCAGGACTATTCAATCATTCTCTAGTTCCTGCTTCTCAAATTGGTGAATTACACAAAAGCATCACACATAGATGAGTTCTTTTAATTTCTTTAGAAACCTGAATATGCCACCCAGACTAGCCTATTGAAACCAAATATGTAACCCTTTGGGCACAGAAATGCAGTGAGTCGTTTACTGTCAGCGCAGACGTGAAGTGCAGTCACCAGAAAGCAGGTCAGACCGGTAGTGGGCGAAACGCCTCGCTCCATAGCGGATCCTGTTGGGGGCGACTGCCGTTTGCATATACCTTCCCGAGCCAGATTTTACAAAGCGCTTGGATTAATATCTAATGTATTTCACTCGAGTCCCATGGCTTCATCTATACCCTCATAGCTCCGTGCATTTCCCCCTTACATGAACGCAGTGAAACACGCCTGGCGTCCAGTCTTCTCGGATGTTTGCTGAGGCTGAGAAGAGCATCGGCAACTTCAGACTTGGACAGTGACCAACGCTACTGGAGGGACTGCTGGGACGAAGGTTATTTCCTCTCATAATCCTCACGTATAACATATGGCGAACAAGAAATAATGATTAAAAAAACACGTAACTACAGAACCTCCAGTCATCTATAATGTATCGACACAGTCGACAGCGATAGGGCCTATCAGCAGAGAAAGCTACAATACATGTCGTGGTTCAGTCTCGTGACGTTACCCGATTAAAATGAGCCACTGAGACTCAGTTCCCGCTGGTGAGCCTACCTCGGAGAGAAAGTCGACGGTTTCGTCTTTGTTTGAGCCTTCAGTTGAACGACATGTCCTCCACTTCCTTGTCGTGTGGAAGCTAGCCCACTGTCACCTCAAAGCCGCTCACACGCACACACAGAGAGCTCGCTCACAGCTGGGCTGGCAGCGGCGCACGCTCCTCTCCGCTGCTCTGACGTCACTCCCGGCTCCTGCTGCTTTCTCCATTCAGATGGTTGTCTGATCTTTGACCAGAGCCTCTCCCTGTGGGCCACAGTCAAACATCACACTAGTATCACACTACTACCACACTACTGCCACACTACTATCACACTAATATCACACTGCTATCACACTACTCTCACACTATGTCACATTACTACACTACTACCACATTACTATCACACTTCAGTAATCTGAGGAAGTATATTTTTCTGTTTCTTTCCCGTTTAACGATCATTTATTAAACCGAATTAAGCCTAATAATGTATTTTTTGTTCTTCTCATTTTTATTCCACACATTATTCCACACATACCAGAGCCTTACCAAGTAATACTAATGCAAGCGTAAACTTAAGTTCTAACAATAGGCCTCAATGATTAAAAATGTTTACATATCCCCACAGTTATAAAAGCTCTAATATTTGGACCTAGAAAAAGTTGTACTTCTCTTTTTGAAATCTGGATATTTAGTAGCTTTCAAGTTCAGATTTTTTTGGAGGACCAATTCTCTAATTGGTAGAGATAATAGCTACAAATGTAAGTTCATACTATTTTGCTCTTAATGCTCTGCTTTGTTTGATTTTTCACTGGAAGCTCACCACACATATTGAACATGCTTAAGAGTCTTGGAAAGACTGATTTGGGTATATTCAAATATCAAGTCACCACTCTACTGATGTTAACACATCAGCTAAGGGTGCAATATAAACAGTGTTTGCTTCCTTGTAGGACTGCGTTTCCAGTAGAAAAATAATATCTGCAGTTTTTCACAATTATTTTTCTTTTAATCCTGATAGATATAGGTGACATATGATCTCAGTCAAAACCTTCTCGTGACTGTTTTTTCACGACTCTGCACATTGATCATGTGGATGTGCATGCATAATCATTGTGGTTGGGCCTATCCCTGTGGAGTTGCTCTTTTCTCAAATTGAGCTCATGCACAGTGCATGTCATGTATTAAAAGCCATGGCAAGGAGAGGTATCTAAACTTAAAGCTCCATCAAATTACAGAAATGGATGAACTGAATGTGGGAATGCAGAAGAGTACATGTATTCTTCTTGAATGGGGCCACGCTTATATTGAGGGTGAATAGCATTTATTGCAGCTAGTAGGCCTAGTGAAGGAATCTTGGTCGGCTCGTTTATCTCCATGCAAAAATGTACATCCATCTATTTGTTTATTTATGTTTTACATTTAGAACATTTACTTTGAAATAACGATTGAATTTATTTATTGGTTGATTTCCACATATAAGGTATTCAATGATTTTTTTTTTTTTACATGTGGACTAAGTTATTTTTAATGTTTTACAGTGGATTTTGGAGTGTTACCTAATTCTGAGAGGCTGTTGGAAAGAAACCCCCTGGATAGTGTATTTTTGTACAAAACAGCAGTCAGAGGCAGCCGCAATTATTTAATAGACTTAATTAAATCAGTGTGTTTTGTTATAAAATGGGATAGATAACTTACACGCGCGCATGGTAGGTGGCGGTAGTGCGCCTTAACGCTGATTGCCAACTGCCATCAAACCGGAAGAGAAGAAGTTGAAGCTGACACTCGAACGTCATCACTCCGCGCCATATCGGGGAAACGTGGGAAGAAGAGGGAAGATAGTCCCCACGTGAATCGGTGTTAACATGGCGTCGACTCAAGAGCCAGAGGTCCAGCTTGCGCAGAGATTAGCTTCCAACGAGAAGCCCATCCGGACCAAAGCTATGAAGAAGCTGAGGAAATACATACATGTCAGGTCTCACATCGCAGCAGGTACCCTGTCCGCGCTAGCCAGCTAACGCTCGTTAGCTCTGACAGAGCTCTCTAGCAATATCTTTAAAAGCTATTGTTAACTTTGCTTGAAATTGGTTAAAACGTTAACAAAACATGTAGCTATTGCTAACAATGACTGATGAAACTATAACAGTTACGAAGGGAATTGGACTCAGTCTGGGGCATGTTTGGTGTTGGTAGTTAGCTAGTCTACACTTGTCGTTAGTGCACACGTGTTAGCGGTTAGGTCAGAGGCAATAAGTGTGTAATTAAGTTAGCTAGCTAGTTAATATAGCTTTGGACCATCATTTAACTTGGAATGTAGCTAGTAACCTTGTTACTGTATTTGTTGAAATATAATATGTCCACTGTCAGTGTCAACACACATTATTGATGAGTTGTCTCGTTAATAAACTGTCTGAAAATGATGACTGATTACCACTGCAGTGAGTACTGTCAGCAGTATCTGTATGGCGTGTACTTTTATACTGAAATCAGGACATGTCCTGTGTCTTCTTGTATAGGTGGATTCACAAGCGAGGAGTTGCTCAAGCTCTGGAAGGGTCTGTTCTACTGCCTGTGGATGCAGGACAAACCCCTGCTCCAGGTATGCTTTGCTTGTGTTTTTGTGTGTGTCTTACAGACTCAGATCTTAGGAATAGGAACTGCTATGAGAACACACAGTAAATTTTAGCCCATTTCAGACATACAATTAGCTGGTTGGGGGAGACTGTGATTCTTTTAATCTGATGATCATCTTTGCTACTAGGGGTTGAAATCACCAGAGGTCCCACGATTGGATACTTAAGTCACAATAGTGCAATACATTAAGCGTTGGAATATATTAAATATTAGAATTTTTTTTGAACCTTTTTTTGAATCGCAAATTGTCCGCAAAGGAAATTGTCAACATATTTAAATTAATGAGATAGTTTTCAGTCTGTCTGCCGACAATCATTTTTATTGCAGAGCTGAAACTAGTGATTTAAAAAACCATACAGTCCCTAATCTCCAATCTTATTAGAAGATGACAACAATATAATATTGAGGCTTTTTTGGTTGACAACACTTCAGATCTGAATGAACTGAATTTAATACTGCACTTCAATTCAATTCATTTTTATTATTTTAAGATTTGAAAAAAAATTGACATGGATATTAAAAAAAGCTTTCACTAATTTTTTTCTCCCTTTTTTTAATCCAACCCAACTTTTACTCAATTAGAAGAACATGTATTTATTAGATTATGTATTCATAATTTATCCAGTTAAATGAGGAAACAACAATAAATATTGTTTTTATTCAATTGAACTTTCTTTATTTGAGTTGACAGGGAGTTGTTGACTATATATAAATGTTATGCTAAGATTCTTAAATATGAGACTAAATCATTGCCCAAGTTAGAAATGACTGGGATGTTCTGGACATTCGTCCGTTCAACTCTCCCTCATTTGATATTTCTGTTCATGCAGTTTTCACTTCTCTTCTCTAGGAGGAGCTTTCCAACCAAATCTCTACCCTGATCCACAGCTTCCAAAATATTGATGGACGTAAGTTGCCCACATCTGATTTCATATGCTCATAGTATTTGATATGGGTCATTAAAGAAGTGTTGCAGCCTGTTGCACCAGCTAAACACGAGTTCTATCTTAAGTCAGGGTGTATCATTAATTACAACATCATGGTAATGATTCAGTGTTACTGTACAGATGAAAGGTCACTGCCTACTTCTGTAATTTTATATTATACACCTTATTCTTCATGTTTACGGTGTGATTATTTAAAATTGAGCTTTTTTTAATAATCCAGTAGCAAAGTCGCAGTTCCAGCCACTTGCAGGGAAGGACTGAGAGCCCTGTTTCTGTCCATGTTATGTTGCAGATTAAAAAATTCTCTGAAGCCGCTTGTGGAAAACAAAAGCATGTTGTACAAATCATCATTAATGTCTAAGGAGTTTAATTTATTAAGATATAACAGTCTATGTAATTCACTCAAGTCATCCCATGTTTCAAAACAATTAATCCATGTCAGCTGTTATTTGACAGACAACTTTACACATACTACCCCCATCAGGTTGTTTGTGTGCACGTTGTATATTACAACTTGTGGAACTAGTTCAGCTGGTGCAACCTTTAAAATGTACACAATCTCCGACTTTAGTTTGACATTAAGTTGAAGTTTTTCCCTTTTAAACTTAAACATAGCTGTTTGCACCCGGTGGTGTACTTTCATGATGATGATGTGTTGTTTCCTGCAGAGATGTTGTACCTGGAGAGCTTCCTGCAGACCTTCAAAAGAGAGTGGACTGGTATCGACAGGCTGCGCATGGACAAGTTCTTCCAGGTTAGTGTGAAGAAAAGTTGAATCAGTTTCAGTGACGTAAAGTAGCTGTTGCATTAAGATGTTTCACTCTGTCACGACGTCTTTTGGTGAAAAAAATTGTCGACCCTGATGTTGCCTTACACAAAGAATAATTATCCCGGTCACTTCCACACAGTGAGGCATACAGATTATTTTTAAACACTGGTTTAGTACTTGGGGGGGTTTCACCGGCTTGCATTTGAGTCCTTGCCGATACAGAATACAGACATGAATACCTTAGCCCCTGCCATCAGTGTGTGAATGGGTAAATGATAACAGGTATTGTGAAAGTGCTTTGAGTGATCGGAAGACTAGAAAAGCTTTTAAAGTAGAGACCCATTTACCATCCATTACCAGTACTGTAATTAGATGCCCACAGCTGGTGGACAACTCGGAACAACAAAAGTAACAGCCAGGCTCATATCCTGCTGGTAGCAACACCTGATAAGGGGATTAAGTAAGCAGCAAAGATCAAAACGCATAAAGAAAAGAAGTAGCAAAGTACATTTCCTCGTGACAAACTGAGCAAGATGGCGGTTGTGAATTTGTTACGTTTTGATTGAAATTTTGGCTCTTCTCATTGCTTACAAATCCCCTCTTTTGTCCACAGGTGGTTCGCTTCATGTTCAGACAAACCTTTGAGTTGCTGAAGAGGAAAAAGTGGGAGAGCAGGTAATGTACTCAAACTTGATCACCAAATCATTTTTCCTCACCTTCGCATCATGTCCTTTTTCGAAGTCAATAACAATGTACCGTGTCTCCTTAGTGCGGTTGCCAGGTTTCTGGAGTTGCTGACAGCACACCTCCTGCAGAGCAGCAGCGGGGCTCCCAGCGGGCTGCAGTTACACGTCCTGGATCTTTACATGACCGAGCTGGCAGCTGTGGGTTCAGCAGAGGTACAGCCCCGCCACGGTTCTCAAGACATTCTTGGCATTTGTGATGAACAGGCTGTTGGGATTTAAGTGTGTGTCATTGAGTCCATGATTGAGGAGCGCTGATCTGATCTGTCTGTTTTTTGTGACTCTGGTATAATGGCAAAAAAACGGAGAACTTATAACAGAGATGACCCGATCTTGTTTGTTTTTTCGTCAATGCCAAGTGTAGATTGATGTTCAATTTCAGCTATGTACAGATTGTTTTTGTATTGTAATGGCAGCTGGTATACAAGGCTCAATGAATGATATCGTCCCTGTTCTAAAAAATATTTCAAGTCAGCGTAAACAATTCCAAATGTTATCCTTGTAATTTGTTAGACATCTACAGTTGCTGTTTGCATAAAATTTCACAATTTGTATTTATTTCTAAGAAATCTTAACATTAGTAGTTTTAATGATGTATTATAAACTGCTTGAAGCTAGTTTTAGGAATTAAAATGCTCATAATTCTTTCTAATCTATTGAAACTAGTCTCAAATTGGTCACAAATGTTGAATACATGATCTGCAAACAAAATACTATTTGCAAATAGGTACAACCATTTGAAAGTGACAAGGTAAATGTATTATGATCACAGAGCCTACCGCATGGCTGTAAAGCCTATTTTCAGTGTGATGCTTCCTCTGTAGTTTAGAGACTTTGACTTTTGCATTATGTTTAGTCTGACATTTTTTAAATTCATTTTAATTTCAAAATATAAAAATGGTTCCAATAAATGCCAAAATTATTCTTGTATTTTTTTTCTTTCACAGCTCACTGCTGATCAGAACTTGATATTCATAGAGCCATTCTGCAAAACAGCAGCCAAAACCAAGGAGTAAGTCCCTATCCTCTCACTTTCTCCAATTCTGTTAATTTACACAAGAGCTTTTGTGTGTCAATTTTTTTATTTAATTGCAAATGGGTTTTCATGCCGTTCTGTATTTGATGCTAGTGGAGTTTTTGTAGATTTTCTGCTGCACCTGTCAAATTTCAAAGTGGCTTTGTTGTGATTGGCCACCGTAGAAAAAAACAGCGCATGTACACTACCGTTCAAAAGTTTGGAGTAAAGTGTTATACTGATGGCCCATTGGAGAAAGATGACTGCACCAGCTGTTTAACAGCTGATCCAGTGATTAGGTTTTTCAGCTGTAAAGATGCATTGAAGGCGCAGGTAGAAAATTCACAGCCCGCCACTGGTGTAAGAATGTTAGCTACTCCTGATGGGCAGATGGAACCTTAGTCCCTCCCATCAGTGTCTGAATTAGTATAAATGGTTGAATGAGACAAGTTGTGTGAAAGCGCTTTGAGAGGTCGGGAGACTAGAAAAAGCGCTCTACAAGTACAGGGTCATTTACTATTTCTTTTGTCTTTAAAGTCCTTTTTGACTAAAGCAACTTGTTTTTCCTAAGTCTGGTGCTGATCACTTCCCATCCTGCTGCTTCTTTTCCTGTCTGTCACCAGTCGGTCTCTTTTCAGTGCCATCTGCAACAGCATGCTCAGCACTATTATTGACCAGGCCCCCTTCGCTATTGAAGATCTGATGAAAGAGTTGAAAGCAGCTGAGGACTCAGACTCAGGACAGGCTTCTGAAGAGGACAACGACGAACTAAATGAGAAGAGCAACCCGGTCGACAAGAAAAGGAAACAACGACTGATGAACGGTACCTTCTTAGAAAAGAGCATCAAATGATTTTAATGGAATTTTTCTTCATGAGAACATAAATCATTTGCACTATAAATAATAATGTGCACAAATTTCTGACCTGTTCGCTCAATTTAATAAATTGACCACAAATAATCTCCTTGCCCCAAGTGCACAGGATTAGCTTAATGTGGACATGATTGTGGAGGGGATACTGGTGGGTGCCCCTACCTTAAGAGAGCTGGAGAGGTTGCTAACTTGGGGGCTAATGAGTTGTAGCATTTATTTATATATTCACTGACAAATAACGGTCCACACAGTTTTTAATACACTGGTTTAAACTAACAGATTATAACAGAACCGTGATGTGGTTGAGATTTACTGGGGACTATTTATTTTGTGCATACACTGCAGCTAGTAATAAGCTACAGATCACAGAGTTGTTACAGCTGGGCGACTTATTAGGCTGAACCGACAAGAGGTCAACGTCTAGGTGGCGTAGTGGTGTAATCAACAAACTGGTGGTCAAAGGGTTATGAATAGGCTTTAATGACTGGCGGCCTTGCTGTTTCTCCAGTGCTAATGGCACTGCTGTACATGCGACACTGTTATTCAATGTGTGCACATCACTCATTGATAAAATAGTCTGACTCACACAATGTATACTTGGAGTCAGTCTGCTTCAGGTCATAAAGCATCCGCCTCTCCTCCGTTGTCTATTTTGTAAAGGCACTGTTTCGGCGTCCTGTGCAAACGACGCCAACAAGCCAGAGCGTGTTTTCTCCTGTAGCGGAGTGATAATGAGTGGAGCCAGAGCTTTTCCTTTCCTGATCTGACTATAGATTAATATAATGATAATACAATTCGTCACATTTTGTTGTTTATCCATGCAATGTGCTCATTACTATAGACGGTGAACCTTGTGTGTTTGTCACTGGATGAAGTAGCAGGTGTGTACATTTTTTTTAAGGTAAATTGTGTTTTTATTTCAGGCAATGTCTCAAATGAAGATGAGGGTAATGATAGTGATGATGCTGAGCTTCAGGGGGAAGATTCAGACACGGAGCTGTCATGTGATGAGGATGTCGGACCAGTCCTACAGGTGAGGTTTTTCTCCATCTATAAATTCAGTGTTTTTCTTTTGGGATTCATGTGTCCTTGTCACACATTTCACTATTTTATTTTTGATCCATGCCATTTGTTTTATTGTCTTCATGTCAGTCAAACTCCCTCACAAATAAGTACTAAAACCCAGAAATGACTCGCTGTTTTGTTTCCCTCGACTCAATGGGTTTTAATTTGGATGCCTGAAATATGATCTGTGGTGAAAACAAGCTTGAGATTTTATAGCATTTAGTTCGACAACATACGATTTAAGGAAATTGCCTGAGGAAAGGTTGATTACTGGAAGTAGTTCATTAAGCACTGATTTTCTGTCTCTTATGAATCTGTCAAAGTTTCATTACAAACATTCTTTCTATTCTATTTAATTATTTGAACAAATAAGTGCACCCATTAGTGTTACATAGATGATGGACTTTTGAAATGGTAATAAATTAGTTTTGACTTGTAATGAGGTATTTGTGTGTTTTGCAGTTTAACTATGCCGCCCTGGCAGACAAGCTGTTTGAGTTCGCCAGTCGGAACAGCACGCCCAGCAGGAACAGACAGAGACTCTACAAGATCATCAAAGTGTGAGTAAATGCTCTAACACTACTTTTCACCTTATTTCTCCCCCTAACCACATAAGAACCTGCAAACTTGACTTGCAGTACTAAACCAGACATGGGAAGGAACACGAGCACTGAGTCTCCAGATGGAAAACTTGGTCTGACTGAATTCTTGTCAAAGTGACTGTTTATTTTAGACGGATAAATCATCAGTACCACAGAGAGTTAAGGGATTGGTGGAAGTGCTTTAGCACCACTGGTTCACTTGATTATAGGCACCAGATCTCTGATACTTTACAGCAAACACAACAGACATAACGTTACCACGGTGCTCTGTGATTATAGTTGTTTTTAAAGGACGTGTTTTCACAGCTACACGCAAACTAGGTATCGGAAATAGTATCGGAAAACCTCTAATTCTGCACCATGAAAGATTTCGACCTCAATTCAAACTCATCAATGTGTTTTTCTTCTTCTCACCCTGGTGTTGAATGGCAGTCTGCGTGATCTGAATGAAGGTACGAGTTAATGATCACATCTACTTCTTCACACTCTGTTTGATAGTCATGAAAACATAATTGTTCTAGATCTTTGACCACATCCTGTCTTCTCCTGGATTTCCTCTCAGGCATCTTTCCTCAAGATGAATACCCCGAGGAGGTCTCCACAGATGAGGATGATGAAATGTTCGGCAGCAGGAAAAGGATTAAGAGAGGTCACATGGAGGATAACGAAGAAGGGGTGCCAGGAGCCAAGAAAAGTAAAGGTATCCAATGTTAGTACTTTTACCTCCAGCCCAGAATGTGTTGATCCCTGATAACGGACAAGGGCAGTTGATCAAACAAGTGAAAAAATAAAGTTGTTATTAGTTAAATCATTCAAATGGAATGTGAAGTATACTAAAAAATGATCTTAATTCATATTTGTGAATAAATGTTGTACAGTTGCATTAATGAATACTGCTGGACATTTGAAAACCTTCTTTAGTGGCCGTTACAAATTACAAATACTTTTTAAAAGATTTTTTCTAGAGCTCCCCTAAAGTTGAACTGTTGGGGCTTTCAGGTCAGTCGACCTGAGGCCATTTTATGCCATTTAATGTTGGGCTTGTGAGTCAATGAATACACTACAGGGTCATTCATCATCACTTAAGGAGGGACGCTGGCCTTGTTACACTGACCAACCATACCTCGTTCTTGGATAAGACTGAACATGGCGCTGTCTTTAACCGTTGAATGTCCTACATCTTGTCTCTGTTTTATAATGTTTTATGTCTGTTTTATAATGAATGGAGTTACATTTAGTCTCTTTGCCAAGCTCTCCTTTTAATGACAAATATTTGCTCTCATCTGTGTCTCGGCTACGTCAGGAGGTAAAAGGAAAAGGGAGTCATCCACACCCAACAAGAAAAGCAAGGATTCAGGGAAAGATGACGATGAACCAGCTGACCTAACTGCAAATGAAAAGAAGAAGAAAAAAAGGAAGAAGAAAAAGAAGGCGGTGCAGAATGGAGGTGCAGAAGAATCTGAACAGACTGTGGCTCAATGTACAATAAAGGAGACAGAGGGGGGTCCGGAGTGTGACCAGAAAGAACATTTGGAAAAGGAAGCACAAAGGCAAAGCTCCCCCGCATCTGTAAATGTGACAGATGCAAATATTCCAGAAGGCCAGTCGGAAACTGTCACAGGAGAAACCAGCCAACCCACTGACTGCAGGAGTGACAACATGCACCAAGCTGAGGTGACTGTGGCGGCAGAGGAGCAACAGGCTCCCGCTGGAACAGAGCCAGAGATGTCCTCTGATGCTACGGTCTCAGGGAAGAAGAAAAAGAAGGGCCCGAAGGTGAAGTTACAAACCGATAAGATTAAGGCCCAACTGCAGATCAGTGCAGAAGCAGAGATCATTCCAGATAATTTGGAGGAGTCTGCAGAAATAAACACGGAAACGACACCGATAACAGAGGAAGATGGCCCAACCACCATACTTGAGAAGCAAACTGATTCTGTAGCCCCATCCAATAAGAAGAATAAGAAAAAGAAAATTAAGGCTGATGAAGGACCAAAGGTTGAGGCACAATTTGAGGAAGAGGGAAAACACACCCATGCTGAAGTCAGAGCAGTTATTGAGGAAGAATCACAAGCTGCCACCACAGCGCCACTTACAAAGAAGAAAAAGAAAAAAGGCAAGCAGGAGGATGCATCACCTGATGAAAGCGCTGTAATCCAACCGAAAAAGAGGAAAAATAGCCAAAAAGAATGTAATGCTTCAGTGGAAGAGGAAGCTGCGTCTATGGAAACCGGTCAGGCAGTGGATGCTGAGACACTGCCGTTTGAGATCACTGTGACGACACCAGCAAAGAATAAGAAAAAGAAATTAGCGGCAGCCGAAGTGGAGTTGGAAGTTAAAAGCCAGTCGCAGGTGGTCTGCAGTGTCGATTCAGAACTGGCGTCGAGTGAATTGGACGTGGTATCTTCCTCTGGGAAACCGAGAAAGAAGAAGAGGAAGATCCCTGTGGTGTTTGAGTACGAGGCCGATGAGCTGGAGGCGGCTGCGCAGGAGGCCACATTGAGCAATGGGGTCGCAGAAGAAGTCACCGCTACCAAGAAGACAAAAGCAGACAGTGTGAGTGTTTAAAGATGTTAAAGGATTCAGAAGAGATGAGTGAACTGACTGACAACCTGATGACACTGAGACATAACTAACTTGTAAAATACATTTTCTGTTTCAGAATATTGGACGTGCATCCACTCCTCTTTGCACAAAAAAGTCACAAAAGAAAGCAAAGACTTCCTCGGGGTCAGAATCCGACTTCTTAACCTTTCAAAGCAACGCCACAGTCCCAACTCCACTCTTTTGCAAAACCAAGCGGAGCGCCAGCACCCCGCTGTCAAGCAAGAAGGTGAAGGTAACGAACAATCAGAACTAGGCATCAAAGAAAGGGTTCACACAAACTACAAGAAACTTTGATCAATTGGAGATCGTAGCTATGAATGCGAGCGTGAATGATTGTCAGCCTCTATATGTATAAGTGACCTGCGATTCAACCGGCCTGTAGAGGGTGAACCCTGCCTTCGCCCAATGTCAGAACAGCCACCCTATTGACATATGCATTCATATTTATTTATTTATTCCTTGAGCACCCACACACATGGAGCACCCACTCTATCTTTTGACGTTTAGAGTGGTGGATATCTTTTGTTGGACATGATGGCAGATGGTGACTTGCGGAGGGTAACAGTCAACATTAAACACAAGCTACTGAATACTGAAACACTTTAGGTGTTGTTTCTTTTAATAGTATCATGTCAGATGATGCTCTCATCAGGTTTTCCTAGGAACATTTTTGAGGTATTGTAATGGAGATGTGCTCCTTGATCAAGAGCTTTATCCAAACCTGAGTACGCCTGTTAATTGGAATTCAAGTGTAAAATCTACAAAGGTACGATAATGATTCATTTGTTGCATTCTGGGATGGACAAACAGCCCACAGCAGATGTTCTACCTTTTTAAATTGATCAGATTCACGCTGGTTTCATTTTTAAAAACTCACAAATATGGGTTTCTTCTAAAATGAATAAACAGTTATTCTTTATGTAACTGTGTGTGACTTCTTTTCTATGTTTGTGTTTCACAGAAGAGTCAAACTCCCAAATCAGAATCGAAGAAGGTGACCTTCGGTCTCAAGAATAATAAGACTGCTGGTAAGAAATTGGATGCCATTTGATATTTATAATTATTACTGAAGCTGTTTTTCTATGGAAAAAATAAAAATATTGGATCACCAGTCAAAACTTAACAAACTTATTTAGAACAGATGCTGTATGACAGGATGATAAAGTCTCGAGTTAATTTTGCAGAATTGGGGAAAATAGCTCTTTGGATTGACTTAATCTGGTTGTGCACCAATAAGAAACAGATAAATCTACAGTGTATGAAACTCATTACAGCCTTAAGAAAATAGCCTAAAGTCACAGAATGAAAATAAATAAGTCTAGTTAAAATAGTTTGAATTAAAAGCACTGGCACAGCTTAGTTTTTTTACCTTCCATCCCTCGAGCTTCTTAGTGACACGCAAACTCAGATACATTTTATCTGCCGCCTGAACGCATCGTGGACCAACGACAGAACGGTAATTGTGAAATTTTCACAAACAAGATTTAAAACATTTAGTTGATTGATTTGCCAACAATTTAGATTAGTGACAAATTGGTTTTCCTTTTTTAATTCATGAGAATTTACTGATTTCGCTCATCAAATGTGAATAAATGCCACTTTCTTTTTTCTATTGTAATAAATTAAACATCTGGGTTTTAGACTCCCAGTCAGACAAAACAAACATTGGAAAACATCATCATAATAATCCTTTGAGTCCCGCAGTGGGGAAATTTACAAACGTCATATCAACATGACATTTTTTGTCTCTACATTTTAACCCATTAGTATATAAAGTCATTGAGCTCCACCGTTACATGTTTAATAACTTGTTATATGTTAATAAATATATTACCAGTTGTTGTGTAAACAGCCTTTGTAACAATGTTGCCTGTCATTTATTTTTCCATGTCATGGTGCAGAGTTTCGGAAGACTGATCGCAGCCTGCTGGTGAGTCCGGACGGCTCGTTACGAGTGCCCTTTGACCCCAAACAGAAACCCAAATTTGGGGTCTTGAAGTCTCCACCCACACCACTTACTGCCAGAAAGACCCCTAAGGCCGTCAAGAAGACCAGCACGAATACTTCAAAGACTACGCCTAAACGCAGACCCTCAGCAGCAGACTTCTTCTAACATCCCACGCTGCCGGCTGTAGATGCAGATGTGAAGCTCTGAGCTAGTGGATAGACTGATATAGAACACATCCCCTTTTGGAGAGTTATAAAGTGGTATTTTTATTTGTATCTGATTTCAGTGTTACTTTTTGACGCTATTCAAATTCAACGTTAATAGTTACTCATTGTAGTTTTTCCATCGTTCTCAACCTTTCAGTTAATGTGTAATTGAATTTCATACAGAACATGTCAAAATAAATTTTATTTTGGGAAAAAATGTCTTTTTAATAGAACAAAATGATTCGTTCGGATTCTGAACAGGCCGCTTAAACCCTGAATGTTTATGTCCTTCAAAGATTCAGCTAAGGGCACTTTCCAGTAACGTTTACACAAATCCAAGATCGATAGGAACGAAGCAATTCCTTAGCGCTCAATCAGTTCAACTCTTGACATTGGATAGGGATCAAACAGACACAGCATTTAACTTTGTAAAGGTAACGCAGAATCTCATCTTGGGGTCATCCTCCTGTGCAACCAACACCACAGGGCTACACCTCATTGTGAGATAGCTCTAATTCCTGTAGCCAGCATCTCCTTCCAGTCCTGGAACAAGTATTGCTGGAATGAGGCAGGGTTAATAAACGTAATTACTTTTTGGATTTGAATTTGATTTTAAGCTATGGTGATTTAGTCTGGCTGTGTTGTGTCTTCTGTACTGAATATCTTCCTTAATAACCAGAAGAGCCCTCCTCCTACCAACCCGACACACCCCTCGTGTTCCGAGACGTGAACAGGAGATTTGCCACATGAGAGGGATTTACTAGCAGCCATCCTCCCTTTTCCTGTCCATTTTTGGGGAATTTCTGTTATTCCTACAGTCGACGGTAGCTCGCTCAATATTTATTGACTTCTTTGGATCTAATTGTGGCCTTCACTTGTGAGATGTATAAGAGACATTACCTCTCAACTTAACACAATGCTGTTATTCTCAGGTTACTGAATTGATTTGTTGAACATTTTCTATTCCAAACAATGCTTCATTAATAGTAAAGCTACAACTCTACAGGGACTGGATTTGTATTGCATTATAAATCCAGTCAAGTAAATGTGTCATATAAAGTTTGCCTATACTTTAGAGACTAGTTTAACATCACATGTTGCCAACTGTCCTCCCTCATCGCTCTAGTGGTGTGATATATGTTGACGATGGTTGTTAACACTTTGGAATGTAATCTAAATTCTACATATCTCATTTCTTCAGACCATGGTTTAACACACCAAGTGAAATGTCTGTTCCTCCATACTAAACAGCGACCAAGACTGAGTCGTGGAAAGCCCTCCCAGCATGTAGCTACAGGACATCTTTGTGGATTGTCAGTCAATATTGGGAGGAATATTGTCAGATGGAGTGTTTTGTGGTGTGAAACATGTTATGCTTTAGTGTTTAAAATATATTTATTTTGTTATTTCCTATAATATTAGGATTCGTGAATAATTAGCCCGCTATACTACACCCAACCAGCTGGTGGCGCTAATGCGCAATAACTTTGTTTGCCAACCGACATAAAAAACAACAAGAAGAAGAAAAAAGAAGAAAAGCCGAATCTTTTCAAATGAAAGTGAAAGCAGTCCCGGGCTCTTGAAAAGGTGGGAGCCTGCATGTAACCCTCCGTCAAAGCATGTCGTCCTGAGGTAGAACTGAGCGGCCTGCGGGTTTGTGTTAGCGCCACTACGGCCAGGCTTGATGTGTAGTATTGCTTCTGAACGTTGGAGCTAGCTAGTCGAGCTATTAGCCGTCGTGTGGTAAAGGTTTAAACTCTAAACTCTCTGTAACCTCGGTGAGGTAGTTTATGTATATGTAACTTATATATGTAATGTAAACGAGCTGGATTAATAATATTGGTCTCGATGTACTGCTGGCTGGGAGAAGAGTGCGCGTCTACAAAGTGCAACGACGAAAAGACACAACACTACAAACACATCCAATAGCTTCGTTGTCATGCAGTGTAGTGGAAGCGTAACTAACATCACTTCCATGTGTAGCCTACTCTAGTTGAACTACAACGCGTTTATTATAAATAAATTACTTTCGTATAATCTTGGGTATTTTTTTTCAAAAACATTAAATAACTTCACTGTTAAAGGGATTTTATTTTTTTTAATTTTTTAGATGAATTATGTGGCCTTAAAACATGTCATGTCACTGATTAATCTTCAAAGCAATACAGTTTTTGTATTTTTTTTTATTTATTTTTTTGGAAATAATTATCCTACACCTTTTGTTTTATAATGTCACAGGCTTAATTTCTCTGTGAATAGCATAACGCTTTAAAAAAAGTATTCATAACTTAAGCATAATGTAATAACTTACATACTGTAATTTTTGCAGTTATTTGTTGCACCATATGATGAGTGGTCAATCCAAATGACATTAAGACCCCATATTTTTTAAAATCAATTTAAAGAGATAAAACAAATTACATTCAAGAAATAGATTTAAACCAGATTGTATAAAAGTATTTGCATAAATGCAAACATATCATGAACATGTCTTTATACAAATATCACAAATATTTAAAAGGCTAGCAGATTTATGGCTCGGGTATAAACATACATTTTGTTTAATGTGACAATGGAATACCATGTTTTTTTCCTCTGGTAGCTGAATCAGTAACATAACTTTTTGCCAGCCTGTGTAGTCTATTTTATTTTTGAACCAATGATAGATATCTGCACAATAATATGTCAAATCTAGGGTAGACAATTCATTGTAGATGTATTTTCTGTTATCCTTGTTGAAATTCTCTTTGAATCCCAGCAGCATCAATAAATCAATTTATCTGACAAACTGCACCTGACTGAAGTCTTCCACAATGCTCTGCGGCTATAACATGTAACAATATTAACATGCCAGCTTGAGAGCTGTGAGTACTAACAATAGCCTTGTCCATTGTTTAAGGTAAATATAATAACGTGTGATGATTTCTTTCATGTGGATTAGACATAAGGTAGTTGGATATGGTTAGTGATGACAGCGCTGCTCTCCTCTCCCCAGCAGCAGTGATTCATGGGAAACAGGGGAGGGGCTTTGGAGGCCTGAGAGGAGGGACTGGTATTTTTACTGTAGGATACTTTTAAAACTTGTTTCTCCAAAGTTGCCTACCCCAGCTTTAACAAACACAGTGCACATTTCCTCCAGGTCATGAAAAACACAAGAGCAATATGTACTTCATGTTACTTTATTCATAGTTTTCATTTCAACATCTTTTTTTAACTTTCTTTTCTCCTAGCAAGGAACTCATTCTTTCTGCATGGTTACTATGATAAACCTACCCCCAAATATGAACATTAATAAGACATGAATGTCTGCATCCTCAACAGGCAACAGAGTCTCTGATCTCAGCCAGGAACAGAGCAGCCTGCAGACGGTGAAGAACAGCAGGTGAAGCAGCTGTTGACACATACAAAGTCAGGAGGAGGTCTGGATCGTCGTCTGTGCAGATAAAGGATCATAGAAGAAGGGGGACACAAGGAGGCCTGCAGATGGCTGGCTTTCTGGATAACTTCCGCTGGCCAGAATGTGAATGCATTGACTGGAGGGAGAGGAGGAACACAGCTGCTTCTATTGTCTCTGGAGTTCTGGTCAGTGGCTCAAGAGAGAGAGAGAGAGAGAGAGAGTGAGAAGAAAGGGTGTGGCTGTCTTAGTGTGAGAGTATGTAAAGGGTGAGATTTGTAATGTTTTATTCTTTGTAATCCTCTCTACCTCTCTGTATTCTCTATTTTCACCAGGTTTCCCCAACATTACAATATATAAGTGAAACATTTAATGGAACTGCATCCACATAGCTCACATTTCTTTGTTGTCCTAGTTCTTCACAGGCTGGTGGATCATGATTGACGCAGCAGTTACATATCCATCCCAGGGGCAGCTGAACCACGCGTTCCACACATGTGGCGTCTTCTCCACCATAGCATTCTTCATGTAAGTGCTGGACACCTGCAGATTGTAGATCTGTCTGTCAGAGAGTGAAACCTGGTTTCAATTACTGGAAGAATTTCTTCAAACAACCATTAGTCATGTCTCATTCTAATTTAGTCTTGAATATGTGTTGGCTGCTTGAGACAGTACCATTAGTTATACCTTTTGGCTGTGAGTAGACAGTAGCTTGGAAACTCATCAACTAATAATAATATTTAGACTTACATTTTATATAGCGCTTTACTGAATACTCAAAGACGCACGTAATGGGTTTCAGATCAACAAAGTCATTATTTGCTTGTTCAATTTAATTTTAGGTCTGAATGTTATTGATGAATAACCTCTAATTTGTCAATTGAATAGGGCTGTACTGCCATATAGTGTCCCTTTTCAGTACTAGTTCGGTTTGATTTGATGTCTTCCTGAGGTCACTTAACACAGAATTTAAGACATTTCCCAAATGATCACTGGCTTATTATTCAACCTACAGAAAGCAAACATGTGCTTACTGAGATTCAGTAAAGAGATGAAATAAAAGATGTTGCCTAGCACTGTTAGAACAGAACAAAAGCATTCAAATGCCGAAAGACTCGGTTCAACTGACTCCGTAATGTGACTCTTGAGGGCTGAATCCTCTCTTGTCTAACTGCTGGCCGTGTCTTTATTTTCAGGATAAATGCAGTTTCTAATGGCCAGGTGAGAGGAGACGCATATGGAGAGGGCTGCCTTGGCAGGACAGGTGTGTTTCTCTAAATGTGTGCATTTGTGTGTGCTCATTTCTGTAAGCCAATACGTTTTGCTGCACCTGACCGCTTCTTTAACACAATGAACTTCTCAACAAATGTGGTGTTGCTGCTGTACGTATATTTGAGAGGGGGGCTCAGAAGGTTTAGTGGGTGTCTCATGTACCAAAGCTGTGTCCTTACTACAGCGGCTGAATCTGACTCGTGGCTCTTTGCACCTTCTAACTGAGCTAATGGAAGTGATTAGCATGTGTATGTCTTTGCAGGAGCTCGTCTGTGGCTGTTTATTGGCTTCATGATGATGTTTGGCTCGCTCATCGCCTCCATCTGGATCCTGTTTGGTGGCTACGTGGTGGCAAGTAAGTGCCCCTCCTTAGAGTGTCCTGCATACAAACAGCTACACACTCAACACTGTGCTTCCATTGCTCCTCAGCAACACACCTCTTATGACGGTTCATCGCTTGTTCAGAAACACTGGTGACTGTACTTATACTAATAAAGACACAGTTATCATCACTGTACTTATACTAATATAGACAGTTATCATCACTGTACTTATACTAATAGACACATTTATCATCACTGTATTATACTAATAAAGACACAGTTATCACCACTGTATTTATACTAATAAAGACACATTTCATCATTACAGTACTTATACTAATAAAGACACACTTATCAGTATTTATACTGTGGTTTGTGTCCTGCTTAAGGGCACATGATAGATTTCTACCAGCAGAATCATTTATATTATTTATGTATTATTTGCAGATGTATTTATTCAAATTTCAGTTGTGAAATAATTATTTAATATCCCGACAAAAATTATGGTTTCTCCTGAACACAGGACAATATTTATTAAGCTAAATGTTTCAGGGATCATTTTTAATTACATAACTCATCAGAACCAACGCTCAGGAATTATGAGCATGGCTAAAAATGTTTAGCACTCTCGCAATGACTTTGTCTTGTAGCCTCGGAGGTTTCTGTTTACTCCAGCTCCTGAAAACTAGTCTAGTTAGACCATGTCCTGCTAAGAGAACATTTATTCGTTACTTGCAATAATGCTCTAAAAATCTTGAAATTTTTTTGTTTACCACTAAGTAATAATCAAAAATCCAATTAGCTTTTGAACCAATTAATCTTTGGATTGACCGAGAAAACTGCATTATCCATGCAGCACTCTATTGCCTGTACTCCTGCAAGCAACATCCAGAAAGTATTGACTCAACAACCTGCTAGCTTTTTCTGGAGCTTTCACTGCTTTCAAATTGACAACAACTAGACCGACACACTACTCTCAAGGTCATTTCAACAATTTTTGTCTTGAGCTTTCAAACCAAACATAACGGATGTTCTCAAAGGGAAGAACGATCCTTCCTCAAGGACACA
The DNA here is from genome assembly GCF_023055335.1 of Clinocottus analis. Lineage (NCBI taxonomy): Eukaryota > Metazoa > Chordata > Actinopteri > Perciformes > Cottidae > Clinocottus > Clinocottus analis. The sequence goes on from NW_027175843.1 coordinate 6,863,351, forward strand.
CTGTCTGAGAAAAACACACATAGGAAATTCTGTGGTTAAAAGATCAGCGCTTTGGAAGGCAAACACTTGATTTGTCTAACTCAGAATGGTTCGCTTCAGCTGAATCCTAGAAGTTGCAAAGGAATACTCTAGATTGTGTCTCCCATTTGTTACATTGTATTGTTACTGCTTTTGAATGAGACATTCATTCCTCACTCCCTGCTGTAGTTTGACCTGTTAAAGGTGCTCAACAACCCAGAATGCTTATGTTCTGTTTGGTTATCAAATGGCTTACACAAGACGTATTTAGCATGAGCTTAATTCCTATTCTCTGTTGATTATGGCTCAGTTATACAGAACACGTGTCTCTTCTCTTAGCCTTAAAGGTCTCCATTTACAGACACATAAACACCTGTTTCAAAGTCCCATTCATGCTGTTGTGTTACTGACTTTGATTTTGTTTTGTAACATTTCTTAGAGAAAGAAGTGGCACCCGGGCTAGCTGTGTTCTTTCAGAATGCCTTCATCTTTTTTAGGTGAGTATAACATGAAACTGGACTAAAATCAACTTTGTAAGCAAGTCATAAGAGATACACGGAACTCCTAAACTTCTACTTAATATTGATGACAGTGTAGATAATTAAAGTTAATACACATCCATGGATCTTGCCAGCTACAGTATTTCTTTGTGATACAATCAAATTCAAAGGATCGGCGGTTCGATCCCAGGCTCTGCTAGCAAGGCAAAATGGTAAATGGACTGTACTTGTGTAGCGCTTTTCTAGTCTTCTGACCACTTAAAGGGCTTTAACACTACATGTCACCCATTCACACCCATTCATACACTGATGGGAGGAGCTACCATGCAGAGTCCCATCAGGACTAAGTACTATTCACACACTGTAGACACACCCAGCAGTCCATGTCACTGTGTCTTTGGACACTAAAGAATATGTCCAATAATCCCAAGTGATCGTGAAGAAAGAAGTCCGGAATCCAATGAGTTATAATAAAAAAGATTTAATAAAAAGGTGATGATAAATTCAGTAGATACTATACTTGATCAAGGCCCTCTGAATCTCTGCCGAAACCACAGCCCTCAAGCAGTTGACTGTTGTATCCGCCGTCTGTGACCAAGAGAGGCCGAGTCTAGCTTTGCGCCTTGTTAATCGCTGATGGAAAACATGTAGGCGATGTTTTTGCTGCAGAGATAACTGTGTCCTGATTTATTGTTCTCTCTCTCTCTCTCTCTCTCTCTCTCTGTCTCTCTCTCTCTCTCTCTCTGTAGCACTTTGATCTATAAGTTTGGCCGGACTGAAGATTTATGGGGTTAAAGGGTCTGTCTATTACTGACACACACACACACACACACACACACACACACACACACACACACACACACTGCATATGTTTTGTTAATTCCGTATCTGTGCTGTTCGTTTGCAAAATATTTGCATTTGAAATGACGTCATTTTTTGTTTGTTATTGAGAACTGAGGAGCCAATTCCACATCTTTTAATTGTATCTCAGATATGTCTCAAGTGTCCATTAATGTCGTGATTTGTTCAATATTTTTGAAAGTTTACCGTGTAATTACACTGTAATGAATCAGAAAGGTGCACAGTGTCTGTCTCAGGACGAGGTAATGAATACAATCTGAAGTGGAGGTGAGCGTAAACACAGCACCTCCTGCTGGCTCTACTAAAGCTGCTTATATCAGATGCTTGTGTGAGGTAATGTCATACACTGGATCATGTGTTTTAGATGGGTCTGGTTCATATTGAGGTCATTCTACCTCTGGTAGAAGTGTTGTTTTTTTGTTTTTTTTTTACATAATCTTGTACTTAGTACTTGTTTAGCTTGTTTCTACCAGAACATGTCATGTAATGAGATGTAATATTTCAGATAGTGAGATTTATTTTGTTAGAGCTGCTGTAGTAACAGTATTAAAGGACATGTACTTTACAGTCCTTGCTATCATATGTAGACATGTGCATTAGACCATTACTGTACTAAGATGTACTGTTGCACTAAAGCTTTTATTTGCATGAAATCAAATTGGAAAAAAAACATGGTATTTGGGGTTATTTTTTACTTCCCTACACCTTTTTAAGCATTTGTCGAGTTTAAGATGAAAAACAATAAAGACTTTAATTGAAGAATGTTGATGATAATTATCTGTCTCTGTTGAGCTGTCCAAGCAGCAGAGGACCGTGTGTGTGTGTGTGTGTGTGTGTGTGTGTGTGTTGTTGTGCAGCTGGAAGAGAGCACATGTTGAGATGAATACTGTGGGACATTGTTTCCTTTTTATAATAAACCGTGATAATCTGTCAAAGGTAAAGAATGACTCAGCCACCACAAGGGACAAAGTTGGACACCCCAACAGAAAAATGACATCAATATTTAGTAGATCCTCCTTTCGCAGAAATAGCAGCCTCTAAACGCTTCCTATAGCTTCCAATGAGGGTCTGGATTCTGGTTGAAGGTATTTTTGATGATTCTTCTTTACAAAACATCTCCAGTTCAGTCAGGTTTGATGGTTTCCGAGCATGGACAGCCCGCTTTAAAACAGACCACAGATTTTCAATGATACTCAGGTCTGGGGACTGAGATGGCCATTCCAGAACGTTGTACTTGTTCCTCTGCAAGAATGCTTTGGTAGAATTTGAGGGGTTCTTTAGGGTTGTTGTCTAGTTGAAGTATCCAGCCCCGGTGCAACTTCAACTTTGTCGCTGATTCTTGAACATTGTTCGCAACAATCTGCTGATACTAACTGGAATCCATGCGACCTTCAACTTTAACAAGATTGCCAGTACCTGCACTGGCTCCACAGCCCCACAGCATGATGGAACCACCACCAAATGTTACTGTGGGTAGCAAGTGTTGTCTTCTTCCGCCATGCATAACGCCCCTTGTTATGTCCAAATAACTCAATCTTAGTTTCATCAGTCCACAGCACCTTATTCCAAAATTAACCTGGCTTTTTCAAATGTGCTTTAGCATACCTTAAGCGACTCTTTTTGTGGCATGGGCACAGAAAAGGCTTCTGCCGCATAACTCTCCCATACAGCATTTCCTTGTGCAAAGTGCGCTGAATAGTTTAACGCTGCACAGTGACACCATCTGCAGCAAGATCATGTTGTAGGTCTTTGGAGCTGGTCTGTGGGTTGAGTTTGACTGTACTCACCATCCTTCGCCTCTGCTTATCTGAGATTTTTCTGGGCCTGCCACTACGGGCCTTAACTAGAACTGTGCCTGTGGTTTTCCATTTCCTTACTATGTTCTTCACAGTGGAAACTGACAGCTAGCTTTTTGTATCCTTCCCCTAAACCATGATGTTGAACAATCTTTGTTTTCAGGTCATTTGACAGTTGTTTTGAGGCTCCCATGTTGCCAGTCTTCAGAGAAGATGCAAAGAGGAGAACAACTTGCAACTGGCCACCTTAAATAGCCTTTCTCATGATGGGCTTCACCTGTGTATGTAGGTCAAGGGTTAATGGAGCTTACCGAACACATTTTGTGTTTCAATAATTAGTGCTAAAGGTATTCAAATCAATAAAACAACAAGAACACAGCGTTCCAAGAAAAACACTTGCTACCCACAGTAACATTTGGTGGTGGTTCCATCATGCTGTGTGGCTGTGGAGCCAGTGCAGGTACTGCACCCTACGCACTGCTCAAATTCTACCAAAGCATTCTTGCAGAGGAACAAGTACAACGTTCTGGAATGGCCATCTCAGTCCCCAGACCTGAGTATCATTGAAAATCTGTGGTCTGTTTTAAAGCGGGCTGCCGCTGTAAAGAAGCTGCTGACCATCCCGCCCTGGACTGTCAGAACTGTGTTGGGGTGTGCAGTGATGGTGCAGCGTCAATGAATGGCAGGCATAACGGCGTCATTGGACGCCGTTAATGGATCATGCACCAGAAGCAACATGGACTCACTGCTTTCTCCATCGTGAAAGCCTTGCAGCAATGTATGAACTGAGGAATGAGGTTTTCTCTTTTCTCAGTGAGGAAAAAATCTCCTCAGGCACATCACTCTGCCGATATGACGTTCATCGCTCAACTTGCCTACCTCTGTGACATCTTCTCACTGCTGAACCAGCTGAACATCTCCCTTCATGGGAGGAATATAAATGTATTTGTTGTTGCAGACAAAGTTCACACTTTTAAGAAGAAACTTGTATTGTGGACCAAGAGGGCCCAGGAAAAGAGAATGGACATGTTTCACTTTTATCTGTCATTTTGGAAAACTCTCCTCACATGAAAATCTTTGACTCCGTCTCTCAGCACCTCTTTTGAACCGTGGGTGGATTTTACTTAGTTATTGAATACAAATCCAACCAAGAATGAGATCAGTTAAACGAAGACAATGTTAATATTTGATAGGGCTGAGCCACTTTGTACTTGAAACGTTGGGCCCCGAGATCGAAAAGGTTAAGAACCCCTGCTCTAAAGTCTGCTCGCCATTCATTCGAGTAAATAGTCAAAATCAGAAGACTCTGATTCTGGAGACTATGCCTCGCTACTAAATAAGTGATAAAGTTCAACTTCTGATGAAGCTGATTATTCGAGACCCACTACCTGGCATATTGGTATTTTTAGTTGTTTTTTTTAAAGATGTTTTGGTATGCATTTTAAATATAAAATAGAGATGTTTTAAAAGTTTATGTAAAATCCAGTTCATGCTTACTATGAGCAAAGTCATACTGTTTGAATTGTCAGATTTTAATCTATAATACTAATTTAAGTGTAAAGAAAAGCGAAGCAGCTTACATTTTGCATCGAGAAATGTTTGCCTTTATATCAGTAAAATAAGAGAATGTAGCATTAAAGTAATATATGAAAATTCAAGACTATTGTGTGGTGCATAGGGGGGTCAATATTGTAAGTAAGATCATACAAAACTATAATAGCTTCTGTTTGATTTGTGAATCACTGACTTGTTTGTTTGGGTTTGTTAATGTGCATCAGTCCCGTCCCAGATGTTTCTAATGTCCTCCAGTACCATAGAAGTGTTGTCGTAACAATAACACGGTTATGGTTAACATCCAGTGTAAATATCAAACACCCTCTTATCGAAGAGGAGGAGAAACTCCTGGTTTGATGACTAAACATGTTTAATAAATGAATAAATCAGCTTTTTTTTTTTCCAGACGTAAGCTGCTGTACAGCTGACAATATTCAAACACAACAAGCAAAGCGGGGCCATTTTGCAATACGACCCACCCAATGCGACCATTTCATTGCTTTACGGCATTGTAGTTTTGAAGTGTATCACTGTGTCGTTTAATGTGAATAAATATATATATTTTTAATTATAGTTTATCACAGTATTAAATTGATACACGTTATAGTCTGTTTTACTCCATTCATAATTGCACAAATCTATGTAGTTGTGGGACCTTTTATTACTAAAGACCATTATTAATATAATAATATTGTACATGACTCAGATCACACTATTATGCTTGTAAACAGGATGTTGATTGGTTGCTTGGTTACAGAAAATACATTCTAATTTATGCAATGAAGCAACCAATCCATATTCTGTGATCTGAGTCATGTGACTCAGAGTTACGCCTTTAAAGATTTCAAAGGCATGTTGATGATGTTTCTCCATATAAGAATCCTCCGGAAAAAAAATCTTCATGCTACTTTTACATTTCATGTAAACTAAGCGAACTTCTACTATCAAGACACAACTTGCACCAGTACCCAACGAACAATACTGTACTCAACGAACAATACAGTACTCAACCAACAATACCGTACTCAACCAACAATACAGTACTCAACCAACAATATCAGCAATTCAACTCTAAAAATGCAGGACCAGAGAATTGCTGCCCTTGAAGAGCAGATGGCCAACAAGGAACTCCAACAACAGCAGGAGAAGGAGAAAATACTCAAAGCTCTAAGATCCGAGAGAGCTTATAGAAGAGAAGCAGAGGCGAACTGCAAGGCCTTGAAAAAAGAGCTGGAATTGATCAACACTATTACACATCACGCCAGCCCTGCTGAAGAGGTGCAGAAGCAAGAATACCCGCCAACACCCAGCACACAACAGCAGTACCTGATCAAACAAATTGTGGAGCTGGCCATGGATAACACCGCGATGAAGAAACTGATTAACACCAATGAGCTCAAATGGGAGGAGGAAAAAGGAAAGATAATTGGAGCTCTTCGGAAAGAGAGAGCACATAGAAAGGAAGAAAAGGCGCAGAAGAAGAAGTTGGATGATGATTACAACGCTCTCAAACATGAAGTAGACCTATTCAAAACGATGACAGCTCAGCTTTCTGCGAAGGATGACAACGTCAAACAAATGGAGCTACAGATCACGCTCCTCACACAACAAGCTGTCGACCTGCAAGAAAAGATGACACGTCAGCTCTCTGCAAAGGATGATAAGGTCCAGCAAATGGAGGTTGAGATCAAGCTCCTCACACAACAAACTGTCGTCCTGCAGGAAGAGATGACCGGTCAGCTTTCTGGAAAGGATGACAAAGTTCAACAAATGGAGGTAGAGATCAAGCTCCTCACACAAAAAAGTGTCGACCTGCAAAAAGAGATGACCGGTCAGCTCTCTGCAAAGGATGACGAAGTCCAGCAAATGGAGGTAGAGATCAAGCTCCTCACTCAACAAACTGTCGACCTGCAAGAAGAGATGACACAACAGCTCTCTGCAAAGGATGACGAAGTCCAACACATGGAGGTAGAGATCAAGCTCCTCACTCAACAAACTGTCGACCTGCAAGAAGAGATGACACAACAGCTCTCTGCAAAGGATGAGGAAGTCAGTCAACTGGAAGAGAAGTTCAATCTCCTTAAACAAGAAAATGCTGACCTTCGGGACACCAACCTGCACCTCCAAGAGCTCTCCCTAAAAACGGATAAAGAGAAGGCAAAGATAAAGAAGGAGGCAGAACAGAAGCTTAAAAAAGAGAAGAAGGAGGAGGAAAAGAAACAAAAGGAGTTACGAACGAGACAGAAGAAGGAGCACGACAAAAAGTTGAAGAACGACATCAAGGAACTGAAAAGACAAGCACAGGAAAGAAAGTTGAGACTGAAGAGAGGTGAGACGGTGGATGAATAGAAGAGAGAGAACTAATAGTATTTCTCTTCCCCTCCCCCTTCGCCCATCACCTTTCCTAACAAACGTCCTCTCACCCTCCACCACCAGAATCCTTCCTCCTCCAATCAGCCAGAAATCCACATTGTGACACAATTTCTCTTTGCATGTTCCTCAAATGTTTGTAGAATTTTTCCAATCCGGTTTTCCCTTTAAATTCAAAGACATTATCATTACCTTCTCCCTCTAAGATTGTGACACAATTTGAGGATGCGTTGGAATGGTGAAACAAAAACGACGGACATTATGTCCTGACTTTTTTCTCACCATTACCTTCTCCCTCTAAGATTGTGACACAATTTGAGGATGCGTTGGAATGGTGAAACAAAAACGACGGACATTGTGTCCTGACTTTTTTCTCACCATTACCTTCTCCCTCTAAGATTGTGACACAATTTGAGGATGCGTTGGAATGGTGAAACAAAAACGACGGACATTGTGTCCTGACTTTTTTCTCACCATTACCATCTCCCTCTAAAATTGTGACACAATTTGAGGCTGCGTTGGAATGGTGAAACAAAAATGACGGACTTCATGTCCTGACTTTTTTTCTCACCATTACCTTCTCCCTCTAAGATTGTGACACAATTTGAGGATGCGTTGGAATGGTGAAACAAAAACGACGGACATTGTGTCCTGACTTTTTTCTCACCATTACCTTCTCCCTCTAAGATTGTGACACAATTTGAGGATGCGTTGGAATGGTGAAACAAAAACGACGGACATTGTGTCCTGACTTTTTTCTCACCATTACCTTCTCCCTCTAAGATTGTGACACAATTTGAGGATGCGTTGGAATGGTGAAACAAAAACGACGGACATTCTGTCCTGACTTTTTTCTCACCATTACCTTCTCCCTCTAAGATTGTGACACAATTTGAGGCTGCGTTGGAATGGTGAAACAAAAATGACGGACTTCATGTCCTGACTTTTTTTCTCACCATTACCTTCTCCCTCTAAGATTGTGACACAATTTAAGGATGCGTTGGAATGATATAACAAAAATGACGGACGTCATGTCCTGACTTTTTTCTCCCAATTACCTTCTCCCCCTAAATTTTTACACAATTTGTGATTGCATGTTGTCCCGTTTGTAGGGTTTTTACTCCGGGCACTCCGGTTTTCCCCCAAACTCAAAGACATGCAGGTCCAAAATAAAACCAAATTATAATTTCAACTTTAATTCCATGATTTAAGAATTATTTCACTGACGCCCATACTAAAAAGTACTTAAGGGCACATGTATAAGCCATTACACTGATCTGTGTCTTGATGGACGTGATGTCCTGACTTTTTTTTGTCTCCAATACCTTCTCCCTTTTAACATTTTTACACAATTTCTGATTGCATGTTCTCCCACTGTTTGTAGGGTTTTTACTCCGGGCACTCCGGTTTTCCCCCAAACTCAAAGACATGCAGGTCCAAAATAAAACCAAATTATAATTTCAACTTTAATTCCATGATTTAAGAATTATTTCACTGACGCCCATACTAAAAAGTACTTAAGGGCACATGTATAAGCCATTACACTGATCTGTGTCTTGATGAACGTGATGTCCTGACTTTTTTTTTAATCACCATTACTTCTCCCTCTATAAAATTGTGACACAATTTGAGGATGCGTTGGAATGATATAACAAAAATGACGGCCGCCATGTCCTGACTTTTTTCTCCACATTACCTTCTCCCCCTAAATTTTTACACAATTTCTGATTGCATGTTGTCCCCTGTTTATAGGGTTTTTACTCCGGGCACCCCGGTTTTCCACCAAACTCAAAGACATGCAGGTCCAAAATAAATCAAATTAAAATTTCAAAATTTCAACTTAAAATGTCCTGACTTTTTTTCTTACCAATACCTTCTCCCTTTTAAGATTTTTACACAATTTCTGATTGCATGTTCTCCCGCTGTTTGTGGGGTTTTTACTCCGGGCAATCCGGTTTTCCCCCAAACTCAAAGACACATTTTTAAAACTATGTTGCCTCCTTTTTACCTGGGTCTTTTTAAGTCATGAAACCTTTTTAACCATAAAAGGTGCCCTGAAGCCAACACTCTGCACTGGTTGTTGAGAGAAATGCATTAAAGGAATTAACTAATTAATCATGTAATTTAATCATAATGCGTTAACGCGTTATTTTTCACAGCTCTAATATATATATATATATATATATATATATATATATATATATATATATATACGTATATATGTATATATACGTATATATATATATATATATATATATATATATATATATATATATATATTAGAGCTATATTATATATATATACGTATATATATATATATATATATATATATATATATATATATATACGTATATATACATATATATAAGTTCATCAACATGTATGATATATATATATATATATATATATATATATATATATATATATACACATATATATATACACACACATATATACACACACACACACACACACACACAATGATATGTGTGTGTCTGTGAAACCAGTGCAAAAAAAGCAGGATTGTCTAACTGCTTATCTTGAATCAAAAATGGATCGATTCCAACCGCTGAAATCTTTCTTTGGTAACGCAGAAGTACATGAGGTTGCAGGGCTCTCGCATTCTCAGACAGCGGACATGCTAGGTCAACTTTTTCTGACATTTAATAAGTAGACCTCAAGATGGCGCGATTGAGATGCTGATGTCACGTAAACACGCTCTATATATTTACCGCCTTTTAGATCTCTCTAAGTGATATCAGTAGCATTAAGTACTATGAAAACAGATATTTTGTATATACTGCTAACCCTGCCTGGCGACATGTTGTTATTGTTTCTGATACAGTACATTGTGTTATACATTTACAGTTGTTGCGGCGACGCTAAGGGCAGCTGTATGGCGCTCACATTTCTGGCTTACCACAATGATGGTTTACAGTCCAACACAACCTTCCTTGACAAAGTGCTTGCGAAGGGAAATTCACTCTATGTTGGGATCAAAACCCAGCTTAATTTAGATGAGACATTTGTAAACCCTAACCTGACGGTGGAGGAAATGCCAAAGCAAGTTCTAACGGACACAAATCTCTACAATGTGTGTATGTCCACTATGAGGTGTGGACGCATAAAGGCTCAAGAAGGCAGCCCTGTTGGATGGTTGACTCTTGCCCAACAACTTAAGTGGCTGTTAATTGATGTCAGCGATGCTATCATCATTGTATCTCCGGAATGCATTGCAGTGTTCCGTGATAGATCAGTTTGAGTGTTTGGTTCTCACTTACGAAGTGCAGCAGGCTTGCCTTGCCCTGATGGAGCTGCAGTTATGCTGACTTTCAGTCACCGCAGTAACATTAAAAAAAAATTAAAAGCTGCGGTGGCTTTTCCAGCTATGAGTTTGTGCCTGTCTCTTTTCAATATGACAACAATTCCAGTGAACATTCTGGACAGTCAGAGGATGTGACTGTCACACAGACAGCTACAGCTCTTCCACCACCTGAAAATAGTATCTTTACACCAATCGCAGACAGCAAGGTGGAGGTTTCAAACATCTCTTCAGTTGTGCCTCAAGCAGGAGCAACTGCTCAAGACCGGGAAAAGACATCCCAAACTGGAAATGTTTAGGTCCTAAAGAGTTCTTCAGCTATCCCACGAGTACAAAAACAAGAAGAAGCCCACATCCCAAAGAACAATGAAGGCAAAGGACAGCCTAAACATGTGGATCAAACAGGAAAACCAGAAAAAAATGTCTCCAAAATGACTAAGCAACGGCTAAAAAAAGCTATGTACAGAACAAATACAAGCACATCCAAAGTCAAAAAGGTTAAGAGGTACCATTCTGACCTTGAAGTTCAAATGAAAAGAACCTCTACATGGTCAGAAGATACAACACAGATCCTGATTTTTGGAGCAGACAAAAGACATTTTCAAGAAAGAGGTACAACACGGTTCAAGATTTTCAGAACATGAAGAAAAAAATGCGTATCCCAGAGGTATGCATGTGACCGGAACGACAGGCAAAAAAAGAAAAGGTCTTTAAACCCGATATCGTAGTGACCCAGTATTCGGCTATGTCCCATACGGCGCTGTAACCAACAGTATCACAGTAACCCAGCATTCAGGCTACATCACATATAGCGCTCTACCCAGAAGACGAGAGAAAAGTTGACTACCAATGCTGTGTTTTGCATTTATCATAAGTTGCAGCGTGCACTCCGAATAAAAAAGAAATACAAAGAGATTGTAAATCACCACCGGCCAACCTCACAGCCAGAAGTTGAAGTCCAGTCTATGATTGATGATGTGATGCCAGCTGCAATAGCTTCATTCTCTCAAAGAAATCGGCATGGACCTCCCTACGTCTGTAGAGACGGGGAATGCTCTGCCGTCTGTACCATTTCACAAGAGAGAAAGCAGGAGTGGATCTGCCATACTTGTGACAACCACCTGACCAGAGGACGCAAGTCATCGGTTTCCGTTGCGAATAAATTGGAGTTGGCATCCATTCCCCCAGAATTGGGGATTTAAATGTGCTTGAAAGACAGCTGATTGCCAAAATCCTACTGTTTCCCAAAATAGTGGCATTACCCAAAAGACAGCAAAGAGCAGCACACAGTGGTGTTGTGTGTGTGCCATCAGCGGTTGAAGCAACAGTGAACAGTCTCCCAAGACTCAGAAGCGAGGCCCAGCTGTTGCAAGTCAAATTAAAACGACGGCTTCAATACAAGCGGTATCAGCACTACTACACCGTCAACATGAAGATTGTGCTACCAAGCACAATCAAGTCAATCTTCAGATTGGTGGGGCTGTATCTGCAATAGAGGCACCAAGGTTGAGCCTGGACTTTGCAAAAAAGTTGTACCGAAGCCTCAACGAAACACAGGCCTCCATCTTCTATGCTGTGCGTGAGTGGTGTCTCAAATGTGTGTTGGGCCACCATTCTTCTACTTTGTCTCCAGAGGAGCTGACTGTGGAAAATCCCATGTCATCAAGTGCATATTTGAGGAGGCGACAAAGATTCTGCGCCAACTCCCTAGATTCCGTGACCAAGCAGACATGTCCATGACTACATGGACTACATCGAGCGTAGTGAAGAAGGCATGAAGAAAAAAGTAGTAGTTCGAAGGCAGTTCCCAATGAAGTTGGCCTTTGCATGTACAGCTCACAAAGTGCAAGGCATGACAATGAAGTCGGCACTGGTGTGCTTAAAGCGTGTGTTTGAGCCTGGAATGTCCTACGTTGCTCTCAGCAAGACAACCTCTCTTCAAGGACTGTACATCAGAGACTTTGACAAAAATAAACTATATGCCGATTCTCACATCACAGCAAAATATAAGAAGAGCATCTTTCCATAGTTTACGACCACTATCGCAACGTGTGCAATCAGCAGATCAAACGACCCAAAGTTTGACAATTATTCACCACAATACACAAAGACTTCCGAGCCACATTGAGGACATGAAGTATCACCATGAACTCAGACTTGTCGATGTATTATGCATAACGGAAACCCATTTGTCTGGAGGTTCTGTTGCTCCAACGTTCCAGTTGGAAGGATACAACATGTTTACACGGAGCAGACATGTTTCTTATAACAAATATCCAGAGATGGCAACGAAAGCTGGAGGTGGCGTTGCAGTGTACTGTAAGAGTCATATTCATGCAGAGGCTCAGAGGTACATGCTCAATGTGACTGAACTTGAGTTTGTAGTCGTCAAAGTTGGGACCCCAGTCAGAGCAGTGATCGCAGCAGTGTACAGACCGCCAGATTTCAGTCTTGGAAAGTTCCTACCAAACATGCAAAGCCTCTTGGACTCTTTGGACATGAATGAGCAGCCCGTCATCGTTTGTGGGGACTTTAATGAGAACCTTCTCTGTCAAAGAAAAAAAAGGCTGCAAGAGCTCTTTCAGTCCAGAGGCTTTAGCCAACTGATCACAGCTGCAACAACTGAACAGCAGATACTGAATGATCACATTTACGTATCTCAACCAAATGCCTGCCTCCAATTGGGTGTACTGCAAACCTATTACAGTTATCAAAGTCCAGTTTACTGTGTTCTTCCTCTGTGATGACCTTATCAGCCATGAATGCAGGCATACACCAAACAACGACACGTGAGCACTCAAGAGTCTGCGGCTCGGACATGCAGCTTGCCACTCAAAAAGTGTTCACGCAATGTGGTCTTCATACAGACTGAAGAGGACGAACTGCAGATGAGTCTTCCCATGAGCAGGTTAAAGGAATTGCCACCAGATGCAGAGGAAATTTGGATGTCAGGATTATTATATCTATAATGATTGTATGCTGATAACTTGGGAGAGTTTTTCCTGATCAAATGTGAGGTCCCGGGACAGGTATGTCGTATGTGTACAGATTGTAAGCCCTCTGAAGCAAATTTGTGATTTTGGGCTATATAAAATAAACTGATTTGAATTGCTTAGCTGTGGCCTCATTACTGACTTGAACATTATCTGTGACTCAGCCATGACCATATGTGTTGTCAATGTGAGAGAGATATTGTCAATGTTCAAGAATGAAGTAGGGTAAAGAAGAGACATGACAGAGGCAGCTCTTTTGAGCATTACCTACAGTTCGATGTATGCAGACGGGATAGGGACAGCAGTTTGAGTCATGCAGCCCAGAGGAAGAAATTGAGGTAAATATAAGTTAAGATAAGTATAAACTTAAACTTCAGTTCATTGTTGGTGTTCATAACGATATGAATATAACGATATGATATTTTTTCCACTTAATGCAGACATGTTTAGGATGACCCTATGGTCACGCTGTTTGTTTTTTTAGTTTTCTTTTTCCCACAGCCGCCAAGGTATGTGCCTGCCAACCACAAGACGGAGTGTCCTGTTCCATCACAACAAGAAATGTGACAACTCAACTTAAAGTATACGTTAAATGGTAAAGAAGAGAGTGCATCTAGATTATGAGTTTGAGTACTAGACAAAAGAATTACCACAGGCAAGACACCTCGAAGCAAAAGGAGGACAAACAGAAGCCTCAAAACCAGACTAACACTAGATTGGGTTCGGCTATCAGAGGAGCTGAGTCGGAAATGCACGTACTGGAAGAACTAAAGAAACTTCGTAAAGAAACTCAAGATGAACATAATAACACTAAGATGTCTCTTGAACGACTAGAACACACGATTACTGACATTAAAAACAATGTGAAGGAGCACGAAGAAAGAATCGGACAGACAGAAAAAAGACTGAGCAGGACCCAAGATACAGCAAGGCAACACCGCAGAGCGCTTACGGTACCTGCTCCATCGCGACATGGATCTTATGGCGAAATGTGACGACCTCCAGAACAAACTGAGACGGAACAACACGAGAATCTTTAAAATTCAAGAAGGAAGTGAAGGAAAAGATACCGATGGATTCGTGAAACAGCTGCTACAAAAGGTACTTAAACTACCATCAGAAATGGACATTAAGATTGAAAGAGGCCTCACTCACTCGGCTCCAAACTTAAAGATGAAATGGCTCCTCCAAGATCGATAATAGTAAGATTTGTTGACGCAGCGGTGAAAGAAACGATCATAAGGCAAGCATAGTGCCAGGTACAGATGTTTTTCCAAGACACATGTATCTTCTTCGACCAAGACTACTCACCAGATATACAAAAGAGACGGGTGAAAGTCCACGAAGTTATCAAAAGCAGCTTAAAAAGGAAGAAAATACAAGAGAAATGCCTGTGCCCGGCATAACTGAAACTTAAGCTTAGTACCGGAGAGAAGACGTTCACAACGTTAGCTAACGCAGCGACGCGGCTAGCGGACCTCGGGGTCCAGGTGAGCTCCGGAGAAAGGGAGAGCATCGAGGAGCAGTTTCATGACGGCTGGAGGAGCAATATTAAGGAAAAGAGAGACACAATACTGCCGTCATCTGACCTCAAAGGTCTCCTGCGAGGAGAACACTAACCAACTACAAGAATAAAGGTAGCTTGAAAATGTGCCAAAGAAACTGAAAAACACTTAACATTGTGATAAAATCACACACACATGTCACAAGTTTATACAAAGCTCTATGAAATAAAGTCCAGACGGATGTTTTGCTTTGTCATTTTATGAGTGGTTCACACTCACTTAGACCTTTCTTACAAGCTATTGTAATATTGGTCATACTTGCACTAGGTGCATTTTTTCTTACAGAGAGTGTAGGTCACGCCTCTCTGCCCCAATACCAAGGGGGAATGGGCGCAGTCAGGGTTTAAACACTGTGTCTGGGAGGCGCTAGTGAGCAAGATATGGAGTAAGACGCTAATTTCAGTGCTCCTGCAGAACCGATAACTTTTTCATATAAAAACAGCTACTATTTCAAGAATACCAGCCTCAAAGATTACCGAGGGCAACGCAAAGAGTTGAAAGGTTTCTTATGCAAGCTACATCATTTTTGAATGGCGGAGAAGCTTGAAAAATACAAATTTAAATCCGGCGGGAGCTCATCGCGGCCTACAAGAACCACGAAGCAGATCCCACCAGGTGACCCGGACCAACCCTCTCCCACCCGCAGTGAAAACCAAGGTATGGCCACTGAAAGAATGAAAGCGGACATCTTGTCCTCCCTAAAGGGAGAGCTCTCCAAAATTATAAGAGAGGAACTAAAAAGTGTGCTAGCAGAAGATTTCAATGCTCTCAAGTCCGAGCTACAAGCGGTGCGGTCCGAAATTGCTAAAAACGCGACTGCTAGCCAAATAGAAGTTGACAACATAAAAGCCGACATACAAGACATAAAGGGAGGCTTGTCAATATGGTCCGACGAAGTGGTCGCACAAGAAACTACGATTACAAGCCTTCAAAAACAGGTGACCACCTTAACAGACCGGTGCGAGGATATGGAGGGGAGGATGAGACGGTGTAATATCCGTATAGCCGGCATTCAAGAACAACCGGACTCCAGCTCCCCTAAAGCAGTTGCCAAAGTTATTAAAGAAGTCCTGCAGCTGGACAGGGACATAAAGATCGACCGATCGCACCGCACATTCGCCACCAGGAAACCGGGAGAAGAAGCGAGTGATCATCGCCAAAGTGCACAACGACGGGGATGCCGCAGAGATCCTGAGGAGAGCCCGAGACAGAGCGCTGCTGGTCTACAACGGACACCGGATAGCTATTTTCCCAGATTACACGCCCGGTGTTGCCAAAGCCAGAGCAGCGTTCACGGACATACGAAAGACCCTACGAGGACGGAAAGGAGTCCGCGACGGTCTACTGTACCCAGCCAGACTCCGTATTTCGCACAACAGCGAAAACCAGGAGTTTCTGGATCCCAGCAAAGCTATGGAGTATGTCCAGAACAAAGTTATCCCATCTACTGAGGCAGCAGACTAAATATATCCCTATCAGTACTGTGAATCACAGTAAGGACTGACCAGTGAGTTTTGCAATTTCATATACTGGCACATTATTATTTTCTTCTTTATTTTATATTCAAATATATATGTTTAAAGTATTATTTGAATCACACTGGAGAAGGGGAAATGTATCTCATAGCTAACATTTACATATACCTGTCTCCATTACAAGGAATTTACATGTGTCATTCTAATATTTCTCTTGACAGACGTTATCAAGTTTAGTTTATTTTTATTATTTCTATTTTTTATTATTTGTTTTTTTTCCTGACATATATATATATATATATATATATATATATATATATATATATATATATATATACACATACATACCAGGCAGAAAAGAGACCATGTTACAACAATATGTAGAGACAATGGCTAATCTGAATTTCATCAGTTACAATATAAAATTAATTAACAATCCAATTAAAAGAAAAAAAATTCTAGACCTACTAAAACAAATTAAGTGTTCAGTAGCTCTAATTCAGGAAACACACTTATGTGGAGGACGGTCATGTACTGGTGATTGGAACTATTGGCAGAATAAAGATAACCATATTAAATATATACGCCCCAAATGAAGACTTTCCCCTTTTCTTTAAAAAGATTGCGGCCCTAGTGGCTGATGAAGGTGAAAGGATTTAACTTATAGGAGGAGACTTCAATTGTACACGCCAATTTAGACAGACTACCACCAATAATAAGACCCCGGTCTAGAATGTCTAAAGACTTATCAGATATGTTGAAGGAGCTAGGCCTAGTGGATGTCTGGCGACATCTTCACCCGGGAGAGAAAGATTTCCCATTCGAGTAAAAGAAAGTACAATCGAACCAATTACAATTTCCGACCATGGTCCGGTCGTTATGAAAATAAATATAGGATTAGAGAATCACTTTAGATACTGGAGGATCAATGTCTCACTGTTGGCAGACACTCAAATCAAACAAGAAATACAATCCGGTCTGTGAATACTTTGCCATAAACGATGATGGTAATGTTTCTCCCTCAATATTATGGGACGCAGGAATGGCAGGAATGGAAATTATTTCGATAGGTTCAAGAATAAAGAAACAAAGACTTATGAAACAACAGGAACTGAATTTAAATTAACAATACTAGCGAGAGTATTTCAGGTATATCAATAGAAAATACAGTGAAATGGGAAATAAAGCTTGCAGGTTGCTGGCTTTTCAACTCCAGAAAGCCCAATCTTACCGTGCAATCCCTAAATTTCAAAACCCTGATTCTAACAGTCTGGAGACTGCGCCTCAGGAAATATCAGATGCTTTTGCAAAATATTGTAAACAATTATATAAGAGTCAAAACAAGAATCAAAGAAAGAGAAAATAGAGGAGTTTTAAAAACCCTTAAAATGACCAAAATATCAAATGAGAAAGTAACCAAATGAGTAGATTCCATCATACAAGATGAAGTTAAAGAAACCATTGCTAAATTAAAAAACAAGAAATCGCCAGGAACCGATGGATTTGTTGGAGAATGTTACAAAGCCTTTGTGAATGACTTCAACCCTATACAATGCAAAGTATATAATTATGTACGAAAAACGGGAGATCCACCGAAATCATGGTCTGAAGCCATCATTACGGTCATACATAAGGAGGGAAAAGATTCCTTACAATGTACTAGCTACCGCCCAATAAGCCGCCCAATAAGCCTCTAATGCGTAGACTATAAAATCCTGGCTACCAAAACCCAAAAATATATTTAAAAAATTAATAAAACCAGACTAAACAGGATTCATCTTAGGCCGCCAAGGAACAAATAACATAAGAAAAGCCCTAACTTTACAATCAATAGCGTCAAGAAACAGACAACATTCATTGCTTCTCAGTTTAGATGCCAAAAGGGCATTTGATATAGTGGATTCCTGGAACAAACACTAATAGAAATGGGCTTTGGAGAAAAATGTGTTACCTGGATCAGCTTGCTCTACAGAGACCCAAGATCAAAAGTCAGAGTGAATGGGTACTGCTCAGACTTTTTCAAAGTGGAGAGGGGCGTGGGACAGGGGGATTCACTGTCACCCGTCCTCTTTGTGTATTGAACCTCTAGCAGAAGCTATACGCCAAAATATACACATTCAAGGAATAGCGGATGAAAGTGGAATAGATCATAAAATAGCTTTGTTTGCAGACAACATTTTGCTTTTTATAAAAAAAACCTCTTCTCTCCATTTCTGCACTTATGCAGTGTCTGCACAACATTTACACATAGCCGGGTATTTACGGAAACAAATATTTCTGCCCCTCCGTTTTCAAAAATAACGTCGTACACACATGATCGTTTTCCAAAAAGTTCCTGTTTACATGAACCTGCATAAATACGCCACCGAGCGCCGTGATCAGTAAGCTAACTGTAAACAGAGGACGCTCATATATGACGTGATGCATTTTTAGTCGCATACGGTGACGTTTGAGGACCTAAAACTCCATTTGACCGAGTGCACACGCAAACACGAAAACGGAGTTTTCATAGATCTCCTCTTTGGCCGGAGTTTTTAGAAATGATCATTTTCCGTGATAAAATCTCTGTTCTAGTGTAAATGAAAGGCCAAACCGCATGAATATATATGTGTTTTTCCCTCGTGTAAATGGGGCCTCAGGATACGCTACCTTGGTTTTAATTCAGAACACGACAGAGTTGAAACAGACTTAAGTTTCATTTTTGGGATCTCCGTTCACGCTACAACATATACATGTACATATATATATATATATATATATATATATATATATATATATATATATATATATATATATATATATATTACAAATCTGACCGACTTCCAGTACCACAACATTGAACATTAATCATGTAAATTGAACAAGTAAATAGAAACTAGGTTCTCAGCCACAATCCTTTGCAGGTGGTCATGGGCAGCAGACAGGGGTGGATTGGCCATAGGGAGTACCGGGAGTTTTCCCGGTGGGCCGGTCAGTTTTGGGCTGGTATGGCAGTGGCTGATTTTTTTTTTTTTTTGTACGTAAAGACGCATTGTCAAGCGAGTAAACTGACACGGTAGACGCGCCCAGTGGTCCTATGATAGGCCTAGTAGTCGCAACTGATGCTGCTAAGAGCAGAAATATAATAAACATGTTTGCTGCTGCGGGATCCGGCGGTGGCGGAGCCGGAGGCTCCGGGGCTTTGGCTGCGCCGGGCACGGCGGGTCCCTCTCAGGAGGAGGTGTCGTCACACAGTGAAAGTGAGGCTCCCGCCGCAACGGTAGTACAGGAAGGAGGGAGGAGGAGGCTGGTGGTGGTGATAGCAGGTGTGTGTGCTAGCTAACATGTTGTGGATAAACACTCATTCACTAAATGTTCAGAAACGTTGTCTATGAACTTTACTTTACATAATTTCTTCAAGCCCACTGTCCAATTTGTTTAAATATGCTTTACCTATTTTTTTTGTCAATGTTTATGGTTTATTGTCCTTGCTGTTCTTTTTTTGAACACTTATTTATGGAAATGTTCAGATTAAATTACATCAAACGAGACAAGGAGACAATGACCCATTTGATATAATACAGTTAAAACTAATGACACACTGAATAACAATTAAACATCTGCATACATATTAGGGGTGTTTAAACATATTCCGTAATTCCTAATACTATTTCTTTACTTTTCACGTCCAAGTTTGTGCCCAGTACATCATCTCTCTCACCAGAGAGACCTCAAGCTGACCCATTGATTATATTATGGGTATTATTCAGTATAGTAGTGTTATTAAGGGCTTGTGTGATTATATGTACAGTACATCAACGGACCAAGTTGGCATAGTATCTACACGCGGATTGTGGTAGGTCAGTCTGGACCAAAAAGTCCAGGGCTGAATTTTTGTCCCAGTCCAGGCCTGGCAGCAAACCAGATGCACTTTGCCAAAATGGGCGTACCTTTATTGTCACTCAAATGGACCACTCAAATGGATTCAATAATAGAGAAATTACTTTCCACATAGACAACCTGAGAATAAATATGAATCTGCCATGAATTGCTTGCTATAATCTACAAACACATGTTTGTCACACTTTTGCACATAACATCTATCATCATAATTTACTCACGCCATCTCTGCACCACAGCTCACGGTTGGACAATGGAAAAATGCTCAGCAACACAGCAGTACCAGATGCCTGAAAACGACAAGGAAAAATCATGTTAATTAAATAAAAATAAATTAAATTATGGAAACATTATATGCATATAACTGGTACACATGCAACTCTTCATAAATCACATCTCTTTAAACACACCTCCAGATGCAGCCACACGACAAAATTCTTGTCGCAAGAACTCCTGCAGATCCATATTCACATGGCGTCTTGGAGGGAAATCCACCACCACAACCTACAAATACACAATAGATGTTCAGTAAGTTATTATCTCCAAATACCATACCCAACCTAAAAAAGTACACACCGACATAATGTATAGGACATAAAATATATTACCTCATGCCATATCGCGCAAACAGTCCAAAGGAGCTTTCTGAAGTCCTTTCCAACCTGGTCCACAGTTGTTGCCGTCAGATTATTGCTCGGAGCGATCACAACGGCACGCGGCACCACAGAATTCAGCACCTCTGTTCTCAAGAGCTTTGCACCGGCCCGAGGAGTAGACATGACCCCAAGGGAAATGTCTTCTGGCACCTCCGCAAAGCCATGCGCAAAGCTTCGCAGGTGAAAATCTCCTACTCGCAAAACAAACTAACGCAAAAGGGAAATTTTAGTAATGGCAAACAAATACTCCTACATAAATCCACTACTTTCATGGTAATTTGTCAAAACAAATATACCTACTTGTTTGGAGACTCCTCAGGAATTACCAATTTGTGCTGCTTCCGGGTAAAGGTGGAAATTGGCCATTGGATGACTCTATGACGACGCCCTGTTTCAAGAGCTCTTATGGATTGACATGCACTTATTGTAAGTCGCTTTGGATAAAAGCGTCAGCTAAATGACATGTAATGTAATGTAATCTGAAAATAGATTTAGCGAATTGATTAGTATTACTCATTATGGCATTAAAAGACATCTTAAACAGTATTTCATGAAAGATGATTTCACAATGTAAATGAATGGCTGCTCATATTTTCAACACAGCTCACACAGTTGTTTCATGATCATTTGTCGGCATATTCTTATAATTACATTATCATCTGCATATAAACCATAATCAACATAAAACAAAGACATTGTTTGAAACTGATCAAAGAGACCATTTAGTAGCTCTGTACTAAAACCATAAACCAGGTTGTTTATATCAGTAGTTCTCAACTGGTTTTTAATGGGTCGCTCGGGTAGAGTTGCAAAATTCCGGGAATATTCAAAGTTGGAAACTTTCCACGGGAATAAATGGGAATATACAGGAATTAACGGGAATTTTAGGGTAATTTAACTGTATTTACCTTGTCATAAGCAGACATGCATGCAAACATTTATAATACAACTTTTAAAAATGACTTTTTTGACATTCCGAAATCCACGAATAATCAAGGTGATGGTGTACTTTTGTGTGGACATACATACGTCCTACTCTCACTGCTGTAAAAAGTCCACTGTATACAAATAAACTTGGTAATAAAATGAACATGGCTTCAGTTTACCAAGTAATCAATATGCTATGTAATGACAAACAGTGTTGAGAAAGTTCACTTTCTACATGAACTAGTTCAGTTCATAGTCCATCATTCAAAATGTTGAACTAAGTTCACAGCTCCAAAAAATAATGTTACACTTTAAAGTAGTTAAATCATAGTTTTGTTCTATAATTCTATTGTCTGAACAGTCATTATGTATACGTTGTACTTTGTACTGTCAGCAGAACTGTGTTAAACTGTATTTCCATTGGGAAAAACTGTTATGTTAAATTTGTGCATTTAAATGTTGCCATTGCTTGTTAACAACTATATATATATATATATATATATATATATATACACATATATATATATATATATATATATATATATATATATATATATATATATATATATATATATATATATATATATATATATATATATATACATAAGGGAGCTATTATTCAGTGTTTTTTCGCTTTTCTTTCTATTTTTTATATATCTGGTGTTCACCATTGAATGTATGCACCATGACAGCAAAGTGCATGCTCCTCATACTAGTACTCCGGCCAGCGCGCTTCAAAGGTTAAGACTATACTTTCATGGATCATTTCTATAGTTTCTGACTTGAGAAATGTGATTCTAAAATGTTTGGTCTCGCTAACCACGATGAAGAGATGGTGATACTCTTTCCTGAGCATGAAGCGGGCATTCAGTCATGATTCAGTTCATATGCCATTTGATTTTGATGACCGTTCATTGTCTCCTTTTGGGACTTTGAGGGGAAGAGTATGAGCTGAGTGGTAATGCAACTATGTCAAAAATACATAATTTTACACTTTAAAGTAATTAAATCACAGGGAGAGGATAAAGAGGGTGATCGTGGGAGAGTTTGGGTGGTTCAGAGGGGAGGAGAGGTGTGTTTGTTTGTTCGAGTTCTGCCGACAAGCTTTATGGAGATGCTGCTTTAATTTCCCAGCAGGATCTGGCACAATGTCAAAAGTACTCATACCTAGTACATGACCACAGTATCACTGGGCTTGATTGACCTAAACCCCATTGAGAATGTTTGTCAAGAGAAAAATGATCCACCAGACCCAACAATGCAGATGTGCTGAAGGTCAAACCTCCTCAGCAGTGCCACAGGCAGATCCCCTCCATGTGTCACCGCATTGAGGCAGTCATTCATGCAAAAGGACCCCCAACCAAGTATTGAGTGCATGTTGTAGAGTATACATACTTTTCAGTAGTTTCTTTTCCTAATTGGTCTTATGAAATATTCTAATTTACCGAGTTAGTGAATTTGGGGTTTTCACTAGCCGTAAGCTATAATCAAAAATAAAGTAACAAACTCTTGAAATATATCACCCTGTGTAATTAATCTATATAACATGAGTGTCACTAAACATTTCCCTTTTATGCTGCGGGTTAAAGAGTTTTATTTGTTTAAAAAAAAAAAAGGGACAGTTCTCTTGTTTTCCAAAAAGAAAACTAAAAATAGAGAAAATATTTTCTCATTTACCTTTAGCGACATCAATCCATGCCGAGAGCTTTACTGTTCTCAGGTTTGGGATATCCGTCTCCGAAAAGGTCAGCTGATCCTTTTTTAACAGAGGTTCTCAGTGTCCAGAGTGGGACACTGAGAACTTCTCCTTAAGACATAGCCCTCACAGAGATGGTTGACACTGTGTGGATGATGAGGGAAGTGATTCTGAAGACATGGTTTAATGCTTTGAGCAACTCAAACTGAAAACTAAACAGATGTTCCATGAACAGGGCTTCCAAGGGTCAGAAAGGTGTTCAAAGACAAAACATGTTGTGATTTAGGGGACCTGACTAATGACGGTTTCATAAAAGACACAAGTAGTTGACTGTGACCCAGCCAGCTGGTTTTCAAAGAGATGGCAGGTGCTTGTTTATGAGCCCAAATCACAAAGCTTCCAGTGTAAAAAGTAATTTATTGTGTCAGGGTCAAACTGCAACATTCTAACTGATGCAAAGGATTTGAACTCATCGCTTCAAAGTTTAGGATCCAGACATAATTTCCTCTGGGCAATGTTGAGATTGAGAAAACAGTGGTGCTGACCAAAGCAACATGATGATAGCCAGAAAATCCAGAGTGGTTGGGCATTAACAGAACAATCCAGAATAAAGTTCAGTATGATGGATTGTTCGTGACTTTAATATGAAACTCTGTGCAAATGTCGTTGCTTCTTTTGTCCATTTTGTTGTCATAACTTATCATGACTGACAAATGTATTCCCTGATTTGAAGGCTCTTTCCTCACAAGATGAAAAGTCGTATGAAATAATCTATTTACTTGTTTTTGTCAAAACGTTTAAATCAAACTGTCAAAAAATTATATATAATTTCAGCTTGCGTTCCTCTAATTTCATGTGTTTTATGTTCAATCTTTATTCCTTAATGTTGTTGTATACAATTATCAGGCTGAACGCCCACGTACCTCTTAGTTTACCTTTTTTTAAAGTCTCCATTGTGCTATTGGTAACTGCGTGTTTAACGTCACATTGTGGGTTAGGCATAGTCGGCATCTAATGCTGACGTAAGGAAAGAGTTCATAGAGGGCTCAAAATATCTGCCAGAGACTTAAGCGCTCAACAATGTGACAGAACTACACTCTCACAGTGCTCCTTTCTTTCTTACTTCACAGTTTCACACTTTCTTCTATTGCAATCTAGAAGTATTTCAGTTCATTTAAAACGGTGCAGAAATGCAAATCTAGGTATTTTTCTCAAATTTCTGTGAATCTGAAAATTTTTCCTGACTTTGGACCTCAGTGTAATTTCCTATATTACATCCAATAGGAGTGGGGATAACAAGCAGTGTGGAGCTTATTAAGTCCACGGATGAGGGGGGGTGGCTCCGATTATTGATCCTAAATCCATCTCAGCGGAATGTCCGGCTTCAGGGAGAAACAGACCAGATATAGATATGTAGGGTCAGGACAGGAGGTTGCCGAGTCTCTCAACAGGTCGATCCTCAGGTCTGATCCCCACACAGCAGAGTATGGAGGCCACACAGAAGCAGGTGGAGGGCGGCTGCTTTCACTCGCTGAGTTCCTCTCGGGAAATGGAAGAAATGACATGGCAGTGCTCCTCTGTGTGGCTGGAGATGGGAAGGTGATTCTTAGAAAATGGCTCAAGAAAGAACTAGAGGGAAGAGAAAAACAGGCAACACTATTATTAGAAAGTTGTTGGAAACTGGAACTCAATTGCAGACATCAATTCAAGTTTGGGCTAATTTGAGTCAGGCTCAAGTTGTCAACATATTTAAGTGTTCACACTATTCTTAAGCAGACTGAGAGAAGCAGTTTACTTTAGATGATAATGAACACTGTGATTGAACACTGTGGAGTCAGATGACAGTAATCAGAGTCCTAGAAAGGTTATGTTCGTTGGAATACCTTCAAAAAGATAAACAGATATTAAACCTATAATTTTATAACATCGTTAAACATTTTAAAACGTGGTTTCCTCTGAGGAAAATTGAGGATTTGGATACTGATTGTGGCCATTATATTTTTTTGCAACTGGATTTAACTACTTCATTATTATTATCTATTTGGGTAATTTAGATGAATTATGTAGCAGAAGCATAACGTTTGATATCACATGCCATATATTTAAATGCGTATGTAGGTCCACATCTTTTCATTTATCATTGATTGATTTAAGTTTATTATTTATTCAAGCAGATTTTTTCTATAAACTTAAATGAATTGATAGTGGTTAATGAGGTAAAAATAATGACATCCCTCCAGAAAGTCTGAGTTAAAATCTTTGCTTCCCTGTCTCATCAGAGTTACAGAAACTCTGGTTGAGCAACAACTCAGTCTTAGCCTGACATTAGCCTGATGGACCAGGTTAGTTTCCAGCATAAGTTGCCGTGTTAACTGAGCGTCAACTACGTTGAATTTGCTTTTTTGGAAGGGAATGAACTGAAAAACTGATGCGCTTGGTTTATCTGGTAAGACGGCTCGGTAAGGGCCTGTGTGGTGAATGTATTCATCGGCGGCGATGCTCACGTCTTCTGGGATGTGGTATGGAGGACGCAGCCACTGCTTCACTATCCCCCGCTGGAAGATGAGGACGTATGCAAGCACGGGCATCACAACGAGCAGGACGACGAACACCACAGCTACTATTATCTCTGATTGTTTAGAGTCTGTACCTGGGAGAACAAACACACACACACACACAATATGCATTTAGCTATGTTGAGATGTATAGTTTTATCTTCTTTATGAATTCATGCCCCATTATTGCACATCACTGACTTTGTTCCTTTTCTGTAGTCTTTGTACTTTGTCTCCTTACATGGATGGTGGTTTTATCTGGACCCTGGTCCTGCCTGACACCTACTGCTACGATCATTATTATTCACATTACTATTACTGCTCCCATCATCATTATATCCACTGCTGTTATTATCAGTAGTTATAATTTATTATTATATATATTCTGCTATTACTAATGCTACTACTAACTCACTTTTTTTTTTATCATGCCTATTACTCGTATGAATAATTTCTGTCTTATGCATTGAATGTGCTGTAACTCTGTTACATTGTTTATTCTGGTCACATGACATCTATTGCTTCTGTCCATCCTGATAGAGGATCCTCCTCTGTTGCTCTTCTGAAGATTTCTTCTCTTTTTCTTTTTCTTCTCTGTAAATCACATTGAGGCTCTCCAAATAAATATAATGAATTCAATTGAAATGGTGGAGAAAGTGAGACATACCAAACAGAATATACAAAAAACTAAAAACGTTGTTTTTAATTAAAGTCAGTGTGGTGATAATAACATCCCAACAGCATCTGCAAAGATTGTTTCAACTCTTTCTTCCTGGTGTGTTCAAGGAAGAAATAAAAATATTAAAGAGTCCACTGCCAAACACCACCTACTACATTGCAAGAAATCACCAAGTGAAGTTGGATTATCCATATCATTATGGGAATGAATGTTTACTGTGATGGATGTCTTAACCATGAAACCATTAGCTGTTAGGAGGACAAAACAAGACAAGCAACAGCGACTACAAGCATGATCTTACTCGATTTAGGGATGACCTCACACCGAGTACAGGTGGCCAGTCCGATGGGCGTATCCTCGTACATGTACTGCACCTCGACACAGTAGCGCTGTCCCTCTTGCGGCTTGTGGATGGTCAATGAGGCCACAGAATCTTCATACTGAAGAGTGGAATAAAAACAACACATATTACAATACAACATATTCACTGAACACATACTGTTTCACTCGTGACCAGTAGCATAAAGGGAGGATTGTGGTTATTATCGTGAAAACTTGGATCATTATATAATTGAAAAGTGTCAGCAGAGACGTGGATTAGATTTGGTTTAGCTTCATCTAAACTGTTACGGTGTGCTTACGGTACGAAGTGTGTTCCAAAGAGATCTGAGCTTAACATTTTTTAATGAATTGCAAAAGGACTCGCTAATTATTATACATTTATTTTCAAGTGAATAATCTAGAGCTCAAAATTCTTGTGGAAACAACACGGTCTGGAACAAAAGGATTTCTATAAATAGCTTCAAGTTGAACACTATTTCAAGCAGGACCTGGTTGTAGCTTTAGACACAGGAGGGACAGGAATGATGAAAATACTCTTAGTAATATTATAATTAATATCCAAACACACAACATGTTTAGATTATCTAGATTATCTCCGAAATATGGAATGAATGATACGGAAGTGGTGCAAATGTTTCACGCAACAAGCAGAAAAGGCTGTTACAAGGAAGTGGCTGAAATCAATGCAACCCTACATTGACGAATGGAGAAAGAAAATGTATCAAATATTATGAAAAGGGAGAAATTTTCCAAATTTGGACTGAGGACATCAAACACATCAGGTCAGACATTAGCTGACTTGAGAGATAAATAATTCACAATAAAGTGTTTTGTTTTGTTTGCAATATCAAAAGGTGAAAGCTTCTAATGTTCAGACATTAATAATCACAGGTAATGTGAAGTGAACCTCTGGAACGCTGAGCAAACCTGCAATTTTCCAAATTTATTATGTTGTCTGCATGACACAACACAGACAAAGTATTTAGGATGTGCTTTTGTCTAGTCCATTTTCTGAACATTGTAGTTTCACTAACATGCGCCTGCTGTTGCATCATAACTAGGTAGCTTAGTAAGTAAAAGTGAAGTCGGATCCTCTAAACAGGTTGTCTTGTCCTAACTCCTCGTGAATTCTCCTTACCATTTTTCCTTGACCCTGTGATATTTTACACAGAGGTCGAGGAAAAGTGCTTAGGGTTAGACGTTCGGAGGTCATTTTTTGGACTATTGGACCGCAGCCATAGTTTTCTCCACAATAACCTTCTAGACAAACAAAGTTGGCATTGTTGACAACTTCCTGCCAATCCTGCCCATCAGTCAATTCATCTGTTGACAATAATGTGTAATGTTTAGGTTGTCAGACGCCGTCACAACTATTAAGTATTGCTACCTGGTAAACAGGTCACTACATGACTATGAGTTGGCTGTGATCAACAGTTGTGTTGTTCGCTGACCAAAATGACAGAAAGAAAAAGATATTTAGCTGTTTGTTTAGTGAAGAAAGCAGCATTTCCAACATGCACCAGCATTGTGTAAACGGTCTTGAATCACCTGCATGCAACAGGAAGCAGCAGCCTATGTATTTTGCTAAACTGACATGGTTCCTCTCACCTGCCGGGGTTCTCCCTCCTTGCCATAATAAACCCTGTGTTTGATGTACGCTGCATGTTCCCGAGCCAGAATGTGGTCTCTTCTCAAATTTACAATCAGGAAACCCGGGACCGCAGTGAGATTGAAGTCTGGAGTACAAGAGTCACCTGGACAAGCAGAATATATACCAGTGTTGACATAAGCATAGATATACACCATCTGTCATCGGTTCATACTGTGAGATCTCCTATTTAAAAGAAAGAAACATACACTTTTATTAATCCCCTTGGGGAAATTCTTCTCTGCATTTGACCCATCCTTGATGAAGGAGTAGTGGGCTGCCCTGTGAGGCGCCCGGGGAGCAACGAGGGGTTAAGGGGTTTGACGTGTGAACTGTGGGGAGACTGGGGATCGAACCGGCTACCTTGTGGTAACGGGACGACCTCTCATCCCCCTAAGCTACAGAAGTTTCACAGAAGTTTCTGTAAAAGCAGAAATCATGGCTCAAATCAAAGTTCAGCTCTTTGGTATAACACCTGTTCAGATACTGGTGTGCTGCCTTACACCAGTTAATTCACTTATTTAGAACTAGGCCATGTTCAAAGTGGTACTCCTGCTTTGGGCTGACCATGGTGATGTCACACACAAACACTACAAAGAGAAACTGTAGAGGACTGGGACCAAAGTCCTTCACTTCTGAATCCTGAATATTTGACCACTCACAGCACACAGTGGTAATATATATGACAGTCCTGATGTGTGTTTTAGCTTCATGCTACATTTAGGGTATTATGAGCAGCAATACCACAGCATCGATCCCAACATGCATTTAGAGCTTTTGTTACGAAGAATGCACTAGCTGCTACGCTGCTGCACACTGCCCTGTTCTTACCATTTCTGCTACAGGCTTTGACTGGCGTCGAGGTCAGCCCCCGTCTCTCCGCTTGCACACGTAGCTTGACACAGCTGAACTTGTCCTCCGCTTTGGTGGAAATAACATTACAGGAATTCAAAGGTATATGGACACATGCTGGTACTTCAGTCCACACATCGCTGAGAAAGCTGAGGAAAAGGAACAGGAGATCTACTATCAGTCTAGAATCATCATGGCAATAACCTTTATGTAACACACACACACACACACATACATATATATATATATATATTGCAGTTTCATTTTATGTTCATATGAAATGAAACTGCGACAGAAAGATTGGATAATTCAAGAATTGTCTGACGTGTCCAGACAAGACAGGAACTGACAAACCTTTCCGATTCTTCTCATGCAAGTTGCAGACTGACGAACTGAAAGAGAACAACCATCAGACCTTACCCGCTGTACTCAACAGTGTAGTTGACTACTCCGGCCTCAGTGGCGGGATGCCATGTCAGCAGCCAGTTGTCAACATGGGCGTTCTGTGGCGGTGCTGGTGGTACCTCAGACAGGACTGTGACACATAGGACAGGACAGGATACGGACAGAGCAGCGGATGAGAAGATGATGTTTGACACTACAAGACTATATTTATATTCCCTTCTATTGTTGATTGGGTCAATCTGCCCACTTTAGAGCAAACACTTGCAACTTGGGGAATTTTCATGAATCAATTTATGGTGGTATAACAGTAAGACATAATTTAGAGATTTCTTTGACAGGAAAAAATATTTCTACATTATGAGACTTAATTTTTAGGAGACGGCACTGTTTGTCTAAGAGAACCACTAGAGTCATCCACCAGAACATGCACACCTGTCACAAGTGTGACAGCGATTATAACTGCAAAACTATATAGATTCTCATTAATTGAGCGGTACACTTTTTTTCTACACGTAGATCTTAAACCCTAGATAAACAGGAGCTCGGTCACCCTATGGAGGAAACTAATTTTCGCCACTTGTTAGATTTTTTAAAATTAAAATACCAGTTGCATTGCAACCAGTCGTCAGGTAACGTTAGGTGCCACCAGTAGGGGGCAGTAGTCACGGAGGTGCCTCAGACTCCTCGCTGAGTCGCCTATATAGCTAAGTTTATGCTATTTCCTGGCACCTGGCTGACTGGCACTTGCTTGCCAGGGACTTGCCGCTGCTCGTACTCGTGCCCGAGAGGGTGTTAGCGAACGTTAGCTTGAGTTAGCACATGCGCACACACAGGGCGTTGCCACACAACAGAGAAGTATCCTATGTTGAACGGAGAAGTATCCTATGTTAAAGCAACTGTTTACGTTAACTAATTTCACGTTACCGTTACCATGGACGGCGATTAGAGTACACAGGACACTGAAAAGCATCGTGGTCGCGTTATTTCACAGAGTGCGAAGAGTCCCCGAACATATTTGTCTTCAAAGCAGCCATGTCTGTTGGACAACATTAACACGAGCTTGACACTTCCTCAAAGTCTGGGATTGACGAAACTCCGGGAAGTTTCCTCAGCCGCAACAGCATACTTCCTGGAACGCCCCTTAAAGGAACCGTTAACATATAATACCAGTATGAAAAATACATTAGTAATAATAATGAATATTAATAATAATCAGAAGAACGTTACTTAACATGTTACATCCATTGGTAGTTACAGCACTAAAACCCAATTACTAATACATCATTGATTTCATCACTTCAATGCTTCATTTCTTTGATTTTTGTATTTTCTTTGATTTATCAGACAAATGGCCACCACACTTCCTATTACTGAAAAGCATTTGACCCTATTATAAATCTGGCTTGCCTATCTACCTTGAATAAGAAGGCATTCTTTTTATCAAGTGCACCAATGGGAGTGGTACTGCTTTACATATTCAGCTGAATGGAATAGATCTTTTCCTTAGGTATTCAATTATAAAAACGTAGAAACACACGCACAGATACATACGTTACTATTGGCGGAGCAGATGGTTTACAGTGGGTTCTTTAAGCTTTTTCACTTATAAGAGCTGCTAATGATGAAAATGAGGTTGATGAGAGCACTGACACTGAAACCAAATCAGTCTTGGCAGGGTGTAAAATCAAAACAATAAGCTAGAAAAACACAAAGAACCTCTGTAGAACTGCTGAGTTGGTGGTAATGATACAATCTAAACTCTTTGGTTAATATACATATATTGATTGCCTATACAATATCATCCTGCTGTTTTGTTGACAGAAAGATCCAACGTAATCACTCAGTGTTTAAGTTGAATGTGGTAGGAACAGAAAACTACATATACAGGTAAATGTCTAAATGCTGCATTATTTGCTGAAAGTGTCATGAGAATTGGAAAAAAATGTTTGTGATGAGATATTCTTGTTGTGTTGCAAGCTAAGAATTAAAGTCTTATCTGTTTCACACAATTGTGCATTCAAATTTATGTAAAACAATATGAAAGAGGCCCCGGGGAAGACCCAGGACACGCTGGAGGGATTATATCTCCCGGCTGGCCTGGGAACGTCTCGGGGTCCCCCAGAACGAGCTGGAAAATGTTGCGGGTGAGAGGGAAGCCTGGGTCGGTCTGCTGGGTGTGCTGCCACCGCGACCCGACCCCGGATAAGCGGCGGAAAATGGATGGATGGAATATGAAAGCTCAGTTTTTATGTGGATGTTATGTGTACAGACTGTAAAGCCCTCCGAGGCAAATTTAGTATTTGTGATTTTGGGCTAGATAAAATAAACTGAATTGAACTATTACAACATAGTTCAAATCCAGCCATGTTCATTCAAATCAATACAGTTCATTTTTTGGGTCGCAGGAGGCATCCTGATTAGAGGCATGAAACACCTCAGCTGACTCCTTTCGAAAGAATGATATGGATCAAATACTTAAAATATTTGATCCAAATCATCTTTGCTCTTGTTTAAACATGTCTTTTATTTTAATCATAGAATCAGTTGTATATGTAAATAATACAACCTTGAATTGTATTATAATTATGTTCCATAACTGATATTAATACTTTTCTAACTATGAATGATCTTTTGTCTTTTTGTTAAATGTTATGTCTAATTGTGCCTATTGTTAACACACTTATGACATGGTGCATCTCAAGGGGGTTCGTGTGCGTGCGTGCGTGAGTGAGTGTACCCTCACATGCAGGAAAGTTACTCATTTTAACACCAAAGTTTTGTATTGCGGAGGATTTACTCATGAGTGTCCATTAACATGGGTAATGCAGATACAGTAGTTGGGCATGAGAGACCAGACAAGTACACTGACATCATCACTCAAGGTAACAGTACATTGCTTAACAGTATGCTTCTATTACATTTTAAGTTACAACAGACAATGGTGGGCAGGATGTTGAGGCAATGATTGGACATTGGAGTCAAAGTGAAAGCTTCAGGAAATCAACTCAAAGTTGAGTGCACAGTCTACCAGCTCAGATAAACCTGGAAGGTTACCCATTTTATTGAAGTTAAAAAATGCCATATAACACCATGCCTTGAAATCCTATTTGTTTTGTTGGGACTTTTACCACCGTTCTACCTGCAAAGTGGTTTGATTTCTACGCAATTTTCCTTTCAACACTTGCCGTCTCAGAAAATAATATAACTCTAATATCAAATATGAAGAAAATGTATTTGACACTAATTGAATGTTATAAGAACACACAAAAAGTATGGTACCAAGATTCTATAAGAATCATAAATGGCTCAATAATAATGTATTTAAATGCTTGTGTTATAAAAATCAATACAAGAGTCTCAGAAAGATCCACAACGTAGACACAGAAACTAAACCCTCGCTTTCATGTTAGTAACCAGTACAGTTGTATATGAAATTAAAAATCAAATTACATACTTTGCTAAATAGAAAATGCAAAGAACATAAATAAATTCTTTATTTTTCTGTTTACACAATAAAACAACACACATTGTTGATATAAGTATTATTTAACACGGTTGAAAAAAGTAGCTAGCTGTTCTTGTTTAGATTGAATTAGCCAGTTTAATTAAATCAGATCTCTCTAGTTCTTCTGATACAGAGACATTTCTCAAAATGTTTAAGAGAACAATTTAATATCACAATGCCAGCAGGTCTAACCCTCAACTGGCAATGACCAGCACTGCCAGCTGTGCTGTTGAATTGTAACTCTAACCTGTATTCAACAGGTGTTTCTAATATTTTCTCAACCCGATATATATCAATAAGGGTCGGTTGAATAACAAACAGTAGCAATGTACCTGTGAGAACATTTTCCCACCAGTTAATAGACATTTTACAAGTAGCTGCAGAGCGCTTTGTAGCCTTTAACAATGTTGTACTAGGCCTCTTCTGCTGCACGGGGCAGACACTTTGAGCCTAGCATTGTAGTGCCAACTATCCTCCTATGCTCAACAATAAGGATTGTCTACTTGCCTGGGGCAAGTGAAGTGCCACATTGGGTGAGTAAATCAAGCAACTCTAAAAGAACACAATGCCTCATTTACAAACTACCAATTACTCTATTCATCATTATCTGCTTATGTTCACTTAATGCTAGCTAATTAGCAGCTTTAAGCTATTGACGTTAACTTATTATACCAATAGGACAGTAAAAGAGATTTAAAAAAAAAAGATTAATACAGACTGCTACACTCCAATCCCTTCATCCATAGTCAGTCAGAGTAGAGCCCCGTCAACCACTCACAGTATAAAGGTTAGAGACGGTTGGAGACGAGGTGAAAGAAATTACAACACATCAAGACCAGCACGGAACAGTACTTCCTGGTTGGTGCCAAAAAAGTACATCACATAAGGCTCGCCTGTAAAGACAAATATATATATATATATATATATATATATATATATATATATATATATATATATATATATATATATATATATATATACAGTGAAGACATTTAAAACATGGGGCAACATCCCAGCAGATCACTTTTGTTGTTTGTGTGTCTGTCACACATGAACTTGTGTTTATTGGTCCTTTTTCCACACCGTCGATGCGTTCCTCTCCTTGTTTCCCCAGTAACGCCCGGAGAAAAGGCACACTGCAAATTTGACCACAAACCTCTGTCTTTCTTAATATCATCCTTGCTTCATGCTCTCCTCAACAAGTGTCTTGTGCCTTCAGACACACATGTCTACAATACCCTCGTCTGCGTTCACAAGTTGAGTCTTGAGCCCTGAAGCCATGTCCTTCATCTTCACCTGCTCCAAGTCAAAGGGGTCCTGCCCAGAGACTTGGGCCCCCATGGAGGACTGGCTGGTGTTGGGCTGCCGCAGGCCGGAGCTGCCCCCCGTGGAGTACACTCCTGAGTCTCCACTTCCACCGCTGTCCTGACGACTGTGTCGGCCACTGGAGAAGGTACATTTATTCATTCCCTTATTTCTTATTTTGTATTCATTAATAATGTTCTTCTGCTTTGTAAACATGAATGTAACACATGAGCTGATGTAGCATTAAAGATTAACCGACCTGTTGTCAGGCTCCAGGCCTAATGGGGGCGCCGGCAGGGCCTCAGGAGGAGGGATGTGGAGTTCCAGGACCGGGGACTCCGGACACACAGTGACCTTATCACACAACAGCTCGGAGTCTGAATCCGGGGTGAGGAGGCGAGGAAAGTCAGACCCAGTTGAGTCACAAAGATACTGGAGGGAGGCGCAAAGAAGAGATATGGACATGAGATCTCGCTCTGGTGGAATATATCAACTTTAGCAAGATAAATTTAAAAATTCTCACACTGAAATGCCAAAACATTTGCTCACTTTGAAGTGTGGACAGTCAGCCGCTATATCTATAAGCTCAATAAATGTCCTTTTACCATCATCGTCATTTATACAATAGTAACAAAACCTTCCCTTTAAATATCAGTAAGGTCAACAAACTAGAGTTGTCTGCTATCTGCACACAGCCAAAGCTGTAATGACTGAAGCTGCCTACCTGGAAGAGTGTAGGCAGCTGGATGACCGGGAAAAACGTTGCCTTAAGAGTCTTATAACACCAAAAGGAGATGTAGAGGGAGAGCAGCATGGTCAGGAAGCAGACCACCAGAGACCCCAGGAACCACCCGAAGATCTGCCACCACGGAGTGGTACCTGTCAAAGTGACACACATACATGGATTATATTGTATTTGAGTATAGTTCCATTGCTTATCACCTACATACACTCATGCTTGTCAATACAAACAAGGAGAAATTAATATATCAGCAGATACAGTTTAGTTTCCTCTGCAGTGTTCTTTGTTACCCATCACATGCTATTTCAATCCCAAACCAGATAACTGTGTTAGGATGAAACATAGTTCAGGGGACATCTTATGATACACTGAGCTCCTCTCTTAGCTCCTTCTTTGTGCTTTCTCGGCTCTCAAGACTCAATGGATCATGGCTGACTGGAGTCAGCCCTGCCTCCCGGGCCCTGCCTCCCGGGCCCTGCCTCCCGGGCCCTGCCTCCCGGGCCCTGCCTCCCGGGCCCTGCCTCCCGGGCCCTGCCTCCCGGGACCTGCCTCCCGGGACCTGCCTCCCGGGACCTGCCTCCCGGGACCTGCCTCCCGGGACCTGCCTCCCGAGCACTGTCATCTGCTCTCTGCCCTTTGATGCCCATCCGCACAACATCCTTCTGCTGACATGGATCGTGATCATCTGAATCGTGGTCCATGCCTACTACTACTGGTACTACCGACTACAAATTTTCTGAGGATTATTATTGTATTAACATTATCAAAAGTTATCAAAATCTTGTAGATATTTATCAATAAACTTCAAAAGCGCTTGGCTCAGCCCATTACCAGACTAGCACCACAAAACTAGCTCATAATAGTGACTGAAACTTTCTCTGAAAGTTGTAATAAAAACAACCACTAGGGTGTGCATCAAATGCAAAAAAAAGCAGCATAGCATAACACAAATCAGATTATGAATCAGAAATATTTTGTCCTATCATCATATAACTTGTGGGATGTCTTCAAGGGAATATGAAAAATATCAAATAAACAAACTCTGCCCTAAACTCTCAGTTGACCAACCCTGAGATGGGAAACCGAGTCTTTGGTTCTAAAACAGCTGATCAGAGTTTGGTCGTTGACAACAAGTAATAATTTAGTGGACATAGAGAGATAAATGCAGACAAGCCATGCATGGACTATATCTTCAAACCAGAGCCCGAGTCAGAGCAGTAAAAAGAATTAATAAGTTAACAACTCAGTTGTATAGAGTATTGTCTATTAATTCATAATTTACCAGACTATAATAAAGAGGTATAATCTGCCTATGTAATAAACGATAGCCTCCATCACATCTTAAATAAATTTGTTCAGCTTTAATCAGAAGGGGACCAAACACAACTGAAGATGCAACCTATGTTCATAAGTTCAGCAGCATGATGTACACTCTGAATACAGTAAACTGTCAATGTATGCTTGGATACATACTGAAAGAATGATGGAATAAAACTCTGTAAGAAAGATGTTACTGCTCTGTATAGATCACTATACTACAGACAACCACTTAGTAGAATATTCCCAGTTACCTTCGGTCTGCATGCAGTGGGGCGAGGTGAAGCTGCTCTTCTTGTGGTAGAACTCATAGCATGTCTGGACGCTCACACAGTACCAAGTCCAGGCCTTCAGATCTGGCAAAGTCACTATGTTGGCTGTGCTACTTAACGTCTGACTTTTTAAGACCTGATGGAAGAGGTGAGAACTTTAGGGAGGCTTCTTCATTTCTTGTATTTATGAAACAGCACACTACAGTCAAACTCAACATTTGGATCTGTGGTGGGATGTCTGGATGTGGTGGAAATAAAAGCAAAGACATAATTCAACCACATCATTATCATGTATTACTTAATATTAAATATTTATAAAATATTTTATTAAGATTTACTGACTCATAATCTGGATAAACATGTCTAAGCCATTATAAAAAAGGGTTTAAAATGGTATGTTAAAACATTTAAACACTAAACGTGTATGCATTCAACTTCCACCTTCTGTATTTTAACCACAGCATAAAATATTGAAACGGCTTTAATGGCTTACCTGTTCTAGCCTAACACTAAGCGATTCATGTCTATTCAGATGTTTATTGGTCACTTTATAGCTGTAGTGCATTAGTGTGACCACTAATGTCTGGGTGCACAGATCCTTTTACATTGATGGCAGTTTGTTGAGATGAATGCTTTGCACTTTGAAGCACATCATCTACAGATCAGATTAAAAGACGACCGGCTGTACCACGCACACCTTCATGCACAAGTTTGAGGAAATACGGTACTTTTAACCTCACAACATTTATTTGACAATATTAGTTTCTAGTTAGGCATACTGTGTTAAACCCATCGGCAGGGGGATAGAAGCAGTATAATATCTATGACTGAGAAGATTGAAAAAATAAACTGTATCATTTCTCTGCAGCACATTTTAAAGCACAGATGCGTATGATATTTATGCTCCAAGCTATTCATGTTGAATGATTTTTTTTTTTTTTTTTACATTTTTGTCTTCCTTGTCAAACCAGTTTTAACACATATTTACTGGCTGATTTTTATTTATATATTTATATATATTTATATATATATATATATATATATATATATATATATATATATATATATATATCAGCAGCAAGCAGGAAATCATGGCACCCTAAAAGAACTTGCACCATCTCGTGCAAGATTCACCCGACAGGAAACACCTCTGCTAAGATATGCAGACCACAAGGCAAAATCAACAAAACAACACTCTGCTGAACATGCAGAAGCAAAAAATGAGATTTTAGGTGCTCTACTAGGGCCAGATGTGAGAGAGTGAGTGTGCTGTAACAGTTTCAGAGGTTTAAGCAGGTGTCTTGAGGGACTAAAGATAAAATGGGGAAGTAGGAAAAATGTGGGTATTTTCCAGGAGTAACATGTCTGTGTATATTGTAGTCTATATGTAAGAGAGTATCAATTGATATTAAAAAGATATTTTACATTGAGCTATTCAAAAAAGGCTGCTAAAACACACAAGAACATTGGGGTTAATATTCTTCATGGAGTATAAAAGCAGTAAAGTATTCATGGGCTGTGTAAATTTGGCCAGAGATGCGTTTCCTACCTGTGTGTCTAGGGAGCGTTCCCAGTAAAGGATGTGGTAATACAGATTGGGATGATTTTCCTTCATGGAGTTGTTGGTGCTGGTCAGAGGATCAGAGATGACAATTTCCAGGTCACTTCCAGCAGGAGACAGAGCCACTTTGCTTGGAGGACCCAAAGCAGCTAGCAGGAGCAGAGAGATGAATAAAAAGATTAGGAGCCTTTCATTTGTAAACATTTCAAAAGTAATATAAAAAGATATGCATTAAGTGTACTAATCCATAACAGGACCTCTGAAGACCTCCAGTGAGAAGTTGTGCTGCACATTTTTTGACTATTTTCGGACATTTTATATATATGACTAAAAGATTTATCAAGCAAACAACTTAAACACATTGATGAGCAAAACAATAGTTAGTTGCAACCCTTAACCAAACGGCTCCGTAGTATTGTTTCAGCCAGTATGATCAGGTTTGTTAAGGTCCCCTATGTTTTTCAATGTTTTTACATAACATATCCTGCTCAACACAACCACACAGTATTTCCGAGGTAGTCATTGGACCCATAACACGCATGATAGTTTTACGTTGCCACAAAGCGGCACAGACGTCACAACTAAACACACACAAAATATGTAGTGGGTGTGGAAGGTCTTTGGCCTGGGCATGCAATTTTTTACAACTACCCTAAAACATTTGTAAGCACTAACTGAATCAGACACTTATTACATTATAAAACACTCAGTAATCACAGTGACCGGCTCTTCTGGCAACAACACGAAGCTGAACAGCGCTAAAGGAGGTGGCACTGACAGTAAATGTGACTATAGAGGCAAAGTTTATAAACTCTATCATGATGTGTTCAAATGTAGTTTTTAGTGAATTTGTATACATCCAGTTTAAGGATATGTTTACACACACACACACACACACACACACACACACACACACACACACACACACACACACGAGAATTATTAACTGTTTAACTTCCTAACAGCTCTACGCAGTTTATAATAATTGTGTATTTTTATACAAAGAACCACTAGATGTCAATAATTAAAAGGATAACATTTTGAATTTGATGGTTTACACTGACTGGAGCGGATTTAGGAAAGTGGACAAATTCAATCTGAAACCTCGCTGTCAATTCTGGTTCTGAGAAAATTGAGGTTGGACTCTAGTTTAACCTGCTCATCCAGCTACGTATGTGATTTTATAGGCTGTGTTCTGTCACGTTGGAGATGTTATATTCTAATCACATGATCGTAACTGAACTCCACATTGTGGTTTTAATAGTTCAGAGCTGCATTACTCTAAAAAGCAAAGGTTAACTTTCCAAACATCGCTCACAGCTTGATCAACATCTCTTTGTGGTTGCACACTTTTGTGCAGATGAGTGTCACATGGTTTTGGATGGTTTGTGGTGCACCAGCTGAGATCACATCACGAAGTGCTTGTGTGAAACAAGTCTTTCCTGCGAAGCTTAGGTACCTGCTTGAACCTTCAGAGGAACTTATCGTCTCTCTGACCACAGTCTCCCGCCCTCCCTCGATTCCTCCAACTCTCTTACCATCTTGATCAGGGCAGAATTCAATCTGCACCCAGTCGGAGACATGCCCGTTTACATCGGCTTGTACGCGAAGTACGTAGATGCCCAGGTAGAACAGGTTTAACTTTGTAAGGTCACATGACCTACGTGACGTCTTCTGACACGCAGTGCTCCAGACCGGACTCTTTGTTTTAGCTTTCAGCTTGAACCTCCTGAGAGAAAGAGAAACAACAATTATTATTGATACAAAAACTAAAATAGATTAGTTCTGAATTAGTTTAAGAAATCTGAAACCGTTTGAGTTGGGATGCTAACAAGACTCGTCTAAATATTTGAAAGTAAAAGTCATCTCATCTGTTCACCACTTACACAGCATATGCCAATCAAAATAAAATATCATCCACACTGCGGTTTTTTTATATCATTTCGTTCCGCTCAACTCCCCAAACACGAGAAGCTGCTAACTATGATCCACATCTGGTCTCATTTTGTCAGTAGTAGACAAGTTGTTTCCTGTCGTTGGTTTGAATTCTATTTAGACCTCATTGCTCTTTTCCTGAGGGACAGCTGAGACACTCAATGCAATAACTTCAAAGAAGTTTTTTCAGACAGCACTGATCCGTCTCTGTGAGGATCATTGTAAAGAAAACCAAATTGTAAGATAGATAAATGAGTGAAATACATGTGTTTATTGTGCTTGGAGCATTACAGTGTTTAGAGTTGTGTCTGACAGTTTTACATACTTTTATTTGCAGGCTGAAAGTTTTAAATGTTGACTGGCCAACATTGCCCTCCTGTGAGCCACATAGTAGCAAAAAAATCTCCAAGACATAAATACTTCAAAATTCCCTGTTTGTTTTGCAAGCTGTTATCTTGGTTATACTAACCTAAATGTGTATTCAGAATCATTGTTAGACTAGAGCTGTACAGGTAAATAACTTTTAGTGAGTGACACTTACGCCACATATTGTGTGGTGAAGTTGACAGCTGATTGGTCCCAATCCCAGCTCAGTGTGTAATTGGTGTTCATGGTGATCATGGTCAGGTTCTCTGGTGGTTTCAGCTCTGCTCCGACTGAAACAAAACAAGGGGAGAACACACAGTCTATATTATTACAACATTTTATAACATTAAACATATTGGCTATAAATAACAATTTCTTATTAACTAATCTGCTAAATATTATTTTAACCAAATATACTCAATCTATTAGCATACATTACAAAGAAAAGCACAAGATTCTCAGTCATTTTTCTTAACAGCTGGTCAAAGTAGTTTGTCGCAAATGTGGATCAAACACAGTCTGAGACTTGAAAAAGAAGAACCAAGCTGGAAATCTCAGTTACACAATACTGCGACCTCAACAAAGAGGAACAAATCAAAGACAGAATAACTATAAAGAATTGTGGCTCTTCAAGACACCTGTGTTCAGGTTTCACCGTCTGCTCTGTTCAACTTAAACAATTCAATAACAAATGCAGATTCAAAAGGGGATAAACTATAAATAAAAGGAATAGATGGAAGATGTTTCTGTCCCCTGCATGATAGAGCCAGCGCTGACCCTGAACAACAAAAACAGGAAATATTTAAAGAAGGAAAAAGAGTTTAGCGATGAGGGTGCTGTAGTGCTGACCTAACATAAACACTATTATGTGTTCAACTCTACATTTCATACATGTGACAAACAAAGGAAATTCTGCATTGCGTGTGGTCGATAACCAAAACAAAACACTTGCAACACACAGACAGACCACCTGGTGCAGCCAGAACAACCTGGAGCTCAATGCTCCGAAGACAGTGGAGCTGGTTGTGGATTACAGGAAGAACGCAGCCCTACCCGCCCCCATAACCTTTTGTGATTCCCCCATCGACGCTATGAAGTCCTTTTGCTTCCTGGGCTCCACCTTAACCTACGACCTCAAGTGGGCGCTGAACATCAGCCCCATCACCAAGAAGGCCCGGAAGAGGATGTTCTTCCTGAGGCAGCTGAAGAAATTCCACCTGCCAAAGAAAATGATGGTGCACTTCTACACAGCCATCATTGAGTCCATCCTCTGCTCCTCCATGACCGTCTGGCACGCTGCAGCCACTTCCAAGGACAAGGGCCGCGTTTCCCAGATTCACTAAGAAGCTCTTAAGCGCAAAGAGCTTCTTAGGAGCGCTCTTAAGAGCGCTGTGAAAGAAGGACGTGTTTCCCAGAGTCGTTCTTAGCTTAAGACGATCTTTCACTTAGAAGGAAACGTAAGATCAGCCCGACCGACTCTTAACAGCCTTCTTAGCAACCAAACGCTCACTGCAGCCGCGTCAGGGAAAGTTATATCTGACACTCAAAGGAATACTAAAACCATGTGTCATGATGAATGTGCGGCCACAGCTATTTCACAAATATCAGGGAAACTGACAGGTGTAATAGAACTTGGCTGGAACCTCATCAAGAGAGGCTTCACCTGCTCGCCTATATTGTAGAGACCCTGCGTCAGGAAGTTGCGAGACGTTGTCTGGTTTATTGGGTGCTTTATTGTAGAGCAACAGAACAGGCTACTGTCGGCCGTAGCCTACACCAAAACAAACAGAAAAACACACTGAAAGCCTCTCAACAAGCTTCAGGTTCGCTTTTGGTCATTCGGTCTCCCCTGGTCCGCAACACACACACACACACACACACACACACACACACACACACACACACACACACACACACACACGCATACACACACACACACACACACACACACACACAGGTAGCTACAATGAGTGACAGGTTATACAGCAACACAGCTTATGTGACATTCACTGACCTCCCGAACATTTAAACCATAACGTTACATGTCACTGAGTCCGTTACAATATAAAGGCGTTGCTGAA
The DNA here is from genome assembly GCF_023055335.1 of Clinocottus analis. Classification (NCBI taxonomy): domain Eukaryota; kingdom Metazoa; phylum Chordata; class Actinopteri; order Perciformes; family Cottidae; genus Clinocottus; species Clinocottus analis. The sequence goes on from NW_027175843.1 coordinate 6,906,528, forward strand.
GTCCACGCGTGAGACACCATCTCTGCACACAGCATAGTCTAGCTGCAGCAGCGTCGCCGTGAGCGAAGCCAGATGGTTTACATAAATGCATGTGAGCGTCAGCACTTCTCCCCACTTAATGTGCTGTCGGACCGGGCTGTCCAGTCCAAGTACCGGCTTCCCCGTGTGAAGATCCAACACCTCGTCCCGCTAGTGTCACCACACATCCAGAGGCCAACCCGCTGCAATGTTGCCCTCAGCCCGCAGGTGCAACTCCTGGCCGCACTGCGTGTTTACGCAGTGGGGAGCTTCCTGGAAGGTGGTGGGGGACGGCACCGACCTCAGCAAGGCATCGGTTTCACGGTGTGTGGCAGCCGTGACATCGATCCTCCTGCGCCATGCCAGGGCACACATCAGAATGCCCACCACACGGGACGAGGTCCGCCAGGTCCACCGTGGATTTCATGCAATGGCTGAGATCCCCCGGGTGATTGGTGTCGTGGATGGCACGCGCGTAGCATAATTGCACTTATGTGTGGGGACCACAGGGTGTTTTGTGTGATTTATGCGCTGATAAAGTGGTGGGTGATCGATGTGGTGGGTGATCGATTTGTCTGGCATCGATTGATTTAGTTTTAACACCACGGCGGTGGACAGCTCCCACTAAGAGCGTCTTAGGAAGCTTCTTTGGCGAGATCTTAAGAAGGCAGTTAAGAACGCATCTGGGAAACACCCCTATCTTAGCGCTCCTTCTTAGCTGAACCCTTCTTACGAGCCTTCTTAAGTCCTTAAGAACGATCGAATCTGGGAAACGCGGCTAAGGACAGAATGCAGCGCATCATCCGCTCTCCTGAGAGGGTGACTGGATTCCCACCCTGGACACAAACTGTTCGTGTCCCTTCCATCTGGAAGGAGGCTTGCAGTCCATCAGGATCAAGACCTCACACCACACAAACAGTTTCTTCCCATCGGCCGTCGGGCTCATTAGAGCCCGGGACCGCCACTGACTGACCGTCATCCCCAGGACAATTCCCTACTGGTCACTTACCTTCATACTACATATTTAAACACACTTGTTACTTTCACATTTCACTTGTTTAAAGTACTGTTATCTGTGCACTTTATTTTAATTGTATATTCTATTGTAAATTGAACATGATCCTATTTTTGCACCGTGTTTATGATTCTGATTTGGCTACATTTTGTATCTGATAAGTCCAGGGAAAGTTAAAAAAAATAAGAATGTTTTTTTTAGCCAACTTTCACCCCTGTTCAAAACGCACATGCAAAGCTCTTATAAGTACAGGAAGGACTCAGCAAGATATTCAAGCATACATGAAAAAGGAGAAGTAAGCCTTCGGTGAATCTCAAGGTCTATCAGTACAGTATACAGTATACTGAAAAGGGGAAATGGAACAAGATCCCAAACAAGCATTTTATTTTTCCGATTTTTTTTTCTCGCCACAATAAACTGAACAGCTTACAAACTTTAAAAATGAATGAGCATTTATTGGTTATAGACTTAATTAAATAACCATTATACTGAGTTGCATAGAACACTTGAGGTATTATTATGGCTCCAACATCCTTGCAGCAAGAAGGCAAAATGCTGTTGCTGGTTAGCTGTGAGCAGTGAGATAGGATTGTGTTATTCTACTGATTTCATGTACTGCAATTCGGTCTCATTTTTCTCTTGTTGTCACTCTATTGACATTATCTACACACGTCAGCCTGTATCCTGCCCACAGACAGTAGAAGACGTAGTAACCATGACCTCACCCATTCTTGTTCATATTGTCGAAACTATTAAATGTCACGTCTTTAACTATGTTTTGACCTGATAATTCCATTTTCCATAAGTAACTACTTTCTGTTTCTTTGACCACATCATACCATAAACAACTTCATACTTGCACCGCCATGTTTTTAGCATGTCAAGTTTGTTGTTCGCAGCCATTATAATTGGTTTTAGCTTATCTAAATGTTAGCAAACCTTACCACTTTTTGAGCTTACACGTGTATTAACGTGTAGCAGTTGCACATATTACGCTGTCTTTCCTTGTAATGTAGCGAGCTGATGCAAGACAGACTTTATCTACAGAGGTAGCGTTAATCTAAATGAGCTAGATTAGCTGGGCGTAACCTAGTTACGGTTCATTCCTTCTTAAATAGATTCACATCGAGCATTAGCTTAGCTAACGCTATCACGATCACAGGGTTAGCGTAACATGCTCATCTAACATATTCTTGCTTACAGAATAAAGTTACAAACCAACGAACGGTGACATTAAGAACTTACCAGTGTTGGTCTTGAGGTAGCAAAAGAGAAGGCATAAGTAAAAAGCAGCGAACATGGCTATTATATTCCTGGTAGTTTTTCACTTGGGCTGCACTCGAATAGTCCAAAAAATGACCTCCTAACATCCAACACTAACCACTTTTCTCTCGACCTCTATGAAAAACGTCAAGGGCTCAAGGAAAGATAAGAAGGAGAATTCATAAGGAGAAGACAACCGCGGTGTTTAGAAGATTCGACTCCACTTTCACTTACTAAGCTACGTAGATATGATGCGACGACAGGTGCATGCTAGTGACGTCGGTCTGCAGCGTTGAAACTACAACGCTGCAGACCGACGTCACCGTTGAAGATGGACTACAAAAAAAAGCGCATCTTAAATACTTTGTCCGTCTTCTTACAGTGTTACGTCATGCAGACAATTTGAACAACCCGGTTCATAGTATTACTTTATTAACGAGATTGAAAAATAAATGAAAGAAGGAATATGAACGTGAATCAGTATCAGAATCAGAACCTTTTATTTGCCAAGTAAGTAAGTTGTACAAACGACGAATTTGTCGTGGCGGAAGGTGCAATAACAACAATAACAACAACAACAAAAACAACAACAAAGAACATTTAACTATACAAAGTGAAAGTATAAAACTTTAGGTAAAAACAAGTAAGTGATAAGTAAATAGGTTAATAAGTAAGGATGCAGTAAATATGAGTTTAAAATAATAAAAAAAAATAAAACGATCAACAACAATAAAAATAAAGGTAAAGTAAAAGTAAACTCTTTGTTAAATTTTAAACATGCCAAATACGTTCTCAACCTAACAAAATCTCATATCCCTTTATGTTGTTATGGTTTATATGCAGATTATAACCTGATCAAAAGAATATGCAGACAACAGTTTATGAAACAGAACACAACTGTGTTGACTTGATAGTGTTTTACTGTAATGTGACAAAAAAAATAGTTGATTCAAAAAATCTTAATCAGAAACATGACTAAAGAGCTCACTTTCATCAAAGCTGAAGTCAAATAAATGAATGAGTGCTGAGGCTAAAATATTCATGAGTTTGGTCCTAACTCATGAATATATAACTGTTAGGACAAGAAAACCCAGTGATTAAACCCGAATCCACTTTCACTAAAATACTATAATGCGACGGAAGCTGTATGTAATATACGTGATTTGAAGCAGTGAAACTGCAATGTTCAGAAGACGGACTATACAAAAGTGAATCATTGATACTGCGACCGTGTGATTAGAACAGAATCAGAATCTGCTTTATTGGCCATGTGTATGTACACATACTATATGGAATTCAACGTCATACATATGTACATATAATATAAAAATAAACAAAGACATTAAAGACAACACAGCAGAACACAGAACCTACGCATCAACATTTAACTGGTATGTACAATATAAATATATTGAATAATATATATGAGCATAGGGGCAATGACAATGGATTTTGGATATGAATACAGAAAGGTGGTAATAGTCAAAGTAGTGCAAATAGAGCTGGATCCTGCGATCAATTGGATAGTTTTCAGCTTCCTTCAAAGAATGCACAGGTTAAACTGTACATCATATCTTAGGTGTTTAAGTTTGGTAAGGTTTTATACTTAATGTATGAAGACAATACAAGTCAGTAGTGTATGATGAGTTTTGTATGACTCCAGAACAAAATTAGAACAAATGCAATAACACTTTCAATTGTGTTTGTGTCTCTGAAGTAGATTAAAATGATACTTTATGATATGTGAGGACCATTGAATGGCAAATTATACCTTTTTTTAAAGTCCACATCTATACATAAAATATTTACAAATATAACATTACACTTGGATAAGGTATCAATCCTCTAGCTGCATTTCTTTGTGGCTCTGATGTCTAATCACTTCACAGTAAATCCTGCTGTCGGGAATCATATGGGCTTGCAGTAGAATTTGTTGCATTAAATCTCTGCAGTAAAGCAAGAACAAATATCTTCCTGTTTCAGTCTTTAAAGTTGTCCCTGCTGATAGTCTCTTAACAGTCCCAACGGGCTGCAGCCTGTAGATTGTCTCTTCTTCAGTGCGTCTTTACTTTTCAGTCTTTCCCTCCATCTCTCTGTGGTGTCAGGTTGTTTGATGCAGGTTCTCCCTGCTGCCTCCAGTAGCTGTCCGAACATCTGCGATGATGCTGACCTGGTCGTAGATCTCGTCAGGTGGATGAGAGTTACGCATGGCGAGGTACATGGGCGAGTTGGGCGGTGCCACCAGGTACTAAGGGGCAGAAAGTAAACAACTCAAGTTTGTGGTAAATACCTGACTAAGAAGACAGAAGAAGGAAACTTCAAGAAAAGTACTGCATGAATATTGACATGCATACAGTGGAATTCAGTATGACAATTTTGTGGACATCACATGCGAGGTAATTATGTTTTGTTGCTTGCCACATGCACCAAGACTGGACAGGGTTAAAAGGGGAATACAAACAACCTTGTATACGCACGCACACACACACGCTCGTCAGGGCCTTCTAAGCCTTCTCTGATGGCCTCAACAGAATCACAGAGTTATAGTTATTTTATTATGATAGATATATATATATATATATATATATATATATATATATATATATATATATATACACACTATCATATCATAACACTATGATGCTTTATTGTATGAAAAGCAAGGGTACCCTCTGCAGCCAAAACAGAAGTGTCTGTTTTACTGACGATAAAAATCTGTCACTTTACTTGATGAGCTCTCTCCTCTTGATGCAATTTTGTGTTTTGCATAGAGCATGTGAGCTTCCAAATAGCTGCCGCCTTTATTTGCCACTGACACGTAAATGTCTGCTTTGCATGTCATGCACTCAGCTTTCGAAGCATCACGGCCGAGGCGAAAACATGGGTATTTTATTTTTAGTTCATCCCGTGAACTTAGATTTTACATTTCGGCATGGCTGCAGATGTCAGGTGCTGTAGTAAACAATGCAACTAGTAGAGGTGGCAAGGTGCTCAGTATTGCCAGATTGGAAATGGCGTAGTATCGTATCAAAGGCTCAAAATTGTCGTATTTGGAGGATAATTATGTGCATCTGGTAACACTGAGATCGGTCGACCGATGACAATTCTCTCTACAGTCAGAGCTCACGCAAGAAAGGTGGAAAGTAAGGGAGATACCGTTTCCAAAACATGTAAGGGGATAATAACTAGTTTGTGAAAGACCCAGAGAAACACAAATATTCAACGAGGCAAAATCCCGGATGTTTTTGGAATCCCTGCCCGATGCATTTTTTAGGTCTCAAAAAGAGGACATGTCCGGGAGAAAGAGGACGTCTGGTCACCCTATTGAACAACATCTTTTGTTCAATCACATTTTCCTTCTCTTTATCTATGTCAGATTAGCCTGGTTAAAATACATGTAACAGCCTCCTCGAGACCCTGGACGTGTGATTGATCACAGGGCCCGCGTGACAATTAACGTGCGCTGTAATTGGTCAGTAAAGCTAGCGTCTCACTAGCATCTCTAGAACCTAAAATCTAAGGACTTACTGACGACGCTGCACCACACCCAGCCTAGGTCTCAAACCCACGACCCGCCACTGATATACACACCTCTTTCAAGTGTTGAGGCAGTGCATCTTTTGGACAGAGAAAGTGCGCCATATGTTTCCGATAAACCACTGCAACCACCACCAGAGCCACTGCCATTGCCACGATGCAAAACGTCCCAATGGCTGCCACCCACGGAGCCTCTTCTTCTGCAACACAGAACAAGAACAGCAGAAGTAATTACTACCTTACCAGTTTTAATGTACTTGTTGTGCCATGGAGCATTTTTATTTGAATCAGTCACTAGCCTATAGCAGTAGCAAATAAGAGGCAGAGTAGGAGCTTGTCTTTCAGGACAAGGCATACAGGGCCGTATACGTGCAGACTGGATAGGGTATCTGAAACGGATCTGTCACTGACAGAGAGATGACTTTAGATATAGCCTAAGTGTCCGCCATGCTAGCGGTTCTGTGAGGCTGAAACACAGGGGTGGTTTGAAATAAATGCCATTGTGATACAGAACTATGAAGGTGCTGGAATTATTCAAGTGTCTCACCAACACTACATTTTACAAGATGTAAACACATGATAACGTTATAATTTACCTTTGCCCAATACTCAACAGAACATAAAGGCATCATAATATAACCGAAAGGGACCTTAGTTCTCCTCCTGCCAATTTAAACACGGATTGGTTGGTTACAATGTAATGCATCAGAGATTGTCGACTAAAAAAAGCATAATTGTCGACGGCCTTACCACAATATTTTAGTAAATATCAGCTGACAACATCGTCAGTAAAATTTTATTTCACACGGTGTTAGTTAACGTTAAACTGTGTATTAATCTGTAGTTCACGCGCGCCGAACCGTGAGGGGAGATTTGTACGCATCACAGATCAACAGGGGTCTGTTACACCACTGTGTAATAATATAATTTCTTAGTTCACTTCTATTCTGTTCGACATAACACCACATGAGATGAAGATGAACCTTAAAGGAACTTTTTAGTATTATTTCCTTTGAACAATGTTGACCATAGTCATCCTCTTTGGTTTAGCATGTTGTATTAATTAGCGCCAAAGACAAAGTGAGCCTAGTGGGAATGTCATGAGCTTTGAAGGTATTTGGTTATAAACAAATACATATTTGACTAGATTGACCAGGGCGAGAGGCAAACTCAGGTTTTTGTCTGGGAACCATTTATTAAAACCTGTTTATGTCAGTCTTTTATTGTGAACAAATCCTTTCAAGTGGTGGTGTATGTCACAGGCGGATTTAAAGATTTATAGCTGGCCACCGACTGTGCCTTTACAACTAAATCAATTGATAAAAGTCTATCAAAAGAAACTCACCGGTTGTGGTGCTCGTACAAATGGCTGCGCTGGGCACGCTGAGGTTGAGGTTCCTCTCTGTGATGATTTGAACCTGGACGCAGTACTTGGTCCAGGGGTCTAGGTCATCAAGAACCACTCTGTTTTGATGTATGTCGCTGTTGCTTCTGGCCTAAAGGAAGAACAGATAAGTGTTCAAGTGTGTGGTCTGGTCTGGCCTGCAGCAGTTACAGGGCACCACAGAAAGAGAAACGGAACTGATCACAGATAATCTGGGTGCAATATTATCCTACGCCACAAAATGGAAACTGGACACCCAACATCTTCACAAAATGTTCAACCGAAACTGGCACAATTTAGACTTTAAAATTGTCTTGTTGAAATTATCTGCTTCAGAAAAAAAAATCTGCTTCAAACAACATTTGTTGTCGTTTAGCCTTTCAAAAATAACTTTTACACTGCTGTCAAAAAAATCATAGAATAATAACAGGGCGGTGTAGCAGCAATCTATCTGCAACTTAAATTACATACCACAATAACACACAGAAATATATTCATCTTGGCCCTTGACGTTTGCATGGTAATTGCACTTAAGTAGTATAGGTACCGCTGCTGCTCAAAGGTAAAATCACGAATGTGCCAGATGATTTGAGTTCTTGGATGTTAGCACTTTCACCACTGGAGGGCATAACTTGCACTCCACTAAAGCCCTCCAATGCAAAGTTGTGATTTGGGGCTATACACAATAAATTAAACTGAATTGAAAATGATGTTCCCTTTTCTGCTTTACATACAAAATAATGGCAAAATGTATAATGAGAACATCCAATTTAGTTAATTCTTGGATCAAGGAAAAGAAATACGTAGAGGGGTCAGAAAATCTCATTATTTTCCAGTGTGAAAAGAAGCCGAAAGTGACTATTGTAATGGTTGATCACACCAAGACACGTCGATACCAAGCAGCAACATCTGAGACTAAAAAAATGAAGCAAAAAAAAAACTATTTCCACAATGGCAACGTGAGGCTGGTTCCAAAAGTGAATCAACCTCTATAGACCCCCTTGTTAAAATGACTAACTTTACAGTTGGTTATTGGGGTGGAGGTTTATACAACCCACCTGTTAAGGCTTAAAGCTATTAAGGGCGTAGCGGCTTCGAGGGACAGGTGTATGTCGTCTCAGCTCGCTTGCTGCTTTCATTATATATTGTGTTTATTTGAGTTTTGAATACTGGCACCGGCTGTCAGATCAGTAGCTACTCAATTCAAACTCCCTCTTTTTATTCTCCGCACAAGACCTGCCATTCGTATTTGAAAGCACCTTCATTCTCATTGAGTCCAGATATGTTTGCTATGTGTGACTAAGTAAGAATCCCATCCCCAAACCTTATGGTTGATTACACCTTGCTCTTCACAGTATCCCACACAGGAACCATAATAACATGAGAACAGCACTTAAACCACTTGGTCTCACCTTCTCCTTCTGGCCATGCTTCCAGTAGGTGATGTTGTAGGTGGCAGAGTGGTAAACTTTCCTGAGTGTAGAGATCGTGAACACCGGATCTTTAATGGTGACTTCGATTGCAGCCCATTTGGATAAGAGAGAGACATTGGGAGAACTGATAATGGCTGAGGGAGAAAGAGAGCAGAGTTGATAAATCGTCTTGAAAATGTAAATGGCGGTGAGTTTGAAATAAAACACTTCTGTCATGTCTCAATAAAGACATCACCACTTTTGACTTAGACAATGAAGTGATGAAGTAATTCTTTAGTCATCCCTTGGAACAAATGTGCTTTCCTCTCTATTCTCTTTTCCTCTCCTCTTTACTTCTTTCAATTCACACCACCAGTGTGATACCTACAACCTCCTCAGGTTCCCTTTCACACTCCAACTGCAGAGTTAGAAAATCATTTTCTTTGAGTTTATAATTATAATTTACCTTTGATCTAGTTCCACCACAGAACTTCAGACTGCCCAATCACAGTATAGCATCGGCTAACTGGCCAGGGTCTGACAACCATCTGGCTCTGCTCCATAGACTCTCATACAATGGTATCAGATTTTCAGGCTGGTTTTGGAGCAAGTCAACTTGTAATAGTGATACTAGTTGTCTAGTTCCCCGTAGAGGTTGGCAGGAGATAGACATTTCCAAAACGCTACTTTCTAAATATATCCTGTGGAGCTAACATTAGCATCGGACATTATCACATAATTAACTACCGTGAGCAGTTCTATGCCACGCTAGCCAGTGAAGGTAGACTGATTGTATACACATGCTACTTTTGCTTTCTTAACAGTGAAGAAAGATCTAAACAGCGTTACAGGAGCACAGTTGTTTCTTCATTTCATTGTCTTGTGTCTCAGTTGCCAGGTGATGTAGTAATTTACTTTTACACTGATCTGTAGGCTTTAGCTTCATTATGTTGAACCAGTTTGAAACTCACATTGTAGACCCTGCTGTCTACTTTGCTCACAAACCGCTTTTGTGGATTCCAAAAATGAGATAATATTCCTTCAGTGAGTGCAGTTAGTGACAGTGTGGCTTCCCTGACAGCTCTGACAGCTTGACGTAGTAGCAGTGGGGGAGGGGAACAAGCAAAGGGTCAATCTACCGCTTCATTTACATAGAGTGATTGATTCATTGTTTATATTAAAATATTAACTAGTGCAGCTTTAAATCAATATTCTTTTGTTCTAAAATTCTAAACAGTCTAAAATTCTAAAAATGCATGAAAACACATCTCTAGTAAAGGTCTTTTCACACAGGGGCATGACTAAAAAAACTACATTGAAATGAAAAATACCTGTGATGATTTCGCAACAGATCAATTAATATCAGCGGGGATGCGAATTTGTAGCAGCTGCAACATTTGTTTAATAAAAAGTTTGAATAGATCTCCGCAGACAGAGGAGCAAGATTTTTACTCACTATCTTTGTCCAAAGTAATTTCGTTACTTTCCACCCAGGCGGAGTTCTCTGTCCATGTCTGTGCCCGCACTCTGCCTGTATACCTTCCATACTCATATATAGAGTTCTTGCTCAAGTCACATTCAAGGCTGGAGATGTTCACACAGCCCTCTCTGTAAACTGAGACTGAGGATCTGTGGATCAAATACGGTGATATTCATTTTAGGTGTGTTTGTGAAGACAACATATTAAAAAAAAGACAGCAGGCACCAAGGACAAACTGGAACTGAAGTTTAGCCCAGGACTTTGAGTTTGTGAAGTATGAGCACCCAAAGTTTTATAATTATACTGCTTATGTACCCCTCCTAGCCAGTTTACCAGATCAAACTCACATTTTGTAAAGAAAACCTTACCCTAGTTGAATGTTGTGTCTGTGGAAATGCATCATTCACAATGAAAAAGGATGCGTATTTTGTGGGTTGAGATGCTCAAAAAGTTTGAGGGGAAGCCCTGAATGAATGTTGTTGTGTTTTGTGAAATGTCATTATGTTTTAAAATGTCTTTTGGTTTGGGTAAATATGGTGTTTTGAATTGAATTTTTTTTTTATGATACAGAAAACAGCGAAACTACCCCAACGCTAATGACTTATGTAGTGTAAACACTTGTGTAAATTCTTTTGACACAAAAGAGAGCAGTTTCTCATGATGTCAAATAAATACCTCACCATACCTAACCATCTGTTTAAATGGCTAAGGTGATCATTAATATTAAGGTGATATATGTAGCAGACATGAAGCAAAATTAGCATAATTTGGAGTCATATTTGTTTAACATATGAACACATTATTTTAACATCATATTTTAAAAATGTTAACAAAAATTGCCTGTTTAAATATCAAGCTTTTACTTAGAAACGTTAGCATTTATTTGGAGATGTATCTGTGTTTACCTTAGAAACCTCTCCCTTTAGCTCTCTTTTTGGTCTCCACCAACTCCTGAGAAAAATATCTGTCTCTGTAAATGTGCCACTAAGTTCACCAGCTAGTCTCTAACTGTGCGAGTCTGCTGTTTGATGGCGAGCAGGTCGTGCGCAGCGCTTTTCTTTTTGTTTAATTGAAAACAGCTGCCTGCTCTGGCTGGAAAAGAGCTCACTTTCTCACTATTTAGAGCTGTTTTACTTTCTAGGAAAGCCCAAGCTGGGTTGAGCAGGAGCTGCAGCGCAGCCACGTGATTACATTACACACAACTGTAGTTATTTTGAACTATTGTTAGTGCAACTTTGACCCTCTGAGCCAATCACTGTAAATAATTAAAAAAAATGCTAACACCAACTATAAAAAAATGAAAATGAACAAATAGAATGCCAGTATCACTGACTTACTGATGTTAGCCAGGTTGCACTGCACAAGTGAATTGTACACCAGTAAATGAAGAACACTGAGCTCATAGTTCTCAGAGTGTGTCTACAGTGTAACGTGTGTTTGCTCATTGTGCGTAACAGTCTTTTTTTCCCAGCACCACTCATATTATTGTTGATAAGGGGGAAGTTTCTGTGTTCAGTAGTTGAGGGGGAAGTTAGTAATATGATAAGTGATCCTGCATACACATCTCTTTTCTAGTTTTCCAACCACTTAAAGCGCTTTAAACTCCACATCATTCACCCAGTCACTCACTGATGACAAAGGCCACTATGCAAGCTGCCACCTGCCCATCAACTTTGGGTAAAGTGTCTATCCTAGAACAATTCAAAATGGAACAAACAACACAGGGATTGACCCAACATTGTATGAATGATGGAGCCGATATAATCTATCCATATGCAAAACAGCATTTCACTGGCATACAGCTACTGTGTGTATTAGAAGAGTGGAATAATCCTGGGCGATCTAGAACTTGATATTGCTTATAGTTGCGTGTCAGGCTCTGACAAAATTGTGAACAACATTTACATTTTTTAGGACATTTTCCAGACAAATTGATGCCTCTTATGATCGATAATGAAAATATTCCACGGTTGCAGCTGTAGCTTCAACGTCAACAGGCTTTGATAGCTGGTGCAGCACAAACAGACTGACAAGAGCAAATGTTTGCAAAAGCAGAGAAGGTTTTATTGTTGCTGAGATTAGTGTTGACTCACTTGTACTGAGTTGTGTAGACCAGGCCGCTGGCTGGAGGTGCAGGTGAATCCCACGTCAGCATCAGGTTCATGTTGTAAGAGGTCAAGCGGACATTTGTGGGTGGACTGAGGACTCCTGATACCACTACACGGTCCAAGTAGAATAGGACACAAAGTTAGTATTTCACTCGACTTTAGTAAATTATCCCTTAAACGTTGTCAGAGCCACTGCACGTTTTATCTGATTGAACTATATTGCATACAGGTGTGTAGTCTATGCTTATCATGGTGTCACAATGAACCTTGACACATGAAGGAGGGAGTGTACACAATAAACACAACTGTCTGGATGGAGCGTCTCTAATGAGCTGCTCGTCTTCTCAAGCACTAAGACACATTATTTCAGTTTGTTAATGCCATAAGTCACACAAACACTATTCTACTGCAGGATGGACTGCTTTTAAACCAACAGCTCTGTTAGAAGTAGTCAAAAGGTCTAAAGGTGAGTTAGTTACGCGCGCGCACAGTCTATACTCTCAGTTTAAAGATTCACCATCAGGTGACAAAGACATATTACCTGTGGGTCCGAGTACTGTTGAAAACGTTAGGATGAAGCCACAAATAGCAATTGCCATGTTAGTCTAAAGGCTGTCAGTTAATGAGAGAGTCGCGTCTTTAACGTCCTACTTCCTGGTCGCTCACTAACACGAGCAGGGGAATTACGCGGAAACGAAACTCCTTCCTTCTCAGAAACGGCAGCTTTTGGATTCGAGGATTCAGCCTATCAGTGCCCGGCAGGCAACATCTGCTCTGTCTACACGAGGGGTCTCTCGTAGCCTGCGTTGTGTTGTGTTGTGTTGTGTTGTGTTGCGTTGTGCTGTGCTACCTGCACTCTTAAATGACTACCCCAATCTCTGATATAACTAACCCTAAACTCTGATATAACTAACCCTAAACTCTGAGATGACTAACCCTAGACTGATACAGATAGATCTTTTTGGAACTTCACTTTGAGTCCGCTAAGAAGAGTATTAAAGTTCAACACTGTCACTGAAATGCTATAAACAAGTTCACTAAACGCGCTCTATTTAAAAACACTAACTTCTACTACTTTATGCAGCTGCACCACAGTCCGACCAAATCATCTCCAATGTGATAGGAATTATGTTCCATAAGTGACCGCTGACCTTTCACAGAGTTGCAGCATTGTATATTTACATACGAAATAACTTTCTCTCACAAAAAGGAGGACATGAACATTTTTGATTCTGAGCTGAAGATGCACTAACTCTGAGTACTACTTGAATGTGAGGGCAAAAAATGCTGTTCAAAGAAATGATCAACCAGGATTTAGATTTTAACTGTTCCATTCTAAGTAAACCGTAACTACATAATGTGCTGCAAGATGCACATTCATACAGACTGAATGAATGAGGCGATGAAACAACGTGTTTGTCTCTGTGAGAAAGAGGAGATAGAGAGAAACTCTGAGTTGGTTAAAGACAACCAGGATGCAAGCTGGCTCACAGAAGCAGTTACTGTGGGAAGAGACCCAAAAAGCAGAGTTTCCCTCAGCTCAGGGTTCACTATCTCAGAGTTTCTACTGAACCTGCTTTCCTGTTTTAGAAAGCAGGCCATGATAAATCACTCATAAAACTCAAACTTCAGCCTCTTGTGACCAAAATGAATATTTCAACAACAAACACAAAAACACACAAAACAAAAATCACCTTCCAAAACTATTTTTTTATAAATTGAAATATATTTTGTACTCTGCCTGTTTCACAAATATCTGCCATAAACACAGGAGAGAAAACTATAAGATTTGACGAAGAATATTAATTACTATAATTATTTTCCTAATTTTCCTCGCATGGCTTCCAAAAGATGGAACTTTTTTCAATAGACATTAAGTTTATCATGACCACATTGTGATTTTACTTTACACAGACTACTACTAAACAGATGTGTTTTAAGTTGTGTTTTTGAACCACCGTGTTTTTTGGATCAACCACCCAACAGGACAAGAACAGACAACGACTGAGAGTCAGCACTGCAGAGAACATCATTGGTGCCAGCCGGCGCCCATGCAAAACGTCTGTCATTATGGATTATACTACTACAGTTTTAATGCACAATTTGTTTTTGATATGTACATGTTATCTATCACACACACACACACACACACACACACACACACACACACACACACACACAGATATATATATATAAATAACGCACATGCACACTCAATACATATATATGTGTGTGTGTATATATTATTTATCTATCTATTTATATTATATCTATATATCTATAAAAACATATATGTATATAATATTATATATATATATATATATATATATATATATATATATATATATATATATATATATATATATATATGATAAATATGATAAATGTAGTGACACATTACTTACAAAATGCTTTACATACCTTTGTCTGCGAGGCTGTGCTGTCCTGTTGCTGGCCTGCCATTCTCTACTTCTCCACCAGAGGCCCTCAGACTGTGTGTGTCTACACTACGGGCCCATTTCCACTGATTCCTTGCAAGACTGACAATGTTCCTTTGTGCTTTGCTTTTCAGCCATCTGAAAATGCCTGAAGCTGAACCTACAACCTGTCATGGATTTATCTAAATTTGGGTCCTCTCCCTTGCATTTACCCGCCTGACAGATTAAATTAAATTAAAAAGAATATTTTCCTCAATGTCCAACAAATATTCTGTCCGCCTGTTACTTTACTGAAATATGTTTACATACAGAGCTTTTGACTTGGCTAAAAATAAACATTTTAAAAGAACATATACATTAAGATATATTACGGAGTAAGATTAACAACATTGTCTGTTAAGTTAAATATTTATTATTTGTATGATTGTGCATCTTCTAATGGATTTAAGGTATTTGCAGTTTTTAGAATTTCCAATTAAAATTTACATTAATAATCTTGTCTAATCTTTTTTTTTAAATCCAATTTTTTATTAATAATTTCCAATTCATACTGATTGGAGTCTGACATTTTCAAAAGGCCAAGTAATTTTGATGTTCGGACACTAAAAGGAGGTTTATATTAAAAGAATCTATAAAAACACAAATGGATAGACAGTGTTTGCATTTGTTCAGAATTTCTAAATTGTAAAGAAAAATCTATGATCAAATTATGAGTTTGTCTTTTTTTTTTTTTTTTAACTTAGATGTAATACCAATTAACAAACACGTGTAAGCAAACACACTGCAGAATCAGAGAATTACTAGATTTTTTTGGATCTTCTTATGGACATTTTTTATTTCATTGATTTTGATTGAACTAAATTGCCATTGCACAGAGCACAGGCACTGGGAAGTGCACATAAGAATCCACCAGAAGTGCAACAATTAACGAAGCCGAGGATATAACGAATATATACAGAATAATCAGGAATTGATCATATAGAATACATATAGAATGTAGAATAAACAGTAAGGATCATATAAAGTCATTAGTTTTGTTGTTGATAATATAGGATAAGCAGGTGGGCTACGTAATGGATTTTACATATTTAAAACAATGTATTCATCATTTAAAAAAATATATAATTTATAATAAAAGCGTATTAATCACTTTAGTTGTTTGAGCAGCTTCTTCTTCGGATCAGGCGGTGCGGCCGCCGAAGCCACGCCCACCGGGCCGCACCGGCCAATGAGAGGCGACCTCTGAGAGGCGCAAAGCCGCATTTCTCCATCGTCTCCTGCCGTCAATGAAAACAAGCTGCTCCTCCAGCAGCTGCGGAGTGAGAGCGAGCCGGTCCGCCAATGGGACGAGAATCCCGAGAGACAACAGACAGAAGAGCGGACGAGTGTTTCCACGCGGAGGGAGACTATTCTTCAGCGCCTCGGGATCCTGAGCGAGTTTGACAGCTGGAACACTTCTGTTCAAGTAAGGAGACACTTTGATTAGAGCTGCTGCTTGAGCCCAGCCAGAGATCAGCCAGGAGCCTCTCCGGGGACTCCTTTCTACCGCTAAACACTGTCAGGAAACACTGCCCAGAGCGGCGGTGTTTCCTGACAGTCTTCGGAAATGGCTACTACTATGCATTACCCACTTTGACCTCCTCATGTGCTCCATCACATCCAGCTCCAGCTCAAAACAATGACGGCATAAAAAACAAACAAAAAAACAATCAAATATAATATTTAGCGCCTTTGTTCTTTTGCTCAAATATATTTATTAAAAAGAGCATTCAAAATGTAACATGAGATAATTTAAAGACTGGTTTTATTTACACCCCATAATAAGATCTATTTTGGTTTTGTCAAGGCCTCATGGACAAAGACAGAGGGCTTCTGTTGTAACACATATTCCTGATGAATAGCTCATGAACTTTATTACATGCCAATCCGTTTGTCTGCCTTTAGTTTAGGATTTTCGAATCTGAGGGGAGAATCCATAGTGTTCATCTTGTGTAGTTTGAGCGCTGATCTTCACCATGCACACAGCTCACAGGGAGGCAGAGAGGGCTGGGCCGCCAGCACCTCATGAAGAGCATACGAGATGCTTTTGGGATTGGGTGCAGCCAGGAAAGCAGGGCAACACCCCCACATCATGGAGGCTTTGTTAGACAGGCTCAGTGCTTCTAATAGTGTGTGTGTGTGCATGTGTGTGTGTGTGTGTGTGTGTGTGTGTTTCTGCCAGAGGTTGGGGACGACATTTGTAACCCTGCGTGAAACTCTTGTCCATCTGCTGTCCCTGCCGCTCGCATCACAGGACGATCTGCGTCCACTCCTGGCATTAAAATGTGTCTCGTGTCCAGACTGGATCTAGAGTAGGACTAGGCCTGCACCAAGTGAGGAAAATCTGCCATGTGCGAAAACACTGTTCAACATTGCAATGACAATATGATATACAATATGCAAGAATAGAAAATTATATACGTACTGTTATTAGTAATGAATTAAAGATATTATGTCAATAGTTCTAGATCAGCAGCATAAATACAAGTCACTATATAACATCTTGCTAAAAAATAAACCTAAAAACATCAATTATAATATATATTATTCCTGAGTGTCGTCAGAAGCAGTCCTGTCCCCTGTCCTCGACTAATTCCCTCTCAGCTACTGTTTCATCAGAAGGTTCATTTCTTCTGTGTGACACACGATGCTGCTCTCCTCTTCAACCCCGTCTCCAAATCTCACCACAGCGTTGTTCGTACCAGCAGCAGACTTAATGTGGACCATGCTGCCCTCCTCCACTGATCAAGCCAAAGCCGGGGGAAATGTTAATACCGTGCTTCTTTGTCAATTTGGTGAGACCCATCAATGGCTTTCAGCACGCCGACCAGCAAAAGTCAACCGCAAACAAAAAAAACTGAACCCTTGTATGCACTCACCAACACAGTAAACTAACAGCTATTTACATCATTTAGGTCAAAGAAAAGATAGGAAACTACTCACAAGTGCTCAGCACGCTCACTCCGTCCGCTCGCAGACACGGATAACCTCTGAGCCTCTGACTGGAAGAGCAGAGCTTCAGTGGCTGTGATTCGCTGTGAAGTTATCTGGCTGCTGCGTTGGCCTTTGTGTTGCTATTCAATCAGCATGACAATAGATGAAAATGATTAAATAGACACTATGAAGGAAGAAAAGCGTTTCTGCAGGAATCTCTGCACGTTCTGGCTGCTCTGCTGTTGCTGGATGCCCGAGTCTTGTTGGGCCCCTGATGGCAGGGCCCCATCCAGCTGCAAAGCCACTCGACTTACTTTAAGGAGGATTCAGATAAATCTGTTGGTCCAGTGAACAAAAGCTATGTTTTTTAAGAGACCGAAAAGCTTTTATTTTCAAATATTTTTTACTGGTTTGAGTGTTTTTAACTTAACAGTCTCATGTGAGCCAGTTGTTTTTGTTTTATAACACATATAAAAATGGCTTACAAAAATTAAGAGAGAAACCATTTTGACAAAAGTAATGAGTGAGTAATATATCATGACTTTTTGTTGACGTTTTGAGTTGTTATGCTGACTCAATCTATGAAGGATGAAACTGATTCAATAGTGACTAAAATTGAGAGAACCAATTCATTTAAGATTAAAAATTTTCATTTTAATTTCAATAAATGTATCCTCAATTTTTCTCCAACATATTGTATCATTTCTATTGGCGACTTCACATTAAATTGATAATTGATACTATCACATTACATGTCTATTACATAAACATTGTTCCGCAGTGTTTTTACAATGACAACAATTGAAACGCAGCAGGTCTGAAACCGGCCCAAAAATTATTTAGAGCTCACCTCGGTTATTATTACTGATGCTAGAAATAATCAGGCATGCCCATCATCATGTAATGCAGTCCGCCCCTTTTTCATGTTGCATTCTGGCTATGCATTTTATAACCGGCAAAGGCGCCAAGCTTTGCATTAAAAAGTAAAAAATAGAACATTTGACCTTCTGAAACTCCTTGTGATGAAGAAGTCCTATTTTATCTCCTCAATGAATAAAATGCTAACACATACATACACTGGCTGATGCTAGAAAAAGTGAGTGGAGGAGCACTGTCGCGGCTGGTAAACACGCCAGAGTGGGACCAAGTGGGATAAAGACGTCTGTGATGAGAGAGACAACATGTTCTGTACAGAGGATGGAATTAGAGCTGTGGAAACTATTTATGTTTAACATACTAGTGAATTTATCAAGACAACAGGGAACATATGGAAGAAGTGTTGACTTTGATAAGAAACAGAACAGATAAGAAAAGACACCGCTGTGAAGTCCCATCAGAGGATAGATTTTGGGTGAACTCACTTTACAGACCCGAAGGAGCCTCCAAAAAAAAAAAAAAAAAGAAGCCTGGCAGCTTCCTTTCCTCTGCTCTCCCAAACCCATGTCAAAGCCTTTTCATCACTGGGCTGTTCAAGTGATCTCATTGCAGTTTGAGGCCTTTGAACGTGTTATAGTAATGCTGTGAGCATCACACACTACATTCCATTCACCTATTGTGAAGGCATTTTCATTTTTCATTTTGAACCTAACTTGCTATCTCACTACATCCAGTCCCTTCTAGGTGGTGGTTTTATATGTAGATGTTTTTGTGTGGAAGCAGTGATGGATAGGACCAGACTGCCACTGGCCCCGCTGTGTGATGGATAGTGTCTGGAGCTCTTATGGTGACAGGGCTGAAAAATGGTCCGCGGCCTGTGAGGGAAACTCTATTCACCCTCATTAGCAGCAGACACTTTCCATTATGGCGGTGTGATGGAGGGGGTACCCACATCTGTGGCTGTGTGGGGGGGGATGCTCCCAGGTGTGGTGAGCATAAAGGCAGAGCAGCAGCAGCAGCTGGGGGGAATGGAGACTGTTCTGATGTGCGTGTGATATTCCAGGGGATTGCTTGTGTCATTACTATAAATTTACTGAGACACGCCCTCCTCAGTATCTGCTTTTTGTGAGCCACTTTTGAAGGAGCATGTGAGTTTCCTCCAAACCAGTGGTTCTCTAGCTTTCTACCATGTGTACCACATCCTAAAATATGCAGCTCTCCACTAGAGATGCAGAGTTCCTAACCGGCCGCTTTTCTTCTTGTTATCTTGTAAAATGCAATGTTAGTGAGAAACGTCCAGTGTTTTGAAGGAGACATTCCAAACACTGGAAGTTTTGTTTAGTGTTAAAGCTTTTTGAGTGGTTGGAAGACTAGAAAAGCACTATACAAGTACAGGTCCATTTACCATTTACCTCTATTGATGCCAATAACAAAGTAAACGGATAACATTTAGAATGTTTGATGCTTTACACTGACTGGGACGGTTGTAAAAACGTCTGGGGCCTTGCTGTCAATTTTAATTCTAAGATAGAAAATGGGAATTGGTGGGTCACTCTTTGAAAAAATCCGACAAGAAACTTGCAATCAGAATGTCTCCAGCTCTCGTACCGCTATTATGAATGATGCTACAATAGCGTAGCGTAGGCCTACCCTATTAGCTGTGGACGATTCATACAGTGGACTGGTTTATTCCTCATAAAAAGATTATTTATTGTTGACTGTACAAAAGGGTAAAGACCACTTAAAAATAAGTAAGAAAACAATGAACACACGGTGTGTTTACTCATAATAAGTACAACAGAATCATTTCTATAACTCTTTCAAATTTCAGATTTCAAAAAATGAATGATCTCAAAATCACTGAGAAACTCATTTTCAACCATATTATTAGGAAGTGTGTGCATGATACGTATGTGACGCACAACACTTGTATTTTTTCACTTAATATTCAGGATGCATTGTTGGAGTCCCTATCTCACTGAAATGTTACTTGTTCGGAGGCTGTCTTGTATTAAACGTAACTAACTTGAAGGTAGTCCTATTGTGCTCATTTAAGGTTCACACTCAATATTGTGTTCCTATAGACTACGTTTGCTGCTACTGTTAATATTTTCAGGAGGTACGTGTCGTTTCCTGTTATTCCTTCTGGTAAGTCACCCAAATAAAGTGATTTACAGTGTTTCCCCGAGGTTTACAGCTTCTTTCTGTGTGGGGGCTTAAGGTCAGCTTTTGGCAAGAAGCCAACAATCGGCCAACAATAGTGAACAGCAGTGGTATCAGTAGAGTTGCATGCTGGGTGTGTGATTTTGTGTTTGTGTGTGTAGGGGTGTTTTAAGGTGCATGAAAAATGGTTCAAAAATATAAAAACAGCTCAAAAACAGCTTTGTCTGCGAGCGAGTGACGCAAGTGTTGAGTAGGCTCGAGTGATTGACATTTAACAACACCTAAAACAAAGTTAGAGTGACAGAATAAATTAGAGCAGTAAAGAAGATGATGGAAACCATGAGTGTGAAGATAGACAGATCGCGAGGAGAAGTATAAATATTAGGAAGTGATCAACCTAATGTGTTAGAGTACATTTAACGTGTTCTGTGAAGCAGAGGGAGGGCTGGTTGGTGATGGAGGAGGGCCGGTATCGGGCCGGCCCAACCCCGTCGGCTTACCGGGATGTCGGCCAGTCCGCCACTGGTTGTACACTGACTTTAATGATCTTGACCCAGCATGCCATGTGTGAGAGGAGCACAGATTATTCAGTAACAGGTTCTAGAACTGGTTGTATGTAATGCCGCCACACTGCGGGACATTTGCTCCCCCATGTCATCCAGTCTGGATCCTGCTGTCAACCTTCTGCTGCTCTCCTGCCCTCCCATGTCACAGCTAAACGCTTCCCTCGCACAGCCTCTTCATGCATTCAGTAACGGACTCTTTAATGTCAACGTTCCCAGTTATTGTGAGTTTTATTGCTGCAGCTTGCATTTTACTCATTGTGCAAATGTCTGAGATTTTGTTTACCGAGCGACATGGACACAAATAGAAGAAGACCCTTTCAGAGGGTCTGGGAACTAATCAAATTCATACATTTTTCAGAAGTGGAGATGAGAGCTGATTGTAATTCCTCAATTCATACATTTTATTTATGCTTTCTTGTTGTTGCTAATTACCCTGAATATCTGCAAGATGGTGCATACATCCTGACATGGTTTACATGTTTGTGAGCTGTTGTGCATTCAGCGGAGGCTTCAGCCTGTCAGAAGCAGAGCGGATGAAGTCCCTGCAGGATTCTGCTTTGATGATCCCCTTTGAACTTGAGCACGTTTACTGCATGAATCATTTACTCGTAGTAGTAGCTGTAGTAGCCGGCACTGAAGCAACATTCTCATTTCTCTGTGAATGGAGCACAAATAATCCATTAATAATCACAATTCTTAAAAGTAATATCACAGTTGTGTCTTTTTGAAACATTGGTCTTCAGAATTAAATAAGAAAAGATTTCATAAATCTTCACGTTTGACAACAAAATGCTTCGGTTTTTCTTTTCTGAATGTGACTCCATCAGGTTAGATGCTGGTTGTGTTTCTTGGTTGTCTTTTGAAGTTGGGATTGCACAGTTTCCAGCTTAATGCAGCGTGTCTAATTCTGCCTTTTTGTTCTCTACTCAGGTCGGTGGAAGAAAGTGGAAGTAAAGCTCTCATATTTCCAGAAAAGGAATGAGTTCTGGGGTTATGATTTACAGCTCACAGCAAAGGTGTCTGCAGGAGATTACTGGGCTTAATTGGAGAAAACCAAACCAGACTTTCTAAACAGCTACTTACAATAAATGCACTTATTGTAAGTCACTTTGGATGAAAGAGTCAGCTAAATGAAATGTGTTGTCAGGTCGTTTGTATGAATAGTTTAGCCCTTTAAAAAAAACTAAATATATGTTCATTTCAGAATTTTGACAAACATATATTAATTATCAGCTCAAAGTTAAGTTTGAAATATTTACTCAACCTCATTAGGATTCACACTTTTGTACATTTTTGATACTTCAAATGTACCCATTTAACAAGAATGGCTTTATAGTTAACGGATACTCCTGGCAGAATGAAGAGAAGCTGGCAGTGCCTCATGGTTGAAGAGGATTCTACATCAATCTATTACAAAATGAATTAAAGCAACTCTAACCTCAAAATAAAATACTTTTAAGATGAATTTAAGATAATCCAAAAACACAAAGTATACTTTATTCTATGTTGGTTACATGTTGGCTATACATTTCCAATATTCTCTCTCTTTTAGCTCTGTTTTGGTCTTCACCAACTCAAATATCTTTAGAAGTCTATGTTCACCAGCAAGTCTGTATGTCTGCAGCAGGTACTGTACAAAGCTTATTCCCTGGAATGCTAAAGTCACTGATCTGTTTTATCACCTCAATCCCAGACACAAAAATGGGGCAGTCACCAGTCAATCCCCTAAATCCGAGTTTGCTCCCTCTGCCTATTTAACTGAGTCTCAGTGTTCATTTCCATCCAGTTCAGCAGGGCCCTGCAGCTGTCACGGAGCTGCATTATCCCCTCTCGCATCTCTGTGTAACTCAACCTTACCATAGCAGGAAAAACACATGTCCCACACAACCTTCAAAGGGATTTGGTTGGCATCCTCTGCTTCTCATGCAGGCTCTCAGACCTGAGCTGGTATGTGCCCACAACAGTCCACAGGTGTTCTGGAGGAATGTGTAAACTGCACATAGATCACAGAGTGAGCAGAGGAGCAACAACAATGGAAGAAAAACATGATTTAATTTCTCGCTCCTTTGTCACTTACTCAAACCCACTGCCGCTAACCTGCTGTCCTGTGACAAGAGGTGTCACATCCAGCAGACTAGCTTCTCATCTGGCCATTTTTTGGACACAACACAAAACACAATATTTCATGACAAGAAGAATCCTCCATATCATGAAAGATGACAGCCTACAGGGTATTTTCTCCAGGTGTTCCTTGTGTAGGAAGATGTACATATTGTAGTGGGAACACACAGAAATAATCTGTTGAGGGACTACAAACCTCCTTGGATATATTGTTTTTCAATGTAGTCTACGTCCACTATGTAAAACCTTCAGCAGTTATTGCTTCTGGCGAAAGTTAGAAAATATGTGACCTGGTTTCAGTTCATTTCTCCCCACAAAAGTCATCTCTAGAAGTGTGTGCATGCGCGCGTAAGTGTGTGCGTGCGTGCGGGCATGCATCCTTCAACTGTTGCTTTAATTTTCTTACCAATTTGTCCTTCTCTCTTCCAAATAATCCAGCCACGTAACTATCCATCTATGAAAGGAGATCACACTTTAGGATCCTCCTGCTGACTCCAGGAATATGCAGTAAGATTAAAGGTTTGTAAGAGTAGCATTTAATGTGACAACAGAAGAAATCCTGGCCGGCCATAAGCCTCAGAACAGCACCATTGTGAATGTTGGTTAGTCCTGATGGGCAGGGGACTCCTCCCATCATGTATGAATGGGTGAATGATGTCATGTAGTGTTGAAGCACTTCGAGTGCTCCAGTACAGTCCATTTTCCATTGTAGATACATGGAACATGTTCCAACGATGTAATCCATCAAATCACACTTCAGCATATTTTCTTATTAATGATTGAGATTGTAAAGTCAATACAAAACTAAGCAACAGAAATACAACACTTTATAAATTACATCTGATGGGGATGAGAAACCTTTTACTTTCACTTTTGTAATAGTTGCCAGATGTAAGCCTCTCCTAGGTACTTTTTCTTTACTATTATATTTTTGTACTACGACTAGTATTTGCATTTGATGTTACTTTATACTCCTAGTAGACCCCATCTCTTAGGAAGATCTTGTACTTTTACTCGTCTACATTTATTAACAACTTCAGCTATTTATTGTTGACATTTAATAGATCCATGTTACGTTTACATTTGTTTGCGGTTTGGTTACACATAAGACCAACACTTTTCATTGTGTCGTCGTGTTGCATGAATAAAGGCTTTGTTTCTGGTTGCTTACAGAATTGCTTGGTATGACAATGGGAACAACTTCCATGTAGCAAGCTGAGCTGAGGATTAAAAGTGAGAGAGTTTATGTGGAGCACTTCAAAAGAAAGTGACTGGATTAGGCTGATCGGTACTGAATGTGTAGTGTTGTGGAGTAGCAGCACTGCTTGGGAACAACAGGAGGGGATAAAGTCCTGTACTTCCAAATACTGTCCTGTACTGTTCCGCCACTTTAAGTTCAATGATGAGACTCGGCCCTCTGTCTGCGGTTGTCAGACTTACTTAATGTCCTCAGCGTTAAATTCTATGAGCATGCTAAATAGATTTGTTGATGGACAAAAGCTGTGCTTCATGTGGGAATTTCTGTAGGTTTTCATTGCAGCCTAAATGGTAGGCAAATCATCTTAAATGTGTGTATTATAGTGATTGTAATCTTTGTTTAATCCCTCATGCACTTTTCCAATTAATTGTAGACACATCACTACTGCGTGCACATACACCACGCTGTTCACAACTGGAAAAGGCTTGCTGTGATATCTCAGGCCTGTTCTCATCACTCCAAATCTGGTAAAGCCAGTTCTCACACCATTTGCAGGAGAGGAAACACTTTCCACAGTTTGTTGCCCAGCTCAGGATGTCAAGTTGCCAGGTCTGCAGATCATTTTCCCCAGCTGACAACTGTTCAGAAGTTATTCTCAATAACCTCAGTACATCCCAAACAGATTTGCTGGGGCTGCATTTCCTAATGAAATATGCAAAACTCACTATTCATACTAGTTTGAGTTCACACTGATCCTGAACGACTGAAGGTTACAGACCACCTACTTCACTAAAACTCAGAGTGGAGAAGTATTGGTCCCCCAGCCAACCAAATGAATGTAACTGATCTGATGGCCTATCCCTGCGAACAACAAGCAGTAGACAAATTATACACCACATGAACTGGGTCATCAAGGAGCACAGGGACATTTAGATCTATCGAGCCCAGAGAGGCGGTCAGAGAGATGCAAAATAACCAACACACACACACACACGCGTGTACGTGCGCGTGCACGCACACATGCAGACACACACACACACTCTTTCCACAAGTTCTGTGTTCTTTCATTGAGCACAGACCATGAGAAGGAGCCGAGATGTCAACAAGAGAACTGTATGAAGGGACACGGCGTTGACCACAAAGCCGCCCTACATATGTCCTCATCACTTCTCCCACTGAACAAAGCTGCCAACACTGTAGAGTGAGGGGGTCTCTTCCTGCCTGCCTATAGGCTTGGGAGATGCGCTCTCCAAACCATCCAGGCGTGTCTTGGATAGGGTATAACTGGTCACACACACCCAGGTGTTCAGTGTGTTTTATGGGTCTGTGCGTTCAACATAACATCCCAATGCACAAACTGGGAAAAGCAGATGTAACTTAGCCTCCCTATCCCATACATAACGTGTAACACAAAAGAGGGATGCCATCTGGGTTTAACAAGCAACTGGGGTAAACTGACAGGGCCGTTATTTTACATACTGTACTCCCTTAGCAGAGGTCAGTACAAGTAGCAGCAAAGCTGTTCTGAATGAAGATTGAAGATGTTTATTGTCACTCCAAGTTAAAGTACAATCATAGGAAATGCTTTGACTGGGAGGCTTCTTATGTCATATGTCATGAAACTGACAGTAATTTTGTGACATATTAGTGAATGAGGCCCAATGAGAAGGGTTTCAGCTGAGCGCTTGTCTCTTAATGTGCATTTACACTGCCTGGTTTAAAATACCCAGCATTACTGAGCATGTCCTTGTACCTCTATGGTTTATTAGCACAGCCCTTTTCAAGCCAAATATTACTCGGGCAGCTTCAGAGATAAATGTACGTCTGAGTGTTTGCGTAAGACTCTTTGTGAGCTGCTCAATGAGTTAGCTCATTGATAATGAGCCCGTCCAGATTTCTGCAGGGCCTTCAATGCATCTGGCTGTAGTGGAGAAAAGGGCACAAAGGACCAGAGTCAAGTGCATGTGACAAATGTTCTGTGTGCGCCATTTTCTTCTGTGTCGGAGCAGTGTGTTGTCTATAAGACAAGCTCTTCTGTGTATCCTGGCTGTTGAATGAGCCAATGTTCACAGTGGGCCCAGTCTGGCCTGAGTTTACCTGCAGGGTGATGGATGAAACTAGTCCCAGTTCTGTTAGCTCCTGCTCTATTCTGGACTTTGCCAGTGACAACCATACGTCTATACTCTGGTGTAAACAAGGATGAAGCAATCTCTGGCCATTGGAATGTCTTCATCCTTTGATTAATGGTCACATTATTATTTCACCATATAATAAAGGAAGTAATTAGCTCAGTTCAGATTTCAAACTCCATTCCAATTCAAAGCACTGCAGAAGTGACAAAATATAATGTCACTGCTAAAGCTTTTTCAGTCAGGAGTGAGCTGTTGAGAATGCAAATCGAACATTAATAAGTTAAATGTAGCAGGTAAAACACAATGTGTGTGCAATGAAACAGCTTCAAGAATATTTAAAAAAGATGTTTTCTTTGTCAAAACTTATTTGAAAAAAAGCATTTTGATTTCTTTTTGTAGAGCTAAGCTCTCGCACGTATAATTAGCTCTGTGTTTGCTGTGAACGCAGCATGAGAGGGACCAAAACCATGCATGTACTCAAAATTTTACAAAAGTTGGAAGAGGTAAAGAAACCAAATTTCTCAGTTGAAAGCCAATATTTAAAATATTGGTAAAATATGGTCTAAACGTGGGGGTGTCTCTAAAATCATAGGACAATTATTTGTCTTTTCCAAAGCTTTCATTAATTTGCAGCCGGAGCGGAGGTATTGATAAGTGTTTATGTTTTCGTGTATCATCATGCTCAACAGCGCAGATCCACTCTCAATCCATGGTCAGGACTGCAGCTCCTTTAAAACACACACACACACACACACACGCACACACACACACACACACACACACACACACACACACACACACACACGCAACTAGTCATACAGAGCAGAGAGGCTGTGGTGGAGACAGTGAGGTAAACCAGGTGAAGGGAAAATTACAGTTCCAATTAAAACGCCGATACTTTATCATACATATGAACAACAAGTGTTGTACTCTGTAATAGGGAATGATTCACATGATGAATAGATAAATATCTCCTTGGAAACGGAATGATTAGAAATCCCATCTGATTTAAAAATCATATTGTTCAGTATCAGTCATATATTGGTGTTTGTCTCACTTCTATTCAACACACAAGCACAGACATGTAAACAAAGTGAAACCTAATTCAATCAGCTATGTCTGCAGTCTCTCATCCACCACCGCTGTGTTTACACAAGCACAGCTCGCAAGCTCGCAAGCTGAAAAAGAAACTGATTGTCTGTAGTCTGTTTGTCTTATAGTTTAATTTTGGAAACCTAGCTGACACACACCAGGAGGAGGGAGGACAGGAGGAAGAACTGATACTGACTGATGTCTGTGTTCATCCTTCATAAACTTCAATCAAAAGTGTTATTTATTTTATTGACATTACAGATTTAGACCACTAAACTAGTTACTCTACAAGCAAGGAGTGACTGCAGCTCAGTGGTTGAACAGGGCCGTCCTTCAATCACAGTATCAGCGGTTCAATCCCCGGCTCTGCTAGTCCAAGTCCATGAGTCTTTGAGCAATTATCCCCAAATTGCTCCTGTAGTCAGTTCCTACAGTGTATGAATGATTAGTTAGTGCTGTCATCAGTGTATGAAAATGGAAGAACAGGTCCATTTACCATTACACTGGGATTCCAAAAACCTATTCAACATTTAAATGATTATTTATTTACTGTTAAAGAACTTGTTATATTCTTATAAATAATGTGTGGCTACTACTCTTTATCTCTGATAACATATGGCACAACGACATGAGTATTTTACCTTATGGGCAGTGTCATGAGTACAATTTCTTCAAGAGGGCAAAACTACAAAGTGCTATAGAGTGCCATTAAAATGCTACTTTCTTTACAGTCACAGTGCCCAGTGTAGTCGCAGTGCATAGACACAATAATAATGATGCAAATACACCAAAGATGATGTGTGCACACATTACTATAAACTGGAGTTTATCGGTGCTTAAGCAGCCATGACCTAACAATCCCTGTCTTTATGTTCTTTTCTTAGGTATTTGGTTGGCTTTCAACAATCAGAAAGCTGCATGTGTGAAACAATAGCAACCAGCAATGGAGCCCTGGCCTGCAGTGGCCTGGGTCCTACTGCTGACCGTCATCCCAGACCTTCTGAACAGCGCCCACTCCAGAGACTTTACTGAACAAGATATCATACAGCTCCACCCCTCAAGTAAGTGTCTACTTTCAACCACTTTTCTTTCATTTTTTTCTGCCTCAAAACTGTTAACTCTCCAGTCACATAGCAGATCAAAACATCTACAGAGCAAGTGCTCCTACTACTACTACTACTACTACTACTACTACTACTACTACTACTACTACTACTACTACTACTACTACTACTACTACTGCTACTAGTTTAGTTTAGTGCTGAATGTTGGATTGGATGTGATGGTTACGTTTTTCCCCAGCCACTCCATTTCCTGGTGGATTCAAGTGCTTCACCTGTGAAGATGCACGAGACAACTTTGAGTGCAATCGCTGGGCACCAGATGTATTCTGCCCTCGTGGTAAGTCCCCTGGCAACATTTACGCAGTAATGTCTGCACCATGTTTGTTTTACTTGCTTTACTCTTATTTTTGTTGAAAGCATATAAGTGTATATTTGGCTGTATTTAACTTAATATGAATATCTGTATGAAGAATGAGCTGTGGAGGATCAACCTTAAAACATTTGGAACAACCAACTGAATTAGACACTTATTATAATATATCATGTAAAATATATATCCCAGTAATCACAGTGACTGCGATGCAAAAATGTAATTCCTAATTAATGTAATTGTGTGTTTTCTGCAAAGAACCACCATAGATGATACCAACAAAGTAACAAGATAACATTTCACATTTTTTACAGTTTATACTGACTTTTCATGTTGCCACACCAGTGCTCTCCAGCTTCAAAAACATTCATATTATAACATTTTAGAAAAGGCAAATAGACCAAGAAATATACCGGTACCGTCTGTGCTTAAAAATGATAACGTGATTTGTTTCAGACCATACCACCCAACTCTACTCCCAAACTTATACAGGTACATGTTTGTGCTTTATTTTCTATGTTTTCCAGAAGCCAAATACTGCTACACGCGGCACATCATAGATGTGAAGGGGGACAGTGTGTCGGTGACCAAACGCTGTGTGGCCCTGGAAGACTGTCTCTCCACAGGATGCACTGAAATTGGTCATGAAGGAAACAAGGTGGAAAATAGTATTACTTATTATTGCCAGGTTCTTATTACGTATCTACCCCCACCAAAATCAAATGGAATAGAGTGTGCGTGTGTGTGTGTGTGTGTGTATGTGTGTGTGTGGGGGGGTTGCTGATATGAGGTCCAGAGACAGAGGATGCTGCATAAGTACAGCTTGTAAAGCCCTCTGAGGTAAATTTGTTATTTGGGATTTCGGGCGATGCAAAGTCAATTGAATTGAAACTATTGAAAGAGTTTTTTGGGACAGGGTTCATATATGGCATATGAAGAGTACAACCATCTAGTCCCCCTATCAGGGTTTTCTTATTTTTGCCATCACGTGTTGCTGTGATTGTATGTCATGATATAAATCAAGTTTTAAATAACTGTCCCAATATGCTGTTGTTGCATATTACCTGTGCTTAACATTGTCCATGATCTTCCCATCAAGGTGTGCACTGCCTGCTGTGAGGGAAACATCTGTAATTTACCAATGCCCTGGAACCAAACGGATGCTACCTTCACCACCACCTCCTCACCCAGCAGCACTGTGGGGCTCTCCCAAAGACACACACTGACTTTGTCACTCTGCATGGCTTCCTTCACCATCTCAAGCGGGCTTTGAAAAGTGAACTGAAGGGTGGGCAGTGGACTGGCTGGATTCTACCCTGACATTTTCTCATTATACCCGTGGATGACGAGAAAATGAAATGTTGCCAAACAGAAAGCATGTCACATGAAAACATGCACTTTGCTGAATGGTACATCTGGTTGATCCAGGAGGAAGCAATACGAGTGAACGACACCTCCTGTTTGTAATAGTCCGTCATCGCACAGCATGTGCAAAAGTACTCTCCCTACAATAGGCATCATCGGCTCATCTCATCTCATCAGCGCCATTTCTCATCTACCGTTTTGTCAGACCTTTAGCAAGAGGATAATGTTGCTCTGTGTCTTCTGGATTGTTTGCAACAACATTGGTAAAGACAGTGATAAAGCAGTGTTTTGGGTTCCTCTAAAGGTTCAACAAATCAATGATTCTTAAAGACTGCAAAAAGAGGAACAGACTAACTTTGCCAGAATGTGTTTTGTCTAAATCTTTAGGATTTGAAGTCGCACGTGTGAGTCGATAATCCATGCTGTATGTCATTGATGTGCATGAACATAATATTTATTTGATATCGAAGTTTGATGTAGAGCAATGCGGTTCAGAGCTGAGGTCAAAGACTGTTAGTCATGATATTGATGTTTTCTCTGGTGGATTGTTCTCAAAAACAAATCTCATTTCATTTTGAAGGGATTTTGAATTTAGCTTGGTGTTCTTTAGAAGTTTCACCATGAAAATGGGGGTTCTCCTCTTTTTCTGAATAATGTGAATGCATTTCAGCTAAAATGAACTAAATCACTCATATCATGTGGTGGAAAACAGTGAGCTCGGTTTCATAAAACAGAAGGTAGAAATGCCTGTTCATGTCTCAGGGATTAGTTTCCACTGTCCCTTCAGAGGAAAACATGCTTAAACTGTGGAACAGCTGTTGTGCAGTCAACACACAGACCTGAAATTTTATTGACAAAGTTTGACTCACGAATGACTCAGTGAGCAGCAGTGATGACACATGACACATGGCCATGTTATCATCCAAGGTTGGTCCGGATGATGGATTTTATAGCGATACCGAAGGTATCTGCACAGTTTATACTGAAAGTATTAAACCTTCAAAGTTCAGAGGACTAGTTCAGTCTTTATGGTTCACATGAGCCCCACAGTCTTCAACAATGTCCTCGTGCTGCTGCTCACTGGTTGGTTATTGCAATATCTAGCTCTTATTGGCTTTGGTGAGCTTCCCACCTATTGACAGGTGCATTTCTAAATTGATTAATGTTCATATACTCTGTTACTTCCAGTCCAGGCTGCGCTGGATTGCTTTCAGATGCCCCTGTCATGCCTCCCAGCTGTTGAAATGCCAACTGAAGTCCCACAATTCAACACAAATACAATCTCCACCACTGACAGGACTGAGGTTGGGGAGAGCATTTACCAGCTCAATTTGCAGTCCCTTTTCTTTCTGTTGGTCTCCATCTTGTGGCCTAACTTTGACCTTGTCATGGCAAGTAGGAGCGGCAATTTGTTATTGTGCTTATGTCTATCTCTATAGAACAGTAGCTGTGACGTGACAAACTGTGAGCATGTCAGCGGCTCTCTATAACCACACATGTTATTATCTTAGTAGTTTAACATTGTCTACCTTAAAGCCAGACTATGTGAATATTGAAAGAAGAAACAACTGAGGCCTCCTGAAAAGCAGAATTCTTAAACCTTAGTTGGTGTGGTATGACCAGTAGCTCAACGTGGCTATTGTTTTGTGTCTAAACTACACTTCCTACAATGCTATGGAACAACATTTTGAAAACATTGCGTGAGAGAGTTAGCATTGTTGCTATAGATGCTAAAAAAAGATCAAGAAAGGCCTTGACGTCGGTGTCAGCTGGTGCATCACACACACTGATTACACGTCTCCTGCTGCAATCACACAGATCTCAGGGTCTGGACTATGACACGTGTCTCATCCATCATGCTGAGAAAATGCTGCTTCTGCAGTTCCAGAGACATGGAGGAGGTTGCCCACTTCCCCTCTCATTGTTGCTCACTCTCTATCCCTTTCTTATCTGTCTTGTTTCAGCAGGTTTCCAAAGCAACATTGCTTCTAATTCTGATTTACAGACACATATCCAGTTTGTTCCATCAACAGTTGAAGGCTAAGAAGTGTTTCAGCTTATTGCAGGCAATATTTGACAAATTCAAGATTCTGTATTAACTCAAAATATGTTTCACAAGTTGCCTTCACTTGACATCTGGCAAACTTTTGTACAAAGAATGTGAAAACAGTTGCATGCCAATTTTGTGCCAACTTGTATGTAAATATACATTTATATGTTTGTATCTGTAGATGTATCACTTTTCATATTACAAATGAAGTTCATGTCATGTTGCTATACTTGTTTTCTGTATTCTGTGATTTTCTGCTGATGGTTGACTTTCCATGCTCCAGACTGAGCGTGGGGCCAATAAAGCAGCAGCAGTTTGTAACTGCAGAGTGATTCCTCTGCAGTGTTTGCCTACATTATCAGTACAGGCAGCCGTATTCTCAGATAAGAGTTTCCTCCTGACCTCTGTCCCTTCTTAAAGGGGAAATGGAAACAGTTGATCGTTGTCATTCTGCAGTTGACACCCACCCTTTCTTTTGTGCTTGTGCTGAATGACAGGGCTGTATAAGTAAAACCTGTCTCTTTAGTCACTAATCATAGAATGTTTTATTCATGTTTATTCGAACTACAGAGTGTTTTCACCTCGTCTTTACCTGCTATGAACCTTTTAGCCTTTAACACCTGCTAGTGTGCGCACTACTGTTAAGATGAAGGTTCTCATATTTTTTTAATTTATAATCCTCAATTATCCTTAGTAATCCTTATTATCCTTAGTAATGAAGGAGCAGTGGGCTGCTGTGAAGAGCCCGGTGAAACACTGTGGGTACAGTGTCTTGACTCTTCAAGGACACTTCAACATGCAAACCATGGAGAGAACAGGGATGGAACCTTGTGGTTTCAGAACGACCACTCTCCCCATGAGCTACAGCCGCACTACACAACTACAGGAGCTTTCAACCGCAGTGGATAGAGTTGCTCAGTTAGTCACATGACCTACCTATAAAATTTGTATTAGACATTTTATCCCCTTCACATGATTTACCAGCTGTGTGAATGTGAGCGAGGAATCAGGGTTTGAACTTTATCAGCTCTCATTTTTCATTGCTTGCACCACCATTTCTGAAAATGTGAGCTGTTAGATCCATATTTAAATGTGGCTCCCTCTATGACGGCCAACTTTTCACTCTGTTTTCTACAGAGGCCGTTCTGTAGTGGTAGATGTTTGTTACAAATATCACCAATGCTTTCTCTTTTTCTTTTGAAGTGTACAGCGCAGATAGTTCTTTATAAGAATAATCCAGTTATTAGTACGTAATAAATAAAGTGCCCAGTTGCCTAAGATCATTACAGAGTTGTAATCTGGAGTTGTAATCTGGGATGGCTCAAACATGATCTCTCAGCCACGGCCTCCAGATTGTCCAGTGTGAACACACATTTGGCCTTCTTGAGTAGCTTCTTAATTCTGCTGCTGCCACCAGCTGTTATGCCTCCTGCTCTGCACACCACAGCCAGAAGCCACAGCGCGGAGAAAACCAGAGCTTGTTGCACAAGCTGAAGGAACAAGAGGACACCAGTGTTGGTTGACCTGTCCATTTTATTGTTGATGTGGACTCCAACAGTCCACAACTTCTACTTTCTCAATCAAGATAGATAGATACTTTATTAAGGTGAAATTGGTTGTCAAAATACAATAACTGCAGGAAATTCAGGAAATGAAATGAAATTTAAACAGTGTTCAAATTAGGAAATTAAATTAAAAGTAACAACAACATTATTTGGCATTGCATTATATATCTTATCTCTCTAAAACATAGCAAAAGTAGAAGGCGTTGCATTGTTTGACAGTCTACATTGCAATCTCTAACATGAATTCAATAACTAATTTGCTCTTAAGACTCTCCGGGGATGTGAGGAGTCCAATGCCAGATGTAGGAAGGTAAATGTGACTCTTTGTGTCCCAGTTTTGCTCTGTGCACTAAATGAAGTGGACTTTGCTGAACACATTTGGTTTCACTGTGTATTGGTGTGAGCAGCTGTTTTGCTGCTTGGAAAATGTTAGTCTGGAAACAAACTAATGCTACGTTCACACCAAAAGCGTTGCAAATATTCACAAGGCTTTTGGTGTAACATGAATAAAAGCCTCTTAACTTATCTTCTTCATTCTCCTCTTTCCAGGATGGCCAGCAGCTTTCTCAGGCTTTCTACCCTCATGTGTAATTTCTAATCCTTTTTCCATGAAGGGCTTAGTTCACCCCCATGACCTTAGAACCTATGGTGTTCATTTAATGGTGACATGCTCGCTGATCCATAATATACTTGTACCTACATGTTCTCTGCTAACAGCGTCAATGAAAGGAGGGGAAGATTACAGCTGTAACTAGGGGAATATAACTATTGTCAGAGATATTTTATTATTAAAATAAACAGCTATTCATTTGGTAAACTAGGATTTTGACATTTCAAAATCAGATTAAAGATTTATTTAATTTCCTTGATTCATTCAGATTGACATATACCTCACATCGGTACAGTAAAACTCCCAAATAAAACGTTTAACGGGTAAGAAAACAAAAGAAACTTTTGAGTCAGTCCAGTTCATCTTTAAAACTATCAGTGGTAAAAAAAAACAACACATATCTTCACTCTACTCTGTATTGTAAATCAAACATATATATATATATATATATATATATATATATATATATATATATATATATATATATATATATATATATATATATATATATATATATATATATAATTAATATATATTTAAATAATTAAAAGTTTTATCTATCTACCAAAACCACGGCCTGCCACTGGCGTGGATGTTTGTCTGTCTCTACATTGTGCCCTATGATAAACTGGCTACCTGTCCAGGTGTACTCTGCCTTCACTCAATGTCAGCTCTCTCACTCACTTGTGGATATAGAGCAGAATAATATAAAGCGTGATTTG
Organism: Clinocottus analis; assembly: GCF_023055335.1. Lineage (NCBI taxonomy): Eukaryota > Metazoa > Chordata > Actinopteri > Perciformes > Cottidae > Clinocottus > Clinocottus analis. The sequence continues at coordinate 6,942,050 of NW_027175843.1, forward strand.
CATTGCACAGCTGAAACTGATACAATTAAGTATTTGCACCTGGAGAAGCGGATGGGGTCAGTGCAAATGGCTTATTTCATACAGCACACACACAGACGCACACACACTCCCCTTGTCCCACTGGAATGTCAGCGGAAAGGGATTAGAGGTGGGTCAGCGGCACAGGCCAGGTGAAATTACACCGTCCTGTGATTGTGAGCAAGGAAACTCCATACATAAAGTACTGTCTGTACAGGTATTTGTGTTAATGTATGAATGTATAGTATGTGACGCACTGTTTTATCTGTTTCAATATTGTTTCTAATCTACAGGCATATATACAGGGCTGACACGCGAGCTATTAAAGTTGTGTGTTACCAGCTGGACATGTAGTCAATCAGATTGCACTCATAATGCTTAATAAAAGTCTTGGACGCTAAACATCTCTAATGAGGTGCATTTAATAGAGATCTCCACCAGGTGTGTCTGCAACGACTACTGCTGTATATATTAATATAATATTTGATTGAATAAACACAACCTCCCGTCTAGACTGCAAGTTTGTATGAGATACTTGGCTTGTCCTCCTCATACAACCTGTCACGATTAAGGATTCAAAATAGGACCTGAGTGCCAAAGCAACTGTTCTAAAGTACATGTATTTCACAAAATAGCAAAACAAGGCTTCAAAAAACACTGCATCAAAACGGCGAGGTAAACTGGCAGCAGTCAATCAAAAGCCATATCAATGAGGTAATGAATCGTGTTTTGAGAAAGTGTGAGTCCCTGCATTCATGAGCATGCAGCCATAAATGAGCATTGGGAGAATGGGAGATTATCCGTGGACAGACAGAGATTCACACGCACAAACACGGCCAATCTCATTACCACCTGGCGCAGATGATTTGAACACGAGGCATAGGGACTTCCTGCAAATATTCTCTGAGACATATACACCAGTGAAATAAGTGCCTTCCAGCATGCCTCCCACACCTGGCCCCAGACGGCAGCCTGTCTGTGTTTCTGTCAGCCCAAAAAACATGCAGTGTGGCTCATAACAAACCTGAGGGCTGATCCAAGTCCTAATTGAATGGAATTCCTGGTGTGAAGGCCTAACAGGATTACTAGATAGAGCAGGGCACCCTGCATGGTCAACCAGGGGATTACACTGTGAGCACACACACTGCGGCTTTCAACAGAACACCGCCACTGACATGTTCCTACCTTTCCACACTTCCTTTCCACATATATTAAAGATTGGTGGTTTTTCTTTAATGTTTAAAAAAATATATTCTCCTGATGCAATATAGTTGTTCAGCTTTCTAATACTAAGTGACGTGATTTATACTGTATTTCTATATACACAAGCACATGCAATAAATGCAGTGTTCATTATTGCATTACTGTAGCTATAATGATTTAATATGAACTTTGCAGACAGCTGTCAAACATCTTGAATAGGAATGTGTCTTTAGAAACTATAGACTATTTTTACACCTACAGTGGCAACAATACATTATGGCAAGCTGTTTTAACATTTAATAGCTAAAATCTATATTGGATACATCTGTAATACTATTATACTTGTTTCACATCAACCATTTCTTCTGGAGCTCTCAAAACTGTGTGCGTATTTGTTCAAGATCATTTTCACATTTCAACTCTGCAGCATCCCAGGTCCCAGGTCCACCTGGACTATCTGAAAGCACAGGTGGCGGTACCGGTCATCTGTCTCAAAGTGTGTTGTTGGTGTACGAGCCATAGAACGGAGGAGGAACAGGCATTCATCATATAGTTATCGGATCACATGCAAGTCTCTTCAATATGAGTTTTGCTAAGTTTTGGTTAATTATTACCATCACAAACGGCGGCAATGTAACACAATGTAAAAAACATCAGAGCCTGTATTATTTTCCTATTATGCTCGAATTGTGCCACAGGCGTGTACAGTGCAAGTTGAAATCCTTTGAACTCAAACTGCATGTTGGTCTGGCTTTTTTCTGAAGCAGGAATTTAGAAGTTCTTATAAATCAATCAGAAGTATTGCGCTAACCACCAATTTTGAATCTTTCAAATTGTTGAGCCCAGCTCAGACCGCTTACCTAAAGTCAACGGTACTCTTACATTTTGAACTTCACTGTGCACACCACCGAGTAGGGCAGGCCTCCGGAACAATGTGAACTTTGAGTGAACCTGAGAAACTTTGAATCGGATGCTCTGGTTTGCTGCGCCAACAAGTGGTGAGAACATGCTGTTCAGCACATAGTACGCTATAGCACAATAGTACCAAGCTAGTACCAAGCTACTCAGTCAGTCATTACTTTTGTGAAACAGTCTAACTTACATAAGTTAGCCCAGCACAGTTGAAAACCTCTTCAGAACCCGGCCCCTAGATATGCATCTGTTCACATCTTTTCTTCAACTTGCTCTGCAGATGGATTTTCTCCATGTCTCAAGATTACGCTAGAATCCCAGGATCACATTTCACACAAAATCCATTGTACTTTTTTCTTTTTGTCATATTTTCTTTCAGTATACAGGACATGTATGAGATGACATCCTGAGAGACTTAAAGGTATCCACTATGTGCATGTCATCAACAATGGGGGTGGAAAAGCTGACATTGATGACATTGACATTAATCTTGGAGTAATCATTCTGGACAACGCTGATTATTTTGCCTGAGCTCCTTGCGATGAGGCCAGGAGTCATATGCACTGAATTCAATTCAATTCAGATTATTTTATAGAGCCCAAATTACAGATTTGCCTCAGTGGGCTTTACAATCAGCAAATAATGCTTACTGCAGGGGATAATAAGAATTACTTTAAAGTGGAAGTGTCTAATACCATCGACAATAACTTGTATGTTGATGAATGTCTAAAATATTTGCCCAAGGAGGAAGAATAATTGCAGTGGGTAATAGACCTCACTGGTATTTGCTCAAAAGAGAAATTAAAGCTGTTAAAATGGACAACCAATAGTGGGGTTGTATTGTCATAGTCTCGATGCAAAGTGGTCAAAAACAACCAAACATTAGGAATACACTTATGTTACTGTCCCTTCATATAGGTCTTACTTTTATGACTTATTTATAGATAGGTTGGGATCAATGTCAAACTGAGGCAGTGTATTTCAAGAGATTACTATTCACCTGGTAAAACTTGTGTAACAAAGATTAGCTGAATATTGATTACTTTGGACAAAAACAAAGAAAGGAATTCTGATCAGATTTGTCACTGTATATATATATATATATATATATATATATATATATATATATATATATATATATATATATATATATATAATTTCAAATCAAATTTGATCCCAACTTTCTAAAATATAAACTTTAGTTGGATGTGAAAATAAATATGTTTGATATAAAACTATATTTCACTTAAGATAAGACTGTAAAGAATATGCTGTATATTATACAACCATCTATCATTTTTGTAAAATGTCATATTCATAAGTAAAATATTGTCAGCAACAAAGCCTGTGCACAGATCAGGACAATAGGGGGGCAGGAGAATAAAACTGTCCAGGACAACATTGGTACCCATCGAGCATCAGTGATGTTGGTGACAAGAGGAGCCTGCAGGAGACTAAACCCACCCTTGTCATACACAGAAGTACCAGCTGCCCAACCACCAGAACTCAGAGCAGCTTCTTCACTCTGGCTGAGGTGCCTTAACTCATCTTCCACTTATAACATAGTTAGGTGCGTTTTTTACGTCGCAAAATAGGATGAGAAACTCGTTAATGCCAATAAATTAAACTTGTGACCTTGACTATAAATGTCCACACCATTAACTTCCTCCTAAACCTTCCTCCTAAACTTTTCTCCATTCACAAAACGTTTTAAAATACGATTGTGGTCTCCGGTAAAAAAAGACCTTCAATACTGCAATATGCAATCATGCAAAGCTTATTAAATATGCTCTATATGTGGACGTTTACTCAACGTCTTCAACAAGTCGATGAAAAAACGATCACTTTTAAACCACTTTTAACCATATTGTAATCGCCTTTTAAACCTAAAAAATATTACAGTAAAATATGTAGCAATTGACACATACGCAAATTGGTGGTTGATGCTGTAACCGCATTTCAGCTGGTGGTAAAGAGGTCTTTAGAGACTTTGAGACCGAATATCACCTAGTTTCCTATTAGAAATCAACGATGAAATCCAAGTTAGCGCCTATATTATATTTCTGGTCTTGTAGGTTCCTGGTTTGCTGGGTAGTGTAGTTCTTCACCTGAAGTAAATTGCTGGTCATGCTGTCATGTCTTTGTATCCTACTTCCGAAGACTTATGATAAATCCGACCTCAACAAATATATACTGTAATAATATGATGCATGCATTTGTTTTAAAATAAATAGAAACATAAGTCTGTATTTAGTATGAGAGATGACGACACGGTCACGTGACGTGGTGTTTGTTCTGAGCTGTCTTACTCACTCCTGCCGGCTGCGCAGCGCACAGCTTCATGTTCAGGCTCGGATGTAGAAGCTGACAGACTGACCTCTTCATGAATTTATGTAGTTTAGGTGGATCATAGTGTCACCAAACCAGAAACAGAAAACATAGATAGTAAAGATGTTTTGGTTTGAGGGTTCAATTCCTGATGCCATTAATTTAGCCAAACAGCGAAGCTTAGTCTTTGTCGTTGTCATTACAGGTACGTGTGTCGATTAGCCAGCTAGCTAACGCTAGCCTCCATAGATAACGAGTGATACAAAAGCTATCACGCTAGTGTGTTAGCCAGCTAGCCGTGGTTGTTGTTGTCGTACTAAACCATTAGCCAGCTAGCATAGCCAACCAACTGCCAAAGGAATAATACGTGTCATTGTGCGAGTTTGAGTAAGATGGCCCAAGAGGACAGAAACAGTAACCTAAATATGGTGTCCAATGAGATGTTAACGTCATAAATTCGCTTGTAGTGTTGGTTACTGGCCTATGGAAAGCCAACGTTATGGTAAATTAATGTTTAACACCGTCTGGCGTCCCTAGTAATATCCTAACCAGATTAACGTAACGCTAGCCACAGGACGGGCCAGTTAATGTTCGTAACATTTTACGTGTGTCGATTAGCCAGCAAATCGGTTGCTGCTGTGATTCGGTCAGATTAGGATTGGAGAGATCTGGCAGCCGGGTGCCCCTGCTAGTTGAACGGGTAATGTTCCAGTAAAAACCTAATCCTAGCAAGGTGAAGTAAAACGTCACCACTATGACTTAGTTATTATTTCATCATAGGCACCATTTTTAGCAGTGACGGAGTTAGTTAGTTGGCTCTTTCACCATCGCAGCTTTCCATGGAGTACTTCTAATAGGACTGTAAATGAATCGGCAATGTTCTGTAACTGAACCACTCTTGCTGTCTCTGCTCAGGGGAAGATGAACAGTCAGCACAGCTGATCTCCAGCTGGGAGGATGACAAAGTGTCAGAGGAAGCAAATAACTGTTGTGTGGCTATCAACGTCGATGCCAAGAGGTACTGGTGTGTTTAATGTATAGTGTACTGAATGTTAGTTTCAAGGGAAGTTGCTATCTTCATAATATACCTATCGCTGTCTCCCATTAGCAAAATGTCATTGCCCACAGCTTTACGTTCCTGTCACCTGAACAATCCAATTTCCTGGGGAAATGTGTTTGCGTGGTTTTGCAGTTGAATTGGTTTTTGAGTTTTCATTGTACATCATTCAGGGGGCTTGCATTACCTGTTTTGAAATTCAATAAAAAAAGATTTTGAATTACTTCAATTGGAAATCTTAAATGCCATTTTAAGCAATGTAAATTGCTCTTCAAAAAGAAGAAGTCGCATCAATACAAAATTCATTACATTTCTATATTTTGTGAAAGCACCAATAGTCAACCTCATAATATTCAAAGAAAATATGTTTCAATCTGTATTGAGATCTAACATATGATGCTGCAATGTTTTTTTCCACAGTGAGCCATGTGTGCAGTTCTCCCAGATCTGTATCTTTTTTGTTGACCTAAGTGTTTACAATTACCTCTTGGGATGAATGGGTGTTGAGCTCCTTTTACGGACTTAACTCAGAGGACAGTTAATAGTTACACTGACATTACATTGGTATTCATTGGACCAATAGATTCTCTTGACCAACGCAGCTACTGTCTTATCGGATTCAGAGCAGTGCTTTTGCATGTTTTAGACCATGAACCTCCTCTGAATTAGGACAATTTTCTTAAGAGAATGCATAAGACTAGATGCATCCAATAGATGATATGCCTCAACCATGAACAATATCATCTTGTCTGGCAGAAGTTTAAATAATGTAGACGTAATACTAGAGATGTCTCGAGTTGATTTTAAGTAGATTTGATAATAGAGATGTCCCAAATTGACGCAATAATAGAGATGTCCGATCCCAATATACATAATGGACTGTACTGGTATAGCGCTTTTCTCCTCTTCCGACCAGTCAAGGTGCTTTCACACTATTTGTCATCATTCACACCCATTCATACACTGATGACACAAGCAAAGGTGCCTTTTGTCATTTGGAAGTGGGTGTGGTTTCATCTCTTAGCCCCTTTCTTATTGTTTAGCAGTTTCAATATTGTGCAGTGGGTTGACTAAGGTTCAAACCTACTGATGAAGTTACACTTTAAAGTATACCGGTACATGGAAAGACTTGGGTCATCTCTCTTTGATTAATTTGCTATCTCATAATTCAAACTTTAAATCAGACATTTGACAGGGCATCTCAAAAATGTAATCTACCAAAATTATTATAATGTATATCATTCATCACCTCTGTTATTTCTATGACTGTGGTGGAATGGTATATGATCAGTAAAGAGTGCAATTTCTACTGATTATGGAAATGCAACTAACTTTCATACAGTTTGTTCCTTAACCCTCGACCCATGTGAAGATCCAGTGGTGTGCATACCCTCTAGCTTCTTTATAGGAGAGAATGGGATCCCCTTGGAAGTTATCGCTGGCACTGTGTCTGCTGAAGAACTGATGAAAAGAATCAACAGAGTTAAGCAGGTAAGGCCACAAAGGTTGTAAACTGTGTGATGTGCACTGTTGTTTTTGTTCTCACCTTTTACATGTTTGTAAATAGCACAGTACCAAAGAAACACACACGTCATCGTACATGTTGGTTGGTTAGTCCACTACTCTGGTCCTAATGGAAATATCTCATCATTTTTATTTCTTTTTTTTTTGTTATTTGGATGGCCATGAAATTCTCGACAAACATTTATGGTGCCACAATTGAATTAAAGTATATTGAAACCCTAAATATAAGGCCGACCCTCCTACACCTGAACTACTGCCACGGAAGCTATGTGTTTTTATTCTGGTAATGATCTTTCGCCCTGTTTTTCTGACAGATGCATGCTCAGCAGATTGGAGGTGAGAAAGTGCTACCAGAGGCAAGGGGTCCTGTGGAGACCGGGCCACTTGATAGCACAGCTCCAGCAATGCCTGTCAGGTCAGCCACAGAACCTGAATCAGTACCACAAACAGCAAAAGGTGAGTGAGCCTGGATCAGATTTTGTAAGTTTGAAAAGTAGAGTTTTGTGCTCCTCGTTTATCAGGGTACTTTTCCAATCAACTGCTTTTAATCAGTTTTCATTTTCAGCACGGGGAAAGAAAAGAAAAGACACATATATTTGGGCTATGAAATCCTCAGTGTCTAGTAGTCATTCATCTTTATGCAAAAGCCAAAAATATACCAAATATATACAATTTACCTTAAGTTTATTATAATTCTGTGTTAGGAGGACCGAGCAAAATAAGCTGTTCATTGTATAGAATAACTGTCTGTTATCTGTGCATATAACAGGAAAAACATGAATCATGAAAATATGTATCTGTGTTTATGGCTAGCCATCATAGAAGTTTAAGACATGTGATTGTTTGAATATAAAGATACTAGAGCACATTTTAAAGACGGTCTCTCAATATGGATTAGAGATGCCAACGATCAAAACAGGCTTATTATCGGCCGATGGCCCATGACGGGTGACGTGCAGATCAGTCTCATATTTTCCAATTTTTGCCTTTCAAATTTACACAAGTGCTTCATGATGCTCTTACATTGTGAACACAGCGGCACAGACAGTTATTTTTTACATTTGTTTGAGCAACAGAAGTTCCAGTTACTTTGGTCAGTTTGAGAAAAAAGAGGGAATTTGTTACAATGAACATGCGTCGACAAAGTGCATTAATGTCTTACTTTCATTCATTTCTTTGTATTGGAGCATCAGCTAATGTTAGCTGAATCTAATATCAGCTATGTTTTTGTTTGCCAGATGATATGTGTGTTTGTCAGCTGAATGAGCTGTTCTGGTATACTGTGTAAAATCTTAGTTTGGTTCTGCTCTGAGTTGATGCCAGCACAATATGCGCGCACCAGGAAATTACATAATTACAGCCTGCTCGTTGTGAACCAAGGCTCCTCTGAATTTTTCTAACTATGCGCACAGTACTTTTTATCTGACCCTTTCAGATGTGACTGTAATAAATATTCACTAATAAAGGCACTGTTCACATGTGTGAAGAGGCCTATTTGTTTACAAATGCTTTAGAAAGGTCTTACAAATCTACACAATAATAAACTTGTATTTCATTATTATGCATTTAATAGTTACTTGACTTATTTCTCTATTGGGCTTTCACAACAACAATAAAATATATATAAATCATTATAATTCTTCATCATTCTGGAGATTGGTTTATGGCGTTTTGATACTACGCTCGTTGTCTTTTTGCTTCTTCACGGTACATTTAGTTTTTATGCCCTCTGGCATTTCAGAGAATATAAACGTAGTACAAACACCCTTGTGTCCACTCTGTGCTCGCGCTACGGAGCCGTGTGATATTAACAAAGTTTTATTGGGTAGCATCACAGTCGAAGCAAAGTCACAACTATCACCTGGCAAACAATTGCATGCTAGGTGACGTTAGCATTAGCCAGCTGTCATATTACTGACCTAATGAGCTGGTCATGCCTGTGGTCTTTTCTTGGATCCAGTTGGTCTTTTTGTTTGGATTTCTTTGGAGAGCTTTGCAAAGTTTTGTGCCAGAGTTTGATTCTTTTACCACTAACACAAGTACAATATTTTGGCCACTTCACCTTGAGCGTGGTGTAAGAGCAAAATGGCCACAGTGGGAATATGGTGCATTGCCTCTCCCTTGCCATGACTGCATCATTTCGATGAGCAGCTTTTGAAATTTAAAATTAACAAAGCCTAGTTGCAAAGCTAAACGCAACAGCACTACTGTGCGGCATAAAATAAACAGAAAAATACAATTAAAACCTTTTAATTGTATGACAATTAATGAGCCCCTAAAACATCACGATAGCGACAGAAGTCAATGGAGGATGGATATACTTTGCTTGATTTGTACTAAGAAGGCGCCAATAAGCGAGTTAACACAGTTTTTTCCCCATAGATTCCCTCTCTAGTACAGTAGAGGATAGCAGCCATTCGTCCACAGTGACTCTTGCAGAGAACGCGTCTTCACATCATGCCGCTCAGAGTGAAGAAAAACTAGATGCTAAAGTGGAAAGGTAGGAGCCTCTACACATGTCCAGCCCTCAACATTCTAGACAGAAAATAAGCTTTGTGGTGAGGTGTTGGCACAGTATACAAAACACAAGACACACAACACCATAGACACGCCAAGGCTCTGCTGACTGAACATGTTCCCAGCATTTCTGTCTTATTGGTAGCTAACTGAATTTCAGTACAGCTACGGTAGTAACTAGCTTACTGAATTGTAACTCTCATACTGACCTCATTCTACTCGTATTGAAGTAAATCCATCTAATTAACATTCACCATCAATTAATGACATATAACCCGAAGTTCAACCATCCAATCAGCCTATAGGCCAGTCCAGATTGTTTGAACTCCTAAAATTCTGATGAATAAAAACAGAAATGACTCAATGTGAGGTAGGAAGTAGCATGCGCACAGCATGCTCATTGCTTTATTTTTCATTCTAAAGGTAGTTGATGTTTTCTCATTATATTCAGGTTAACCAAGAAACTGGAGGAAAAACGAGAACAAAGGAAGAAAGGTGAAGAAGAGGTAAGAAGATGAGCCTGTTTTGGGTAGTTTATATTTTTCATGGTTCACATCCCCCCCATTATTTGAAATATGGGATTTGTTATGACATTTGTAATTGACTAGACTCGTGATTAGATTCCTCTCAAAGCTGAAAGCAAACTAATTTGCTACCCTCTGTCTTCAGTTTCAAGCTGGATGTGTGACGCCCTGACCTCCTCATGCCTAATGTTGGTGTCGAGCAGCGACAACGTTGATTTGTCTCCAAATCGCCGTTGTGAACTGACCAGTATATCGCTCTGTTGTTCAGAACACACACATATCTGAAACTTATGTGGGCATCAAAGGGTTGACACATGGTCCTTATCGTTCTGTGTAGTGTGTTCTGTACTCACTACTAGTACATCCAACTGTGTATAACACACGTTACTGCCACCTCCCCTGAAGACACGTTTTCCTTTCTTTGATTCTTATGTCAAAGTCTTTTTCCCTTTTAATATTATAGTAATGTGTGCTACCTTCACAGCTCTGTAAAAACCAAATGCGGCAGCTGTCAAAACTGCTGCGCAAAAGATAAATAAATAATGTTTAATTGTTTTTACAAAGGCAGTTCGTGTACAGACTTTGTGCCGGTGTGCACGTTTGGATTCAAACAGGGCCTCTGACCTACCTGTGTGTTGCCTGTGATTCAGAAGGAGATCTTGGCGGAGGTAGAGCGGCGGAAGATGGGGAAGGATGTGCAAGACTTGAAGAAGCAACAGGAAGGGGAGAGGACAAAGCGACTCCTGGACGAAAGGAACAAGGAGAAGGCTGAGGAGAAGGCTGCCAGGGAGCGGGTCAAACAGCAGATTGCCTTGGTAAACTCGTCCGTCTGTCTGCCCTCTGCCCTACCTAAAGATCACATCATAGTCTGCACAATTTAAATGTGGAAGTGAAAAGGTTTTTTTGTCCCTCTGTCCTGCAGGACCGAGCTGACAGAGCAGCTCGCTATTCCAAAACTCAGGAGGAGGAGAAGACTGCCAGGCAGGCCCTACTGCAGGCCAGGCAGGCAGAGCACGAAGAGAGGAAGGAGGCAGTGGTCAGGGAGAGGAGGTAAAGTAGACAAAGGAGGCATATATACATGAACTACATGTTGTAGCTGCCAGTACTGCAGGATGTCTATTTATTTGTGTTGTAGCATAAATCATTATCAATGCCTTTTAGGCTGAATTTTCTGAAGAAATTGTAGTCATTGCTGAAATTAAGCAGATGGAACATTTGAAACAAATGTGTGTGTTTGTGTGTGTGTGTGTGTGTGTGTGTGTGTGTGTGTGTGTGTGTGATATCAGTACCATAGCGAGGATACAGTTCCGCCTCCCAGACGGCTCCTCCTTCACCAACCAGTTCCCCTCACAGAGCAGACTGCAGGACGCTCGTCAGTTTGCTGTTCAGGTCTGACCAACATGTGTTCACGCTGCCGCTGCGCTTCTGCTCGTTGGAATGTTTTATGGTTCCGTGATTTCCTCAAGGAAATAATGAAATCTTTTAAATCAGTTTTAAATCCAGGTTTCACCGTCACAGATGTTTTTAGTAGCATGTGTTTCAGTTTAAATCAGTCGCACACAGCTTTGTTGGGTTTTGTGGGGCACATTGTTGAGTTGGATCATTAGGACACTTTTTGACATTTATACACGTTGCACTTTCCTCACACTTATCCAAAAATAAATACTTATACACAGGTCTGAACTGGAGACTGTCAGTTTCAAAGTATCTGACATAAAAGTCTACCGTTGAAAAGTTAATATCACAGTACTTGTTATAATCAGTACAATAGTGAACACACTAATATAAAACATCAAATAATTCAAGTTAAGAAGAGAAGACAAGAGTAAAACGTTACATTTACATTGTGGTATCATATTTGTAATCATATTATCACATAGTCTTTTCATAATATTCTGAACTTTGCACAATTTAAATGATTTATAATTGCCATTATGTATTTGTGGGAGACTCTGATGATCTGATGGGTCAGTAGTCTGGCTGATCATGGCTAACTCCAAAAACCTTAATCAAGCCCAAAGACAGCAGAATGGTGGTGATGCAGACCCCTGGTGCTGTAGAATCTCTGTGCCAGTGTTTCCACATCAGACGGTCCCGTCTGTGAGTAAGGTTTTGCGCTGGTTCTGTCTTAGGAAGTGGGAAAGCGCTACGGAAACTTCTCCCTGGCGACCATGTTCCCTCGGCGGGAGTTCACCAGTGAAGACCTGGACAAGACTCTGCTGGAGCTGGATCTGGCTCCAAGCGCTTCCATCGTGCTTCTGCCAGTGAGTAGACAGAGTCTCCCTCACAGAATTGACTAAAAGACATTGAAGTGGGTCTGTCAAGCAAATCACACGGATTAGAAATCTGTGTAGCTGGCTGGAAACCAAGATGGCTGTAGGCCGCCATGCTATACTTGGACATTCTTCAACATTTTGGCAAACAATGTTTAGTCCAATGTCTGTGCTTAAAGTGAAGTGCTGGAGTCAGAATGAAGATAGCATAGCTTAGCATATGTCGAACCATTCCTTAAATCGCCTCTTGTACTAACAATATTTGGATGCTCCCCATTCTAGCAGTCGAGCAGGCCCGCTAACGCAGTGGTCCAGTCCTCTGATGGTGGTATCTGGGCCATTCTGGGAACACTTCTCTACCCTCTGCTGGCTGTGTGGAGATTCCTCAGCTCCTTCCTGTTTGCAACCCCGCCCCCTCCTGGAGCAGCATCCAGAGGCTCTGCCCAGCCATCCGGCTCCTACACCAATGCATCAGCCTCCGACAAAGATAAGAGGTACATTGCAGATCCAAATCCACTCTATGCGCTGTGACCTGTAGTTTATGGAGGCTATTGCTATTCTCTATGTATAAAATCCATTCTATGCGCTGTGACCTGTAGTTTATGGAGGCTATTGCTGCCGTTGTGTGACACTTTGCTGTTACTGAGTCAGTTAGGTTTGTATTGTGCTGAGTCACTCTCTGTGTGTCCTACCATCAGAGAGACTGTCAACAAAGACAATGTGGAGAAGCGGCCCAAGGACTTCAAGAAGGATGGGAAAATCTGCCGGCTCCGGAATCAGGATGACAGCGAAGATGAAAACAACACCTGGAACGGGAACTCCACCCAGCAGATGTAGCGCAGAAACTGCAGTGTGATTAGTTAAGGGTTTCTGTTCTCTCCTCCTCTTTCTGTCTTCAGGCCTAGTCCCTGCACCTCGCCTGCATGGGTACATCCATCCATCAAGAGAACCTTCTTTGGGCTTAAGCTGAGAGTTTTTGTGTTGATTATGATATGATAGTATCTCCTAACCCGGGCTCAGACTAGACCAGCTCATAGTCAGTCGATCAGACGCATTAAAATGAATGAGCAGTTGTCCTGAACTGAAGATGTAATCTGACCCTAATTTCACATTATGAGTTGCTTTGTTTTGGAAACGTTTAACTTTTGACAAGTGATTGGCTGGCTGATTGCCAGTGACCCATGCAGATTATTACCTAACAGTGGGATGAAGACATTTTTGTTTTCGATGTATGACATATTTCATAAAACAGCTTGCAGCTGCTGGCTGAGGACTATGCATCTGTTGCTGTTGGAGTTCTACCAAGGTGGTGGTGGTGGCGACACACGCACGCGCGCACACACAAACACACACACCTTGGCATTCTGTGTCATGTGTGTTTGTAGACGATGGCTGTAGTTCTCCTCATCCAACAATGAAAATTAAAGCAGCCTGTTTTTCAAAAAGCTCCTGAAATGTGTCTTGTGTGTTTGTTACGCAGGCCATTGAATAATAACTTCATAATTTAAATAATAAATCTAAATGCATTCTGCTGGTCTATCCTGTGCCTCTTAGCAGGACACAACACAGTATGTATACTGAATGCAGGTTGTTGAGCACACTGCTGCTCTGATAAGAACTGTCTTTATTTATATTAACAATGGTGATAACTGCATTTATTAATATTAGCACAGTGTTGATAACTGTCTTTATTATCTTTATTCATGTTAGTACAGTTCACATATGTGCAGACACAAAAGTCTCCATTAAAAGTCTCTCCAGCTGTTAAAGCTGACTGACAGCTGTGATCAGTGGATCCACCGTCATCAGAAACAGACATCAAAAGAAATCTTTCACAATGTCCAGTCTTGAGTTTTTGCTGCACGAGCAAGAGTCTAGCTTCTTCTGATGCTAACGTTAGCTCTGTGTTTGGTTTCTAGAGAACATTCGTGACTCTATAGTGCTGCTACCCTTGACTGAAACCAACCAGAAAGCAGTTTTACCGCTCGTTCAGCTGACCAACACGAACCTGACAAACTAACCAGACTAATATTAGCCTACGTTTACCAGATGATGGTCTTCCCTTGAACGTGTGTGGATGTAACCTGCAATCCAGTTGGTATTGCTTTTGTTTTGAGGATCCTTAAAGACTTTTCTGCCATAAGTGTAATATTTGGACCATTTCACCAAAGCCAGCTATTGTATCCAGGAGATCTTTTCCTCCCTGGACCCAGGTTCCCACCCTGTGCATGACAATACGCATGACACACGGGGACCAAGATCTCCCAGCAGCGCCGCCGCTCCCATAAGGCACACTACACGCTGTGCGTAGGGCACCAGGCCCAGAGGGGTGCACCAAAAAATCATCATAGTTATTATAATTATAATGCCGATATGTTTTTGGAATAGAAAGGCACCTTTTAGGCCTGTGTATATCACAAAAGAGGCAGAACAGGAGATATATTTAATTGCTCAAACAAAGTTATGATGGTGCCCCCCTGCCCCTCTCCAAAACAAATACACATCCAACTTCCCAAGCTTGCCGTGGTGCCCTTCTCAGTGGTGACAACAGGAGGCGGGGTCAGAAAAAAAGGAAAAGAAAGAAACTGCGAGATGATGCCTGTGCATCTCTTTCAGGTAAGTCCATGCTTAATCATTGTTAAATACGGGACATGTGCGCTTCATGGGGCACCATAAAGGAGTTATGCTTAGGACGCCAAAATGGCTAGCAGCGTCACTGTCCCCCAGTTTCCACCCGGTGGGTCACACACTGCGTCAGAGTATATCGTCGTGGGGGCACGCTTATCTGATAATGTGAATGAAGACAGCCCACTCTGAGTCACAGCAGCGTGTGCATCAGAATTGTATTTGGGAATCTTATTTTTCAATATGTAGATTTTGGTCCAATGTGTATACGATGATAACACATTTTGTGTGCATTGAAAAATACGCATGTGGGGTTATTTATACAAATTATAAATACCAAAATACATTCGTGAATCATTCTGTGTAAACTAAACACTGGCGCTAGTCAGAGCCTCTCACATTTGGACTTTACCTGACACCTGAGTAGTTCTCCATCATGCTTGGAAAGGGAGGGATGAGTGGTCGGTAATATCCAACAGACTGCTCCATCAGCAGCACCTTATGTGGTGGAGGATGTAATGTGTAGGAATTTATTACATGTCGGCTGCAGAAACTATTTAAGGTTTAGGCAACAAAACCACTGGTTTAGGTTTAGGAAAAACTTCATGGTTGGCCTCAAATTAAGTAGGTTAGCTAAGATGTAGACAACAAAAGAAATGTTACAACAAAACCACTTAGTTTAGTCATTAAAAAAAACATCATGGCTAAAATAATGATTTAAAGGATTAGGTAACAACCTTGTGTTTCATGTATGTGTCCACCAATAAAACAGGATCCTAATTGTTATTCCCTTGGTGACTCAGAGTGGGCTTCAGTGGTACCGACACGTCATCGTAACACATTGTGTGTCGAAATGTTGTGAGGTAAAATTAGCATGTAAACATGTTCTGGTAGAAAATCTAAATCTAAAAAATAAATGAAATGCAAGTCACACAAAAACTCCTTCATTTTTGTTGTTTTTAACCATGCTTTATTCGCCAGATGGTCAGTATATCTCAATATATGCTGGCATCACCACCATCAGACGTTCAGTATATTAACAAGATAAAAGGTCTCAGAGGAAAGAGGACAACAGGATGGATGCCAGCATTTAAGTAAAGGTAGTAGAATAGATGTACAGTAATACAACATAGTCTAACTGCATACAGTGATATTCTCGATACCTAAACTAATGTGTTAAAAGCATGCTGAAGTGTTATGGTTACTCCTATACAACTTGGTGGCTCAGTTAGTTAAGGTATTCCTAGTTTACTATAAATGTCTGTTCCTCATTTGACGCAGTTATTGTTATAAAAAAAGATTAGAAACTTCATCCACCTCAAACACATTAAGAAGAGTCAGAGGAAATTCTAAATATTGGCATCGAAACAGAATTATAACCATTTATAAAAACATCTCACTCGGATGGTGAACCATAAACTTTACCCTTAACTTCTTCCTCTTCTCAAAACCAGCTCCACCTAAACCAGCTCTTCAGGTCTCGAGCCCACGTCCCGCCCCCCCCAGACGCTTCCATTTTAAACATTAGATTTCCCTTCCATTCCACAGTCTTCTTTCCCCCCTCAGAGCATCTCCTCGGTGGCTGAAGCAGCCTGTTGGCCGTCAGAAGACAGTCAGCAGAACCCTCTTTGTCTACAATGGGTCTTTGTCTGCACTTCCACGATTCCGGCATTGGAGGAGGATGTATGACTGGAGATAAGAGAGACAGTCCTGTTTACATGCCGATGACAACGCTCCACTTAAACTACAACAACAGAAATAAAACTTGCTCACAAGCACGTCCTTGAGTGGGAGGTTTAAAGTTGTACCTACTCAATGATATTATTTGAAATCTGGATAGAATTCCGAGCAAATAACCTGATACAGTCTACTTTTGTACATTTACCTGTTTGACATTGAACTATTGCCAACTTGTGAGTTCAAAAAAAGACAGTAAGAAAACACACTACACTAATTATTTTAGTATTATTCCCTTTTATGTCAACAATGCAGTGAAAGACCGTGATAGTCCATCTCTACTTCATGACTTCCTGTCTTCCAAAGTCCACTAGTCCCTACTGAGGAAGTCTTGAAAATGGTAAATGGACTGTACTTGCACAGATTTTTTCTAGTCTTCCTACCCCTCAAAGCGATTCAACTCTACTCATCATCATTCACCCATTTACACCCATTCATACACTGAGGAAGGAGCTACAATGCCAGGTCATTCTTTTGTCCGTCCAAAACCAAAAGATATTGACTTTTTAAATAATATTAGACACAAAAACAGAACATCCTTACACTGGAGAAACTGGAACTACTTTGCATGTTTTACATGTTGTCGCTGCATGGATTTAGGGGTGGCAGTGTCGGTCTATTCGGTGGTTGTTCCAACACTTTTGGTCAAAACTGGAAAAAATCTGTCCTCAAGCAGCAAGCGGGTTGCATTCATGTTTTTTCCGTTAAATGTTTGACTAAATGTTGGACGATGAAACGAGCTACATACATTCCTGTTCCCCTCAGGATGAATTGTAACGACTTCGGTAATCCTCGGACTTTTCCTCTTGCGCAATCGGCCAGAATGTCAGTATCTCCAATAGGTTAAGACTAATACCTGCAACACCAATGAGCCAATGATGAACCCTCATCTGCACTTTATGTATAATGGTCATTTGAAAACGTTAGCATGCTAACATGCTAAACTGAGATGTTAAACATTTATACCTGCGAAACATCCGTTAACATTGTCCTTATGAGCATGTTAGCCTTTAGCTCAAAGCACCACTGTCCCAAAGTACAGCCTCACAGAGCCACATGCATGGTACATGATCAATCACTTAAGTAATAGATTATTAAAATAGTCAGTAATTAATATTGATCGAGTAACTAACAATCTACGAATCACTATCAGTTTTAAGATGTATTTATAAAAATAAATAAACAAATTTAGCAGAAACCAGCTAATCAAAGTGATCATCATATGAACAACTGAGGCACATTTCCTCTATGTGCACAGCAGGTATTTTGAAGGCGAAGATGAAAAGCAGCACACACATTTGGATGAATTACCAGAGCTCTCTGCACGGGTTGTCTTGGTAACATAATGCTCAGCTTGCTGGCGCAGACAACCAGTCCGATGAGGAGAAACCCCAGAGCACAGAACGCACCCAGCAGGCTGATGACCAGATACACTGTGGAACAGCAGGACAGCAACAAATACTCATAAGGCTCATACACAAGAGACAAAGTGACATGGAAATCTCATATTACATTTGTAAAAGCCAGTTTGCCTCGGAATAACAAAATAATAGGAATAAAGCAGAGAGACTCAGTGCCCATGTATGCAAGAGAAAAACATATTTATAGATGATAAATGATTTTTCCTGTTGTATCTATTTGTAGAAATATGCCCAATTTGTATTTGCACTTTTCCCACTTTATATTGTAACTTGTTGCAAATTGTTGTTTTGACCTTTAGGGTGGTAGAAGTGTCTTGTTGAAAAAATAAAAGCTTGCCATTAAAACTTGAATATATGTGTAAGGTGAACATGTCCTCGTAACAACAAACTGTACAAAAAATGATTTGTTGTCGTCGCTGCATTCTGATTCAGACGTGAGCACATCGAGTTAAACTGCTCTCACTTTTGTATTGAAAGGTCCTAACTGTGTCCTGACTGTCCTGTGGAGAGATTATGAGCAGAAGTGTGCCTTTCGTCCCCCAAATAAACAGATTCAAGCTGCACAAAAGCGTACTCATTGTGAGTGTTCCAGTAAAACAAGTCGTACGTGAGCTTCTTTCCCGAGGAGCGCTGGTGAAGGCACAGACGGGTTTACTCGGGACACTGTTGGAGTTGTAGAAGGATTTCACAGAGACGGTCACACAGTACTCCACACCCGTCTGCAGGTAAGTGATGTTGTTCTCCTCTTTGTACGGCAGACTCAGACTGAACTGCAACACAACAGACAAAGCAGGTGATGAAGGGCATACACATTATCTTTATGGTATGTGTGTGAACTTTAATAATCTACCGTATTCTTCCTCTTTTCAAACTTCATTGTTTGTCACTAATTAATATGTTAATCCTTTGTAGTTGTAAATCATCTTAATTGTTTTTTTTTTAAAATCCTTTTGTACAACCAGCAATACATTTGTAAACTGTGTGTTCAAGTCAAGCCTGTGTGTGCGTTAGAAGTATCGGTTTCTTGTAATTCAAAGGAAATGGTTGCAGTTAATGTAAAGGGGATGCACGTTGCTTCTTCTTCAGAGTACTATTTTACTCGAGAAAAATGCAACACGGCAGGTGTTGAGACAGGAAATGCAGAGCAGCTCACAGATGTGTAAAAAGTAGTCGAAGACTCGCTCCACCAATTTTAGATTTTAGTAACGTGCATGCTTGTTTTTTTTTACAATGAACTAGAAGTAAAGTAAAAGTACACTGTAACTGAAATGGGGCCTGAGAAGATTACAGATGTGACAGTGAATTCCTTCGCAATCTTTTCATCTGACTGCATGGGAGTTTCCTCGAACAGCCGTATGAGACGGATGCTTGGAGACACACAAATTAGAGCTTTGAGACGGCCGTCAATATGGTGGAGCAGAGCAACTTCTGGTTCAATCAAGGAAATGACAATAGGAGACTTGGGATGCACCCAGTGCCTCCTGCCTCCTGGACCCTCTCTCCTGGGCCCTGCTTCCTTCCTTCCTCCTGCCTCCTGGGGCCCTGTCTCCTGGGCCCTGTCTCCTTCCTTCCTCCTGCCTCCTGGGCCTTGTCTCCTGGGCCCTGCCTCCTTCCTTCCTCCTGCCTCCTGGGCCTTGTCTCCTGGGCCTTGTCTCCTGGGCCCTGCCTCCTTCCTTGCTCCTGTCTCCTGGGCCCTGCCTCCTTCCTCCTGCCTCCTGGGCCCTGCTGATGCCCCTCCTCTCTACTTCTTTCTGCTTCATGGATCGTGGTCATCTGGGTCATGGTCCATGCCTCATTATAGGAATTTTTCAGTTTTTTTAGCGACTTTCTCCTGCTCCGATGTGAGTTCCCGGGACAGGGATGTCGTATGTGTACAGATAGTAAAGCCCTCTGAGGCGAATGTGTAATTCTAAACTGAATTAAACAATTGTTTATTTATTACTAACATTTGTATAAAATATAAATTCCTCAACAATGTATACATTGTTTATGAATGAAGAGATATCGATGAATGCAGCTTCAAGCCTGACACGTACCTGCGCACCGTCCCTGGACCTCCGCACATCCAGGACGACTCGTCTGTACATTTGTTTTAGGTGCTGGAGCCCGTTTGTTGCAGGAACTCTGAGCTGCAGGAGCAGACAGTTTCCACAGCCAGACACAGACACATCAGGAGGTCCCAACACAGCTACGAGGAGAAATGAACAATTTCCAAAATGATGATGAAATACAAGTACACTACATATTCCATGTTTATATGCACTGATTATACGTTTGCCATTAACGACTGCCATCGTCTACCTTGCACTCAGAAACACTGTAGATGTTTAGTTGGAGAAATGTGTGCAACACTTAGAAGTCTTAAATATCGAGGTGTGTGCCTCACTGTCTGACAGAGGCTGGAACTGGCGTGACACAGTCCAGTTGGATGTCTGGGTGGGAGTGGAGGCTTGGACGCGGGCTCGGTAGTGGCTCAACGGGTCCTTGAACGCTCTGGTGAGGTTACACGTCTGTCCGGCTGTCAGCTTCAAACAAGCAGCCACTGGTCTCCACGTTTTCTTCCTCCAAAGAGAAAGGAAATACAGAGGGAGGAAAAAGAGTGATGATAATCCAAGACAAGACCAAGAACAATGTGTCATCCTTAAAGAATGAGGGTGAAGGGTCAATGCAGAGAGGAGGAGGAAACACAACTAACAACTCCTCTAACAGGTCACATTCACAGATGTGAGAGATACAACACACTGGGCTTTGACTAGGAACTCACACGTGTTGTGGTATTGCTTCTCAGAAACTGCTTCCTCACAGGGTTTGACAAGTGCCTCGGAAATAAAAATGAAACCTGTGCAGAGTGGTCATGAGGTGAGCGTCATAATCATTCAATAATATCAGACCATGATCAATATGAGCGGCTATTGCCATCCAGGATGTCAGTCTTTTGTTCAGTCCACCTATTTGATCCAGGCTGAGGTATCTCAACAACTTGCTGGCTGGACTGGGATTACATCTTGTACAGACATATGGTCCCATTGGGTTACCTGGTAATCCCTGACTGCTCATCCAGCGCCACCAACAGGTCAACGTCTTCCCTCAACCTGGGAATATCTCAGCAAGTGTTGGATGAAACTGGGCCATGAAAATGGTTCACACCTTCTTAAAAAAAAGAACTTCTCAAAATTAATTTTGTTCATGGAAGGAAACTTATAAGAGTTTTTAAACTCTACAATATGTGTATATGTGTAAATCTAAATGACAGGAACTCTCCAGAAATTGCAGACTAACCTGCATTTCCTGTAAGAGCTGCAGTTGTTTTTGTGAACAACTTAACACTTATATGTTGCAGTAATTAGCGAGCAACTCATTGCACGTAATACTAATGTTTCAAGCGCTGATCTGGAATGTTCGAAAATGTTGGTTGAAAACCGCTCAACAGGTGGTGGGTTTGTTCTGCATGTTAATAACAACCATCTATTACATAGCTTTGAAGAAATAACAAAATGACAGACCATTTAAAGTTCCTGGAAGCAAATGCCATTGTGATGAAGAGAAATGTTTGTCTCAGTAGCTGTAAAGTGACAACAGGGGGTCATGAATAGCGGTCCTCATGCTGCCTCACTGTGGCTCATCTAGCCAAGCTTCCTGTTGCCTGTCGACTGAATACCTGAGGTGGAAGGTCTGAACAGTGAAACAGGTGCCAGAAGGGGTTTTGAGGCCGGGCAGGAAGCTGAGGGTGTGCTCCATGTTGAAGGAGGTAATGGAGACATTGGAAGGTGCAGGGAGAGAAACACACGCCACTGCACAGGAGGACAGAACAACACAAGGTTTACATTTTTCAACAAGATATTTAAAAAAAAAAAAATCATTTCTAACTGTATCAAACATGACTAAGTCTAAAGGCTGCACACATACAGAAACCTTTCCTGGACACAGCTCCGCATCAGTGTGAGCTGCTACAAAGTTTAACAGAGCAACAAGGCACTTACTGCTCCTGACAGCATTCATATACACATCTACACATCGTTTACCATAAATCTCAGTCCAAAGGTACAAAGCAATTACACACACACACCTAAGCTCTGGAGAACAAACAGTGCAACGACTACATGCGTTCATGTCACACATTCTGCATGTCAACCCCTACGTCCGCCACACATTGAATCCAGAAGGCATTACCAAGGTGTAAATGCAGAAGCAGCAGAATCCACATTCCCATCGTCTCTCCATGGACTTTGTTATGGCTCTGAGTAAAGCGTCTCGCACAAGACGAGGCTCACTTTTGGGTTCGAGCACAAACATAGAGACGGATGGGAGGGAGCGTGAGGGTAGTTACAAGTGAACAGCTGAGTTTCTATTTCCCACGAAGTCCCGCCTTGTGCATTTCGTCCTACAAATATTGCATTGAACTGTGTGAACTGTTACAAGACTGAAACTCAACTTGTTTATGATCTGGTTTAGTTTTATTTTTGTTCTCATGTTAGATACATATATACTTTATTGATCTTCAAGGGGAAATGTGTTGAGTAGCACCTTAAAGACACAAAAATAAAATATAAAAACAGGACATTTTTTGTCTATGATTTGGTAACTTTCCATACAGATTCAGCTTTAAGAATGTGTACTTTTACTGCCATTTAAAACGTATCTTTATTAAATGTAACACTGTGTACTGAGTAATGCGTATTCAGAAAAGTTTGACAGAGGTATATTAATGGCAAGATGTTATAGTGAGCATAACAATACAATGATTCAAGTGATAGTTACATACTGTAATTTGCAATCATACATGTATAATATGAATATCCTGATACAATGTGTCACTTCAAATAATGCAATGTTGATCATGATGAAGAAAATATGGCAAAAATAAAAATAGACTAGCATGTATGTAACCATATACTGGAGATAACTGCAACTCCTTGCCTGGTAAACACAGGATGTTAATTGTTTGAATGGTAGATAATAATTCCTACCATCATCCTGATGAAAACCATCTTAAATAACTGAGTTTCACAAACTAAATTGTGCCAACAGTCAAGCCGTCATTCACATGTATAGGAATACACAAAACAATACTTACATGAGCAGTATGTATGATTCTATGTACTGTAGAGCTGCATTTTACAAATCATTAGATTACTGATCAATTGCTATTTTTCCATTATTTAAAAAAAATAAAATGTATATCATTATTAAAACAGATTTTGCTTAAACAGCCAATGTCATCAGAGCGGAAGAAAGTACATTATTTAAAAAAGACATGATAAAAAAAAACATTTTCAAAAGCAATACAGTACTCATCAGATGGACCCCTTTTTGCCCAAACGTGTTTCACAAATGTAGTTTTCAGTGCACGTTGAAGGACAATGCCTGAAGACACTGAGGCTGCTTATCAGCGTTATTTAATACAATACAACTGACAACATGTTGTCAGGTTGACCTGCCCTGTCTCTAAGGAAGTCTACCTTAGGACTTTCTCTGAAATGTCTCACAACCAGCATCATCCAACAGGCCGAGGTGTTTGGGCTGCTGTTGGTTAAAAAGAAAAGACTATTGTAACAGCATTGACTAGTCATTAATAGTTTGTTTTAACTCCATGAATGCCACCTGTCCACAGGGTTTATCATGTGAGGCTCAGTGTTGAAGTCAGACTTCTGTACTGTGAGCTTCTAGTCTGAAACACACATGTAGAAGTGACTCTGAACATTTGAACATAACATTGCCGACAAGAAGCATCTTTCTAAATACAAGTGGTTCATGGCACTCGAGGGGATGAAACAGTTGCAGTGATTAGCAGACAGAGCAGGTGATGCAACACTGTTTCACCTCAGAAATGTGTGTTTTTTGTCGCTAAAAGTGAAAATAAATCAGCTGAAATGAAGGCAGAACAAAGGGCCACTACAGATACACCATCTGATCTGATTCGTGCCAAAGAATATGAGAACAAATTGATTCATGCAACAAGTTCTCCTAAAGTGGTTCACGTATGAGGCTCGCTGTAACACAACTGATCAAACATCTGTCAGTTGTTGGAGTAGGTCCTGTAATGACAATTATTCATCAGAATAACAGTTCTCAGTGTTTAGACTGATGAGAATGACTCAAGACCAACACTGCTACATAAGTTTCAGTGTGTCTTTGTAACATTGTTTTTTTTTAACACATAAAAATGTTTAAAAAAGAACTGGAAAACCTCAAGATTTCCATAATTAGTTTGTACGTGTTGTACAGATGTGTTTATGGCATGGAAGAAGCCGTTACAAGTGGATGCCTCATATATCCAAAGTGCTCTTCCTCCTCTTCCTCCTCCTCCTTTTCATTCACAAAGCAGGAAACAGTTCCTGTAACAACTTCCTTGTAGTCTCTAGTTTGTGAGGCCTCTGAAGCAGAAGACGACTCTGGCTCCATCTTCCCCAAGTCAAAAGGTGATTTCCCTACCAACCCCTTTTGCTCTTCCTCCCCAAGCCCGCCAAAGGATAACGTGTGGAGATCCACATCCTGGTTGCCACCTTCTTCCACCACCGTCCCCTCCTCCTCACTTGGAGGGATCGGTCCTTCAGTCCCACTTACTGTGTCTGACATAGGTAAAGAATCAGAGGGGGCGGCTGTGTGTGTGCCCTGTGCTTCGTCCAGTCCAGCATTAGAATGTGCGTATCTTGAAATCAAGGGTTCAGGCTTTGGGGATAAAGGAGCTGACATAGATGATGAAGATGATTGCAATTCATAACCGACTCCTCTTCTCACACCAGTGCTCTCAGTTACACTCTCCCCATCGCTCTCATCAGATGTGTGGTTGCTCTTCTTTTCGCCTGAAGAGGGCGGAGTTGATTCAACATTCAAGAGCGATGACATGGACGTGTTGCAGGATGGGATGACTCGAACCTC
Source organism: Clinocottus analis (assembly GCF_023055335.1). Classification (NCBI taxonomy): domain Eukaryota; kingdom Metazoa; phylum Chordata; class Actinopteri; order Perciformes; family Cottidae; genus Clinocottus; species Clinocottus analis. The sequence goes on from NW_027175843.1 coordinate 6,967,068, forward strand.
CTCCAAGTGATGGATAGATGTCTAACAGAGTGAGAGAGAGAGAAAACACAAAGAAAGAGAGAAGGCATGTATCAATGTTAAAACCAAGTTAAAACAGCAGTGCAACCAGATTGTTTTTAAAAAGCAGATACCCAACAGTTGGGGACCCTCTCCCCGGTCTTTTCATACAACAGAAATCTACTCAAAATTGACTGACAATTATGTTGCCAAAAGAGTCAGTGACATTTCATAAAAGTCACATGCTCATTTGCTCTGGTAAGCTGTGATACACATTTTTCTTTATTTTGAGCCTTAATAATGGGATGTATTGATCCTAAAAGGCCAACTACACACAACTTTATTAATAAATTAGCAATTTCTTCTGAAAACGATCAATATTCCATATATTATATGTAACCGCTAATCCTGTTCAGTGTCTTTGGACCGTAGGAAGAGGAACAAGAACCCGGAGAATACACATGCAGCAACTGGGAGAACATGTAAACTCCACAGAGAAGGGACGTCCAGCTTGTAAAGGGACGGAGCAGCTTAACCATGTTAAAGATATTCTGGCTGCTACAAATCAAAAATGGCTAATACGGGCCTGTTGGAAATGATTCTTTCACTGGTTTGGCCTACAAGGCTGAACAGGATTACATATAGCATATGCTTACTGGGACTTTGGGGGTTAAAGCTTCATTTAAGACTACAATGGAAGCTCTGCTCATGCTGAATGGATTCATGGATAGTAAAACTACAACCAAGTACACAGAGGTCAACTCAGAGGTGAATGGCTAATCCACAGTCAGTCATTTCCACGGACAGGAAGTGCTTTGAGCAGTTATTCAGGACCTCCGTAACCTCCCCTTACTTCCTAATCCACTTTACTTCACATACAGGCCATCAGACCTACAGATGACATCACTCGAGTCCTCCAAACTGGCTGCTCCCATGTGGACTAGAGGAACACATATGTGAGGATGCAGTACACCGTTTCAGCCTTCAACACCATTGAGCCCTCTGAGCTCCTCATCAAGCTCTGAGAACGAGACGAGGGCTGCAGCAATTAACACTTTTAGTAATGGACTATTCTACCAATTATTCCATAGACTTATCAGATAAGCAGCTCTCTCATATACATCTACACATCATCAGTTCTTGTTTGTTTATTCAGATGATGTAATGTATGAATACAAAACAGCACCAGTACGTTTAAGTGTAATTATGTTTTTGTACCGTATGTATGCGTATATGTATGAGGATGTCACGGTATGACTAACCTAACAACTTTAATGAATAACAATGTAAATATTCAAATTGTCAATAATATAAAGCAACAGTTGAACATACAATGAACAGTTGTAAAACTGTTGCTCTATCTTTCCATGGAAATTAGTTTCAACATGGTTACTTATAATGATCCATTTATGGACGGTTAACTTCAGCATGGAGTCATCTGTCAATTCATTTTCAAAGTGTTTAATCTGTAATTTAATGAACACAGATAAAGATAAATGTTAACAATTTCCCTGAACCAAACAATGTTTTCCAGTTGCTAATTCTGTCTCAATTCAGTTATTTTATTCAATAAATGACTTACTCAACAATGACCATTACGTTCGTACCTACCTACCTACCTAAAATGTTGATTAATTGACTGATCAAGCACAAATTGTTTCAAGTTTAGAAAACCGTTTTCACTAAATGTTGGTTTATCTTTATACGATTACACTCAAACTCTGGAAGCATCACAACTGGAACAGCTGCCGACCCTCACGATGACATTTCTGAAGAATGGATGCTCAGCCGTTACCCAAGCCAGACCTCAATTCATCAGACTGTTGTTCACATAAGTATGCGTGTGTTCTGACATTTGACAAAAAGGACGATGTATCTCTTCTGTGGCATAAAGCAACATGTGGAAATGTTGCTGAATCATATCAAAGAAGTTCTGGCTGCTACAAAGTTCTGGAAAAAACTGTTGGTGAGCAACCAATAGTTTCACATACTCTCTCCTTATTTCACATTTCACTTATTGCTTGAACGTGTGTGCGGGGAAACCACCCAATATCTCGCTGTCACTCTGGTGGACTTAAAGTAATTATACAAAAACATGAAATGGCATCTCAATTTACAAAAAAAGCATGTTCAAATCCCCCTCGCATGAGAAAAATACCACAAATAAAAGGTTAACCGTATCCAACGCCCACATCCATAACGCTTCAACATCTCAGTGTGCTGTAATAAAACAAAAGGCATTGACTGATATGAATTGAAAGTTTCAAAATATATCGGTGACTACCGATTGAATAATAATCTCACTTTAGAAAGTCTCAATGGGAGAGTCCTTTTCACAGGATTTGGAATCAGTAAAAACCAGTAAAATATGGAATTTAAAAGTCAGCAGAGAGTTTCATGGTTATCATAACAATACTTGAGTCAGAGAACAAAATGACTGTTTCATCTTCATATAAGAGACACATAAAATGTTCACAGACTGTAGGTAAATCACTTATGTTTAGGAGAGTAATTGTACAGGAATATTTGCCTGTGATGATGCAATATCCCCTGCATGGGGGCTTTTTGATATTTAAGGATAACATTAGAAGTCACAGAATAATTTTTAATAAGTTACTGTTTCAAATGCCTTATGAAGGCCAACAGATGATGTCCAGTGACATCACTTTGTTGAGGGCGGTCCATGTTCCATTTAGTTTAACAAAAAAATACCTTCGTCATATTTCACAATGAACAGCTAAACCATTCTTTTCTTTGGTGTTCAGACAACAATAAATATATTGCTAAAAATCATAACATAATAAGATCATGTCTGTGATAGAATGATTGACAGACCTGGGCAAGTATTTCCATCACGGTCAGAAATGTTACAAAACTTCAAATATTTATATAAAAACAATTTGTTTTTAGGAATGAGGAAGGTGTTGGAAACCTAAAGTTATATCAAATCAAATAGATTTGTGTAATTAACAGTAGTTCAAGTATCAATGCAAAAGTAAAACCTTAAAAAATATATATATATTTGGAATTACAATCTAGCAGCTATAGTTTAAATGTTGTTGACTCCTCCATAATTTAAGGATAACTCATTATTCTATTCCATGAAATCAACATAGCCATAACCTAAATAACTGTCTATTTTGTATTGATTAAAGTGCAGTGACTAATGAAACCGGGAACCAAAAAATAAAATGAGAAAAAATAAAATAACATTCATAAGTCATATATTGAGTATTTCACTTCCTCATTGTATATTTTGACTCACATTTACTTTGCAAAGCATTTTTTTGACCGTCCAACATCCAACGTGTCTAACCACTGGCAGTTTAGTCTTAGCGTCTCAGTACATCAACCATCCTGTTGCACAACAGTGAGGTTTACCTGCATCTGCTCTTGTGCCTTTTCTTTCTCCACCACAAACAACCACAACAATGCAGCACTTCACGCGGGTGATGTGCAGGAAGTGTTTTGCTGAAGAATGTTTCCGTTTGCAATTCTTTCCTCTTACTTTACTCAGAAAAAGTCAAACCATAAATAAAAGCATTTTAATAAAAGAAAAGGCAAAGTGGATCATGTCAAGGACATCTTGATTACTACAATTGTAGCACAACAACTACGTTGGTTTTAATGCACTTTAATATTACCTAAATAGTAACACCATCTCCAAAAAAAAAAAAAAAACAGATCAAAATGAGTTTATTTCAAACAACATGTAAGGTTTATATGGAAAGTGATATTTGCAAAGTTGTATGGGCAATATAAAATTTGTCACTTCTCGACATTTTGTTTGTGGAATTTGAAGTGACTAGCTACACCAAAAGGTTGTGACATGCCCTGAAAAGCTCAAGGAACTAGTCTACAGGCTACTAGAAGAAGACTAAAGCTTAGTTAGTGGGCAGGTGGCACCTTAGCTCCTGTTGAATGATGACGTAAGTTGAAGCGCTTTCCGAGGTCGGAAGGCTAGAAAAGCACAATACAAGTAAGAACCATTTACATTTATTATCAGCATGCTGCCCGTAGCTACACCATAGGCATCAGTTCAGGATAAGTGTCTTGCCAAAGGACACATGGACTAGCCGAGCGCAGGATGGAACCGCCAATCCTCTGATCGAAGGATGAGCCTCTCTACCACTGAGCCACAATTGCCCACTCTACTGACTGACCGGCGATTATGGTTATGACTCAAAAAAGATGGGGGATACGGTTTATGTTACATTTTTCGTGCTTGTTGATTACTTCGAGACTTCCTGTTAATACATCTGCATTCAGTGGACTTCTTTAAAGTCACTGCTTATTGAAGACCTAAGCGTACTTGGAGTATTATATATTATTATTATTGTTGTTATGAGTAAAGACTGTTTGCTAATTTTTTTTTTTAAATGTTGAATAAAAAAGATTTTTAAACACATTTAAAACACAAATGAATTAACTTATCAAGTTAAAGGGGGTAGTCTGCTCACCTTCCAAGAACAGCAAGGTAATTGCATCACCAACTACTGATTTTAACACACTCATTACTTACCAAGACCAATGGCAGATGTTCCCTCAGACAAGTGAAACCAGTATAGACCAGCAGGGCCGCAACGACCACAGCAGACATCACCAACAAACACAACATGGTTGATATCAATGGGTCTGCAGAGCGGGATAGAGGTACATATTAAACACAGAGGCACGTGAAACAGAGCAAGCTGCATCATCATCATCATCATCAGTAAGAGTGTTGGTGGGGATACGGTTTCCATGTTTTATATGTTGCAGGGAGAACTGCACCATATTGTAAAAAACTAAGATTGCTATATTTTTTTTCTTCTGCATTTTACGATAATACAGGACATTTCCTAAATAGCCAGAATACTGTGTTGAATTTTGTGGCGTACAAAACGCGTGACAGATGGTGGTCTATTAACAGAAAATATGCACATTGTATTGTTTTGAAAACAGCTTTCAGAATCCGCAAATCAACCGTATCTATTTAATTAAAGTCGTACAGTGCTTGTAAATAGTCCCATGAATTATTTTTTCATGAAATCTTTCCAATTTCATTCTTTGTTTGTGAAACAAAAGCAATGTTAACTTATCCTTTTAAATAAGCAAGCAAGTTGTGTTTGAAAGATGGGATCATTTTCTCGTCAGTCTATAATGAAAAAAATATTATAATGAAAAGCCTCCAAGTTGGAGCATGTATTTGTCATGCTTTTAGGTTGTAGAAAGTCCTCCTCACAAATGCTATTTTGTATGAAAGGGTTTGTAAAAAAAGTTGTGTTTTGTACAAACCGCTGTACAACGGTGAGCACAGACTGACAATTTAAAGGCATGGAGATCCCTCTTCGCAACAGTTGAATATGAATAGAAGGAATCCCCATTCATTGGTAAAATTAATTAGAAGTCAAATTGGAATCAAAAAGTGCAGATTTAAAAAAAAAAAAAAAAAATTCTGTTTGTGCACAAAAATGCCTGTAAAGAGATACAATTTTAACATGTGTGGTAATACTAGCAGCTATTTTTAAAACATCACAATAGAAGTAAGTTTAGGGTTAGTAGTATTAGATCAGTGAATATTCGATGGACAAACAAATCACAGTGTAGAACTATTCAATCCCGCCACTGAGCCAACTGCAGACAGCCCAACACTATTTAGAGCCCAAATTGACAGTTAAGTTTTAAATGTGCTTGGGTGATTCATGCAAATTCAAAACGAAGGATATCTGGGAGATTAAAATAACTTTAAAATAATAAACGTTGTGTCTGAATCTATACTCTTTTTGTCTCTGAAATAGTCATCTTCAAAGGAAAGAAAAAACAACATACCAGGTGACACAAACTCTTGATTGGGCACACCCACAATGACTCCCACCCACACCCACACCTAATGTAATGGCTCTTTAGCTCCCAAGCCGACTACAGGCAGACTCAGCCAGGGGATTTGAAACCATCTTTGTTGGTGAAAAAAGTCTTTAAAATGATGTGTTACTTTGAAAACTAATGGGAGAAACATTCACACAGACACAGTGACCTGTACCTGCAGTATAGTGGCCAGGGGTAGACGCACAAACAGGTTCGCTGTAGTTGGACTTCCGAGAAAACAGACCTTGTGAGAAGCTGACTGACACACAGTACTGTGTGCCAGAGGCCATGTTCTTTAAAATCTGTCTTCTCAGAGACTTGGTGTCCTTAAACCACTGCATACAGAGAGACCGCAAACAGACATTCGATTAGTACAATAAGACAAATGTATAGGACTAAAACACAGGAAGCTGTGGTAAGATATGCAATAGGGTGCTGCAGTTAATACATTATTTTACACCAATTCTCAAGCAAATCTAAACTGATCTGTTCATGTCACACTTTCATTTAATACGGACATTTCATCAGACAATGAGTGGATAAAGGAAAGCATCCAGCTTTCATATCCAATTAGGTGAAATTAAAAAAGGACACTGCCTGATTTTATTAGATTTTGTTAAAGCATCCAAAAATAATTCCACAGATTTTAACTCAGTTCACAGTTATTTTTCCGAGCATGTAATTTAGACGATTTGGGGCATTTTTCTTCGAAGATTGATTATTAATTTATTCTTGTGAATTATTCTAGTTTAGCATCATTTGGTGTTTGATAAGCCTTTTAAAAGCCATACATGTGTTCCTCAAACTGGACTTTCTGGGCAACATCTTCCATCTGTACCAGTAACAACACACCCACATCAACACAGCAGTGCTATCTTGAATATCCGCTTAAACTTGTTAGATAATATACTGCATACATCACACAGTGTGTTGGTCAATGTACAGTACCTGTGGTTTGTCTGCATCGTTGCTCTTAATCCTGAGTTTGTAATTCAGCGAATCATAGATCTTCCTAAGGTGCTGTGTGGGAGGCTGTAGGTCCACACACAAATCTTCTCCATGTGGTGTCACAGTCAGCAGCGGCAGGTCCAGGTGAGCTGGAGGACACAGATATGGGGTTAAATAGGACACTTTTTAAAATTGGCCTGACGTTTCTGACTTCGCATATCGAGTTGCTCTGGAAATGTTCTACCAAAAGCCCCGAAAAACACACTGCAGTGAAAATACCTGCACACTTTGTGGTTGTCATTAAAATAAATGTACATTTCCTTTAAATCAGTATTTCTCAAACTGGGGCGGTATAGGTGGCATCAGCAAGAAGAAATGCTGATTTTTTTATTTCAAGAATTTTATTGAGAACTTAACATGGCGAAATGCCTGTACTTTCGGGTAAATGATTACGTTATGCCAGTGGCAGGCCGTCAGGGCCAGCTAAGCTTTCTCTGCTGGCCTAAACACAATCACAAAGTTATATCTATTGTCGTGCTGCGATCACAGCTGACCTAGTGACCAACACCACGAACCGCCACTGTTACGCCGACTCAATGATTCTTGGTGTCTCGCCAAAAAGCAGATTTCCGTGAGATCCCCCAAAACTGTAAACCAAGGGGAAACAGTGTAGCCCAAAGTGTGTATAAAAAAAGACACACAACTGAAGAAGCTATTCTATGCTACAACAGAAAAGAAAGGGCATATGATATCTCTTGGCATCATCTCCATTATCTGTGCCTTTCATTTTACATATTTTAGTTTCAACACTGTTCCACTTACTGTCTTCGATGGGTTTGAATCCTGAGCGAATGACTGTCTGTGAGTCCTTTCCTTCCAGCAGTTCTTGAATCTTGGTAATGTAGACCAGTGTTGGGTCAGAGAAGGCTTCTGTGAGGTTGCAGATCAGTGGGTGCTGGACATGCTCGCAGCCAACTACTGGCACCCAGGCAGTTCCCCTACAGGTCCGGAGAGAAAGGAAAGAAGCAGACTATAGTGGGTCAATGCCATCAGACAGCATTAAAAATCACAGTCAGCACTTTCATTTTCACTGTGAAGGCCTACCAGTGCTCTCATATTACAATTATGTAATGTGAAACGCACGGTGAAGAATCAGCTGTAGCTTCACACTCTGGGATCCGAAACATTCGTCCAATATCGGATCCCATTCATATGGTTTGTATGACATCATAGTTTGTGAAATAAACATTTATCTGAGTTGCTTGGAGCACTAGATGGACAGAAAGACTGTTAAGTGCCTGCATAGAAAAGGGTGCAACTGTTTAATTTTATAGAGAATCCTTGGAACACTCTTATTATACCGACAATCTATTAACACAGATGAAACCTACGTTGCTGTGGTAACTGTGACATGGTAGTAGGCTCCTGGGGGTGTGCTTGGTCCAGGCTCCCATTTAAGCATGTGAATGAAATGGCTTGAGTTCAGGGTAGTACTGAACGGCTTCGGAAGTTCATTCATGGCTGAAATACAAACAAACAGGACATCAAGTAGATGTGTTTATTATTTGAGATGCACCTTAGTCAAACTTGTTTTTCAAGTGTTTGTCTGGAGGCAAACCCAGGATTTCATTGTAAGCACTTTCGTGCTGAGCCCGAGTGTCACAGATTGTAAAGCCCCATAGAGACAAATCTTGTATTTGTGATTTTAGGCTACACAAAACAAACTGAATTGAATTGTCATTCTGAGATTGGTTACTATTGAAGTAAAATCACCCCATCAAAGTCTGTGCAGGTTCCGAGGAGGCCTACTGCACATCTGAAAACGTAAAAAGCCTTTTGTGGCTCTAGAGGGAGCTGCAGAAAATGTGACACAGATGTGCCTACAATGCATTATGGGTAATGTAGACAATGATTTTGAAAAGAATCCAAAGAAGATTCCATGGAATCAAAAATGATGACATCTCTGGTTCTGTACAGTGTGTTGACAATGTTATTGGAGTGCACTGCTGAAGCAGTAGGGTATTATGTTATAGAATAGGGCTTGACATACATGTTTTTATGTGAAAAAACTCCATATTAATCTTTAACCCAAATGTTCTACTTTGTTTAAATAAAAAGCCCCATGTTTTATAAATGCTTCGCGGAAAAACATTAAAAAAAGAGCTGAATAACTTAACCTTTTTTATATTTTGTAGTCATGATTTTCTAAATAAAAGTGCAATCTCGACCAATGCTAAATGTTTTGGTTTCAGATGAAGTGCACTGATTGGTGTAAACTTGTTTCCAGGTTATGAGACTGCACCGGACTGGATGCTCACCTGACAGGACATGAGGCAGCCATGCGAGCATCCACACGAGAGCAGTCATGACAGCCACACCGTCTCTGCTTCAGTCTCTGCGTCACCTCCATCAGACCCTCAAGCCGCAGCCGAGCCTCTCGGGACTCTGCTGCTGCTTTCGCTTTTCATATTACCACCGCCATCTGCTAGGACACATATTTAATCATTACTGCGACCTATGCATGCTATACAGAGTGCCACAAATAATAATTACAACTCGCTTTAGACAAAAACAATGTTTAATGTAACATGTCTGACGGTTATGTTCAATGCAAATAAACACTCTCGATTTGTACCTGTTATTTTTATCATGCCCGTTAACTTGCACATTGCGACCACAGTGAGTTTCAAAACACTTTCGCTTTGCATGTGTGGCTTTTAGATAAACCAACGCCCAGTTTAACGCCCAGTGACTTAATTCCATTCAAAAACACGTTCAAAATGACCCAGATACTCTACAAACGCTATCCGAGTCAACGGTAAAAACAAGTCTCGTCTCGTGCTAGCTAACGGACTAGCATGTCTACTAACTAGCAAGTCAAAGCTTTTACAATAGGTCAACAAAGCTACACACAGTTCATGACATTCAATGGTATATTTAAAATTACAGCAACCTGTTCTGAGATTCTTGTCAATGTTTATCCACCAATGTCCCTGGCGGAAGCCCATCTATAGATGTCACACACACAGACTGTATACTGGAGCTCATGGAGTAATAGACAGTGCAAGCTGCTCTTGGTGCCTTTAAAGAACTTCAGATAACTTGAGTGTTTTTGACGGCGCTATGCATGCTTCCAGCAAATTGACTAGTTACTCCAGAGACCGCACATTCTTGTTTTTCTCGATTAGGGGTTACACAGAAAACACTCGTACAATTGTATTTTGCGCCCTTTAGGGCCTTTTACGTTGGATAGACTCGCTGGTATAAATTTGTCCGATTAACTTGAACGCAACATCTGACGGAGTTGATGAAAAGAAATCATGTGATTTCGTTGAAGTAGGTGGGATGCGAGTAACGTTACGTTCAGCGTAATAGTTTTCTTCTTTCTGTAAACCTTTTTTTTTTTTTTTTAAACTTACCAAATAGTCTTATCCAAGCCACTAGTAAGACTGCTGGGCTGTGAAGCAAATTTTAAATCGTTGAATTGTATTTTCAGGGAATCACCTGTGCCCTGGGTCAATCCCAATATCCCCCAACAGACAATATCTGGGTTTAGAGCTGTCCCACTGTCAAATTCCTTTAGGAGCACTTTCTTTGAGTAATTTCTGCAGACTGTGCCAAAAAGAAATATCCGCAATTCATAGAGTTATTGTCCAAACCGCATATCCTGTTTTAGGGTCGCTGAAGCCTATCCCAGCTGTCAATGGTCGAACACAGGGTACACTTTTCATAGATATCAGGAATATATGCCATCCAAGTTAGCAAGTGCAGTAGCATCAGAATCAGAATAATTCATTGCCATGTATGTTTTCACATACAAGGAATTTGTCCTGGCGGGAGGTGCATAACATTTAACATTTCACAATAAACGGAGTGCAATAAATGGGAGTATACATATTCACAATTTAATATATTTATTTAATATAAAATTATAGTTAAAATAAAGTGCAGGTGAGTCTTATGTGTTTGCGAGAGAGAGAGAGAGAGAGAGAGAGAGAGAGAGAGAGAGAGAGAGAGAGAGAGAGAGAGAGAGAGAGAGAGAGAGAGAGAGAGATGAGTATAATAATAACGTGGCAAGTGTATTTAAATATGCGAAATGGAGAGATGTGCAAGGGCTCTGTAGATTAGCCGACCTCCGACGGCAAGGCAATGTTTTGCGTGGCGTGAGAGGGCTCACACAGAGGTGTGAGCACCTGATGGGGTGGTGGTGTAGGGGCTGATGGTCTGGGGCTGGTTGATGGAGGTGTGGGAGATGGCGTCAGGACTGCTCCATTCCTTTTTAAAGCGACAGTAGACCTCGTTCAGCTCGTCATTCATGGAGTGTTTTTTGTTGTTGAAATGTTAGATAGTTCATATTGACTTTCAGGCTTACAGGTTGTATATTCATTAATTAAAAAAAAGATAAAATGATTTTTTTTTAATTTTGTGCAAAAATAAAAATAAATTGGTATTTTATTTCAAAATCCAATCATCTTTTCTTCCAGTAAAACCAATGATAAAAGTGTGCTTACATAGACCAATTTCAATCAATAACATGACATCCATCCATCACTTTTAACGCCAAGGGAGGTGTGTGTGGAACACGACAGCAGAAGATATAATTTAAATCCCTCTTGTAACTAAAAAATATTCAAGTAGCTAAAGACACCAAAAGTATGGTTTACATTTTGTACTATCGTGTCATTTGCAAGTGCCTGCATCATTTAATGTGTTGGTTATTTAACTTTTTTTTAATTTTTACAATGACATCTATTGCTTCTGTCCATCCTGGGAGAGGGATCCTCCTCTGTTGCTCTCCCTCAGGTTTCTTCCCCTTTTTCCTATGAAAGGGTTTTTACTATCTTTATTTGGGGGAGTTTTTCCTTATCCGATGTGAGGTCCTGGGACAGGAATGTTATGTGTACAGATTGTAAAGCCGTCCAATGCAAATCTTGTATTTGTTATTGTGGGCTATACAAAATAAACTGAATTGAATTGAAAACTGAATTAATAACCAAAAACATTGCAGTCAATGGTTTGTTTACTGGTTTAGGTAAAACAACTGAACTGAATTTAAATATTTCAGATACTTCTTATACACAGAAAAACGCATCAGAGGAACATATAATGTCTCATATATCCAGAAAATTCCACCTCCTCCTCCTCCTACTCCTCTTCCTCCTCCGTTTCTCCATCACAGGTACTGATGCAGCCAGACAAAGTGGCGATACGTCTGGCTTCATACCCATCCTCAGTAAAGTCTTCTTGTGGAGATAAAATTAATGCCACAGTTGTCCGATCATCTGACTCTGTTAACGAGTTTCTGTGATTCAGAGTCTGGTGTGACCTTGTGGGCAGTAGAGGCTCCAGATCGGACAGTTTCACAAAGTATGAGTGATATTCTCCACTATTCTGCTCTTCTCCTTGTTCCTCACATACAGCAAGTGCAGCGAGGGTGACTGAGAACAGATTGATATTGCCAAAGCTCTCACATGACACCTCCTCCTCCTTTTTATCATCCTCCTTCTCTTTATCATGCTCCTCCTCTTTTTCATCCTCCTTCACCATACCTGTGACTGGACCCTCGGCCATGAAAGAAACCTCTGTTCCTTCAGCTTTGGCCCCGTTTTGATCGAGCCCCCCATGTGTCCCGGAGACCCCTGACAACTTGCTGTTCCCTGACACATCAACAGAGTCCTGGCAGGAACTTTCCCCAGCGGATAGCTCTGCATCTCTGTCCACGTAGTCATTTCCCCCTTCATCCTCTTCATCCTCATCATATGAGTCACTGCCTCTGGTGGCGCTGTGTGGAGCTTGAGGATTGTTGTGCCTCTTTGATTTCTCTGTGTTTGCGCCAATGGAGATCTTGTCAGGGATTGTTCTCTCTAGTGTTAGGGTGGAGCAATGGCTAAGAACCTTTGAGATTGGAAAAGAGGGAACAAAGAGACAGAGGAGGGAGGAGAAGTTGGGGAATATGACAGTGAGACAGTGAATAATATAATATTTGTAGTTATGGTTTCATTTGTATGTAATAACCTGAAACAAATACAACTATGGTTATTTTTGTTATTTTAGAAGGAGCCCTTATATATCGATATAGGGGGCGGGTCCTCTTCCACAGAATTCACTATGTTGCATCGTTGTGTTTCGACAGAAACCAGACAAAGCAAACACTGGCTTAAGGGAGAGTTTGTGTGTTTTTACATCAGCTGAAGGCCACCGTAGACTGGAAGGAGATTATGACCAGAGGGGTATTGACTTGGTTGCAATCGGCACTACCAGATGCCACTAGATGAGACACACTGCACCTTTAGAAAAAGGTCCATTGTGTTTTGTTACTCAAGCCTCTCCTTACTTTGTCGCATGCTTTTAGTGCATGTGATTCTTTCCTAATGGCTAGCTCACGGCTGCAGCTGTGCACTGCTTTCAAGCGGCGGTTATGATGATAATGCTGAAAATGTTAGCAATGAGCCACTGGCTCACGGTTGAGAGAATCTAAGATCTTCAAATGTTTGAAACAATAGTTTTACATTTTTAAATTGTAAATTTGTTTTAAATGTAAATGAAGACAGACACAAATACTTACGTTTCTTACATCAAGGACTCTGGGCAGAGTTTTCAGTTTACAAATGAATCCAGTGTAGTAGAGGAGAAACATGGAGCTCATCAGGACACCAATAAGTATCAGAAGAGCAGCAACTACACCTAAAAAAACAGGGTCTATAGACATCCACACAGTTAGTACTTCGTGCTGGCTATTTACTTTGCTGGAGCATGTCGAAAGCAACAGCCCCAAACATGCTCAACTGTCCTGTATGATAATACATTATTTCTGATCTCACCATGCATCCAGGTGCATTGTAGGTGCATCAGGAACCGCTGGTCATAAAATGACCAAAACAGCACTGCCCTTGGGGCATTTAACTGCACTTCCTGCTGCACCTCTCTATTTGAAAAAACAAATATGAAGGTTCAGCTCACCTTTGGGTGGTTCCACAATGCTAGTAAAGATGCAATTCCATGCGGAAGCCTTAGTGTTTCTGTTGGTATTAATCTTTGTGTGCACCAGCACACAGTACTCCGTGCCAACCTGCAGGTTTTTCACAGTATACGTCTTGTTTGGTGTTAAGGCGGACATCTGCAGATGAAATATGGACAAATAAGTTAAATGATTTCCATTTGAGGCGCCTCCATGACCCCAGCACTCTGTACAATCACCTACCACGTGATTCGGTCACTGTATTGGGTTTAGAGCATGGTTTCACCCTGGGCAGCCATTTTATCTTTCTTAGCAGTCTTTATAAGCCACTGCTGGACATCAGGTAAAGTAAAGTTCTTACTTTTTCCTCAATATTTGCACAGGGAATTCTACGTGACCGAATCACTGAGTAACGTACAGAGTGCCGAGGTCGCAGATAGCACCATTTCCACTCCAAAGAGGAGACTGGAGTTGTAGTTCTAGTTGTTTTTGTCTGAGGCAGAGGTACTCAGGAAGCAAAAATGATCGTAGTTAAACCTCAAAGGGCAGAGGAATAAGTCATATGGATATACAACTGTTCCTTTTCAGGGCAGAAAGACTTGTCAAAGCAGAAACAACACAGGCACAAATAATAGTGAAAGATCAGGGATTGCTGCATTCCATTTTGGTGAGCCTGTACCGGGTATTGGTATTGTCTCTCTCTGGTACTGTCACCGTGTGTGTATGTATATCTGGTGCCCCACGGCCTCTTTATCAGGCTTTGGTCCCGTCTGTAGAGGAGCAAATACAGCTGCACTTTGAAGACATAAAGGACAGCTTTCAAACTTGTGGGCCAACTGGCTCAGAGGTAGAGGACAGTTATCCTTCAAATCAAAGAATTGGGTGTGAATGGGTTAATGGTGACAAGTAGTGTTAAAGCACGTTGAGTGGTCAGAAGACTAGTAAAGATCTAAAAAAGTAGAGTCCATTTACCATTTGTTTATGCTCAGACATTGTTTACTGGGACACTAAATGGAATGGGACCATGTGGACTTTTTTTTGATTACACTTGTGCTTTTCCTGCTTTGACAAGTCGAAAAGGTGAGCTGTGAAAAAGGTCTAGTAAGTTAGGGTTCAGATAATATGTGCAGTATTTAGGAGAGCAAATACACTGAGAAGTAATACAATGAAAAGCAATAAACAAAATATGATGTGATATTGAAGTAAATCAAATTTAGAAGTTTGTCCAGTAGTATATAATATTCAATTTGATATAATTCCTTGCTACCGTCTGCTAAGGTTTAACTCAACCAATGTGACGCCCTCCATAGAAGCTCTCCATTAGAACATTTTTGTTTAACTGGTTGTTTCTATATTACTTGTTAAGAGGAATTAAAGTAAATGTTAGACTTCATGATAACATAGTAATCATACACAGTACAGTCTTACCACTGCTCCTGTATGTCCTATACGCCAATTAACCCTGAAGTGAGAGCCGGGGTAGAATTTCTTGATATCTTTGATTCCTGAGCTCCGGTCAGCTTCAGGGAGTGACATGTTGATCTGGATGCAGCTGCCACATCCAGCCAGAGAGACTTTTGGAGGACCTATGATGGCTTGTTAGAAAAAAAAGAAAGCAAAAGCACATTCTTTTTTAATCAAAGTTCAAAAAAAGGGTGTCAGAGTGGATGTCATGTACCAAGTGTATGGCATATCTTTGGTTCACTCTGCTGCGTTAGCATTTTTATTGTTTTTTTTCCACTTTCAGACAATATTTTGACCAATGCTCTAGAAAATATCAACACATCTGTATTAAATTTGAGTCAGCTTCAGAGAGAGAATGTAAATATATAGAATGTAAATACCTGTTTATACTGTCCATAATGTTTATACTGTCTATATCATATTATCCACCACACTGCACCTTAATTGCTTCTTTTGCATTCTGGACAGATGCAAACTACATTTCGACTCGTCACAGTACTTGTACATTGTGCAATGACAATAAAGTTGAATTTTTGTGGGCTGATCAACCAACCAACAGACAGATATTGCTATACAAACCTCACAACTCTGAGCTTGCATTTCCTTTTCAGATGCCCTCGTTTATTGTCTGCATGCATTCAGCATGCTCCCGTGCTAACAATGTCAATGTAATATTTAGCAGGAATAATGTTCATCATGTTTGGTTCATCACCAAAGTATTAGACATGTTATGACCGGCTGAGGGCATTACATGATAACACAGGTTACCACATGATTAATTAATGACAAGCCATCTTATAGTTGAGATATTACGTCATTAAGAGAGCACCTGTCAAAACTCATACGAAGGTTTTCTACCATGAACAAAATCATTTGGAAAACATGATGGATGTTTTTGTCTTTAGATACTTTTTGTCTCTTCGTTTAAGTCGCACGCATCATGATTCATTTGGTATGGTGGTTTCTCTCAGCCAAGATTAAAAAGCCTTTTTGCAAATTTTCAGTATTGTTATTATTTTTTTTACGTGGATGGAAACTACTTTATTGACTGATAATTTCAGCCTTAGTTAACAGCTTAGCTCAAAATTCCTCCAATCTACCTCCCTAATAGAATAGAATCAATAACATTGGATCTTATCGATAATTCTTCCAAGGCAACAAGCCTGCAACTCAAAAGACGGCCATGTTGACTTACTGTTAACAAAAGGGGAGAAGATGACTTTGTTGGATTCTGGAGACAGGGTCTGGTTGTAGGACGCCTGGACAGTCAGGATGTATTCCTTCTGTTGGTCTCGAAAGCTCAGCTTCAATGATGTCGTATTTGAGTACGATGAACGTTTCATGTTTTTCCCGACCCTGCACAAAGAAAAACAGAGTGCAAAAATGTTATTGCATGCTCTCATTGCTCTCATTGTGGAAGGTTCATTATTTGTTCAGCTGCCTAGGGGGAAGAAAACAAAATGTCATATTTTTTAGTAGGAATGATTAGTCTTTATGTACTAGTCTTTTGAAGTGCAGGGCTCGACAATAAGCCTTTTCAGGCACAATGAGATCTTTTACTTGCCTGAGAGCAAAGGAAAATGTATTGTGTATTTATTAGAACATTTCTGTGTTCAGACATTTTCTTGGAGCATTTGTAGTTTGAACGATAATTTGCTTAGAGCTCGTGTTAGGAAGTTAAACGGGTCATAATTATTTTCTTATATCTGTTTATATTACTGTGAAAACAGCAAACAATTGTATTTATTCAAGTATCTTGCAAAAACAAGATCAACTTTGATCACATCAGGATAACTTCGCCCAATAGTTTTACTTTTTTGAGCTTGAATGCATCATATTGTAACTGAATTGAAAACCACAAACTGTTAACGGTGAAGAACGCAGAACTGTGCTAGGGAGCCCGTGTTAACCAGTTAATAACTGTTATTAACTACAATGTAATGGCCCACGTGTCCGAAATGAGCTGTTTTTAACGAAATCATTAATGCCGATCTCCCGTTTGCATATTGATACATACTGTTAAGAGAAGCCCCTACTATTAAAACAATCTGAAAGAAACCCATCTCTTTAGTTGCATCAGATAAAGACTTGTTTCTGTGCATTATTCACTGTCCAACAAGGATGCAAACAGAAAGGGTTGAACTGAAATAAGTTGTTTTAATAACCATGAGAATATTATAATATCATGTTGTTTTTTTATTGACATCACTTCACATCTGAATTCAAAGCTATGAGACAATTCTGTTAAATACATTTTCCAAAAATAAAGTAGTTTTATTTTTCTGTTAGGAATCTTAAATGCATCCAGTAGAGCAGCCCAGAATGGCTTATGAAATGAGGTAAACATTAGTTTTAAGGCTAGAAATTATTATTAAGTGTAATACGACTAATAAAAACAGTAATAATGGACATTTTTACAAACATTAACAGGTGATATTCTTTAATCTAATACGACACAGAACAAAGCTTCAAAATAAATATTGTTACCAGACAGTGAAACATTTTATATTACCACCTAGGATTTAGTAATTAATTCAAATTCAAAACTGTTATTTGAAGGGTTAGGAATTAATTTATATCAAATTAATGAATAGTTATGACCAGGACTGATTTTAGTTAAAAATAATTACTCAGTATAAGTGGAAGATAATATTAATTATTTCTTTTTCATTTTTAGCTGCTTTGGTTTGAGACATTTTTTGTTTTATCTGACAAAAAAACAACAACAACGTTACAGTGTATGTTGTTGCTAAACATTGAATAATCACAGACTGTCTTAGCTCATACATGATCACAAAGAATAGTAATTGATGTCAGACAACATTGTTCGCACTGCAATTTGTTTTAAGAATGAAATATTAGATGCTACTTTTGCTAAAAAAAAAATTAAAAAAATGAGTTGGCCAAAAGCAACCTGGTAACTGGACGTCTCAGTGCTGAAACAGCCTCTTGTCGTTTCAGGCAGTTTAATGAAGTTAAAACACAGTGAAGACATGTGTATGCCTTTATAAAAGCAGCTGTGGAAAGCAGACAGCTGCAGTCACACCAAACGTGAAGG